>NC_090450.1:10826548-11151548 GCF_031143425.1 Pleurodeles waltl
ACAGGTCTATGATGGGAGGGTAGTTGTTTTGTGCTGAAGTTTTTAGATTAGTGCTGACATATATGGCCTAGGAAGTTGATCCTGCATCCTTCAACTTTGAAAGTAAAACAAGCAGCTTGGGGAGGAAGAGGTCTATAGAGCAGAAAGGGATGGAGAGGAGAGGTAGTATGTATCTGGTATTTGCAGATTTTTATTTTGTAGAAAGGAGTGGTGGACTTCAAAAAAACATAAAACTTTGATAGCCTATTTTGTCCGTTAAAATTAAAGGGGGAAACCTGGATCCAAGAAGAGATTTTGAAAGCTGAGTAAATCACAACTAGATGAAGTCCTACCCCTGTCTGTAAACACTTGGGTACATGGGGATGTAATGTTTGTGATTCTGGACATGGCTTTCTGAATTGTAAATGTCCTCAGTAAAAAAACAAGAGTTTAAGAAATGCCTATGTTTCCAGAAACCTTAGCCCCTGATTGTATTGTCATTGCATGTATGTAGCACTTTATAGCCCTGACAAGGCACCGAAGCGCTGTAGCAGACAGCATTCTATGGTGCGTGGAGTGTTTGGTTGGCAGTGTTGAATTACCCCTTCATTGGATGCATTTTGGTGTCCAGTGATGATAGCGCTGCTGTAACGTTGCATTATGCCACTGCACCTTGGTGTGTAATGGCAGCAGACAGAGGGATGGATTCCATGCCCCTCACAGAACTCTCTGTTGTGCCCGAGTGAGGATACCTCACAAGTAACAAAGGGGTAACCTGTGGCATGTACTGGATGCATGCGGTCATCGTAGAAGCTCCAAACATCCCCTTTGAGTGAAAGGTGACTGACACGCAGTAAACAGCCAGCGATGGTAAATGATCAGAGTCCATCTGTGTGTAAAGAGGAGTAGCATACAAGCATGTTTAGGAGCAGTAGTAACCTAGACATGCACCTTAGAAGCTACAGAACAGTGAGAGGCGCACCCCACAGGCAACCAGGATAAATGCTCTGCAGGGGGCAGAGGAATAGTCAACTGCATGAACTGGTTACTCGCAGCCAGAATAAATGATGAACAGGTTCGATCCAGGGTTCGATCCAGGATTGACAAAGGAGTAACCCCTGGCTCGAGCTAGTAACTGGGAACCAGGATCAATGCTTTATGGCAGCATTTCCAAAACTGTGGGGAATCATTTCTGTTGATGGCGAAATAGCAATAAAGATGCCTTTACATTTTGTATTAATCTTATTACATTTGCTGTGCTACAAATTTAGAGGTCAAATGTCTGGCTATGTGTTTGGACAGATTCCTGCTTATTCTGTTAACATGGGGATTTGGTGTCCTTCTTTGGCTTCAAAGTCAAAGGAGGTTTTAAAGTGAAGTACTGACAATATTGCTGGGTACAGGGAGTGTGAAAGGAAAGGCTGTGGCATGTCATTTTTTTGTAATACACAACACAATTTATATACCTGGAAATTAAATGTACACATACCTCGGCAGTTAGGAAAGCAAAAATGAAGCATTTTTTGTATTTCTGAAGTTTGATGGACACAAAGATCTTAATAGGATCCAAACAAATCAAGACACTTTTACTTGGTGGAGTGCAAATGATAAATATTCAGTGAAACAGATTTGCACACATTACCTTTTGTTTGCTGTGCGATTTTATCAGTAAATCTGTGCAGCTTTAGTGTCCAGTGTAATGGACAATGTGCTGTAAATGACAATGTGCCAGCACACAATGCTTTGGTAATATCTGTGTGACACAATGTGCTCCGAATTGCACCACCGGATTCATACCACACCCTTACCACTCTGCAGCCGAACTGGGATGGTTGATTTGCTACACGTGGCCTTTGTGTGATGCTCTGATTTTTCACAATCCCTGTGAGTTCAGTGAGGTGACATTGTGACACTATTTAAAGTGTTCCAGCAGCCCTCTTGCGGAGGTACTGAACTGTGTCCCTAAGTCCACTTTTAAAACAAACCTTTAAAAGTATTCCCAAAGAAGAGTCCGGGTGAACCTTCCAATATTTTTGCCTTCTCTGTTTTTACTTCACCATGCCATATCAACAGAGAATGTTCTCACTATATGTGATCATACGCAATCATCCCACTTGTGTATGACTTTCGCTCTTAAATTGAGAAATGTGGATGTGGCCTAATGGGCAGGGCTGCCTACTTTGAAGCTGAGTAACGAACCTGGTGTTGGCTCTGGGCAAATCACTTATGTTTAAAATAAATAACTCTGGCCTTATGTAATGTAATTTGATGCTCATTTAAAGCGCTACAATGTCCTTGGGCAGTGTTGGTGCTATACAAAAGTCCAGTATATCTGTACGGAGTACAAAATGTGCCATGCCACTTGTTCATGTTTTAACACAAACATTGATATGAGGCCTTACCACATCCTCTGCTGCAGAAGGGGTTAATCATATTTGGTAAAATCACTGGTATCAACACCAAGATTTTTCAGAAGCTTTGTGATTTTAGTGAACACTTACCAGAGGCCAGCACCCTCCACTCTGAAAAGTGTTCCAGCCTCTATCACTTTTATGAGCAGATTAATAACTTGGCCAGAGTCAATAAGGACATTTCAAAGGGAGGGTCAATGTTGCCACTTTTATAAACAATTACTGCTAAAGCGAAATACAGAAAGTGCAAACAGTGGGATATTTTTGTAACTCACAAGATTGTGAAACCACTGTCTCACTACCAATACGTTTAAAAATACCGCCCTCATCTTCTCACATCTGTTGAAGCTTAATGGAGCGCGCTATTTAGATATAAAAACCGGGTCGTGCTTGTAAGTTTCTAAAAAGTTTGGGGCTCCCAGCTTTAGTGGTTTTATGCCAGAAATAGTTGTAAATTATAGGTTTTAGGATGGACTTGTGAGTGATTCACTACCTGGGTGTGCTTTGAAAACGTGTTAAAAAGATAGAAACTAAGAAGACAAACAAACTATGCTAAAATGTTAATTTACCTCATTTGTTCCAACAAAGAAAAGGCCTCGAGGAGTTGAAATTTTGGTAAATCTGCTGTTTTCAGATGTGCTGTTGGTGTCATCGTTATCACTTCTGCCTTATAAACACTGACCTCAGTGGCGCTGCTGTGACCCCAAACGAGAGTTGTGCCCCCCTCCCACAGTGACAGTGCCCCGTCCCACTGTGACAGTGCCCCCTCCCACAGAGCCCGCCTCCCACACAGTGCCCCCCTCCCTCCCTCAGTGCCCCTGGCTACGTGTTTCATTTGCAGACGGGCACACGTCCTCTTTGTTTTGAATAATGGAGATAATTACATGCTGGGGTGCTCAAGCTGCAAATCCAACGTGCAATTAAGTAAGTCGTATTGCACACAACCCTGAGAAACTGCGGCGGAGGATTAGAGGGGGAGACAAAAAACTTCACTCCCATTGTTCCCTTGCTCAACTCCGAGGCCCCAGTAAGGGAGGGACTGTTTCTCAGATCCTAATTGCAGATGTTTTATCCTTTTCCCGAGACCAAGACATTATTGAAGGTCTTACCGTGCAGTTAAATTCTTACCAAATGATATATCTGGATCAGATTGATACAGCTCAACCCTGATATCACTGCTTGGGCTTTTGTGCTGCAGTGGTAATCCGTTAACTACAGGTGGAATCCCACAGGTACAGGAATCCTGGCAGGCAGGAGACGATGACTCAGCACTCCATGCTCAACTCAGGATCTGCCTTTCTATTCAAGTTGTTCTGAATTTGCAAGATTACACCGATGTGCACCAGTGACCTCACACTGCTCCTGATTGTGTTTCTCCCCCCCCCCCGCCCGCCTGCTTGTATTCCACGTGCACAGTCATAGGTTTGAGGGTGCACAGCCACTGATGCTCACTTCATGCAAGAGGACGTGTCTGAAGCGCTGACTTTGGCAGTGAAAAGGTCAAAGAAAGAGACTGTGTGTCCAGTAGTTTGTGCTGTGTTATGCCTTCAGGGCGGAGCTAAAGCCAGTTTACATACGGCTTGTCCCTGTCTGTAAGAAGACCATGGCCCTAAAAAAAGAAACAATGGACTCAGAACAGTTGCCAGAGGTTAAGGTCGATGCCACTACTTACCCCCATCACTTGAGGTCCCTTTGAGTATGAATATGTGTGGCTCCTTTGATACATGCTTTAAAGCGCCCATCCTGATGTGTCCGTTTCAGGGCTTGCTTGTGGTTAATGAGGAAGAGCTGTGTCCTAGCCTCATGGGCAGTGCTCTCTAATAGGGGTGTGACTGCTGAAAGTAATTTGCTTATGGTTGTTCCATGACTATAATATCAATGTGAACTTAAAAACTTAAAAAAAAAATCATTTGCAATGCAGTAGCTCTTGCATTTTCTTGAGTTAGAGCTTTTGTCATTGTAAATTCAGAACTAGACTTTTCTTGCCACATAAATTGGTAAACCCTGTCTCATAATTTCGTCTTTTCTTGCCATGTTTTGTTGGTCCCTGGCGGCTACTGACATCAGAAATCACAAGCCTGTGAGGAGAGACGAGAAGATGAATGGGCTACCTCGAGTTGTGTAAACGCCTGCACAGAAATTGAAAAATAAGGCTGGAAAAGTATTTCCTTTTTATTTTAACAGAATGAAAAGTCTTACAAGGATTCTTGCCTGGCTTTTCAACAAGCAGAGCAGCCTGAGAAGATTTATAGCCCCAATAAAGGAGATAAGCAATGTCCTATTTATGATGTTGTGAGTGCTGGCAGGGAGGGGCCCTGGAGAGAGAGAGACTCCAGATGCGATGCAAGGCTAAGCAAGTTTCACATCATTTCTTCTAGGTTTAGCTACATTCCACCAGAAAGGGCATAGTGGGGCTTTTGTGAGCAGTGAGGTAAACAACCAGGTGTTTCTTTTGTAAAATAAGCTTATTTTAGGAGCCAGAGTTAAGCAAGGAAGCACTGGAATAAAGCCAAAACAAATTTCAGTGACATGGGATGAGATGGGAGGTAGGGAATGCTGCAATAAAACACAGGCAGCTACTAGCCTAAAACTCACACAGTGACAGGGGAGTACCAAAGAAATAAAAAAAGTCTGTCACAGCAACAGATAGAGAAAGTGAAGTGAAATAATACAGTAGTTGGTCTCTCCTCTGAAAAAGAAGGAGGAGGGCGAAAAAGGCAGGACTGACCACTAGTGAGCAAGAATTTTTAAAGGACACTGCAACCAACAAATAAAATTGCTTTAAGCCATAACAAGTATACTAAAAGTATACGTGAGGTCAAATGCTTACACTCGATCTTATAAAATAAGTGAAATGTGCCCTTGACAATTATCCATGGTTAATATTAATTGAAGCATTTCAATCCCTCACTTTTTGTTAAGATGCCTTTAGTGTCTGGGGAAAGTCCTGGTGCGTATTAATGGAATTTCTCTATAACAAGATCAAAGCTACAGACAGCACAAGGTGCAGCAATGTGGTTTAGATTGCTTATCTTTGAGTGGAATCAAGTCTGCCTAGACGTGGACCTCGTGCCTATTGTGTCACTAGAACCAAGCTGTACCCGGCTGATGTGTTCATAACTAGGGTGAACCGGTTCTGGGATGCTTGTGTTCTGTTTCAGGGAGTACCTGGCCTTGCAGTTTGGGCTTTACTGTACCCACTGGATCAGCTTTAAGACTGACTTGCATATGATTGGGGCCAAAGTGACTTGCCATGGTGTGCAAAATAATGATGGACTGAGGTGTGTCCTAATTGATTACCAGTGGCTGAGATTAATTCAAGCATTTCATACATACATTTTTCGTATACACTAGTGTGTCATCCTAAGTGGGATAGGTATCCCCCGATGTGGGTCCGTGCACACACTGTGTCACTGGAACCAAGCTACATCTGGCTGATGAGCCCAAACTGGGGCTAAAATAGTCCTGGGTTGCTTGTGTTCTGGTTCAGGGAGTACTGGGCCTGACAGTTGGGGCTGGACTATTCTCATTGGAGGAGGGGCAAGATTGATTTGCATATGGCTGGACCTTTTTGTTTGTTGGCAAATGCACCCTTCTCCTATACAGTTAGTATGTCTCTGGGTGCAAGGGCGTAAACCTAGTCAGATGCATTTCCCAACCACTGAAAGAACCCTCTACTGAGACTAGGGTATCATAGGACAGAGGGATGTAGCCAGTTGCCCTGCCTCTTTGGCCAAAAACATGAAAGTACTTCCACCTTCCAAAGAAAAAGTGAAATTACAGCCTAAATGCTAATATTGGTTTGATTTCCTTCCTGCTTTTGAAACCTAGAGGCCAAAGATTTAATATAGTTTAGAGCCATCTTCATCTCTCTTTCTCCCAAGGTGGGTGAACGAAGCATCAATATCGTGCTCAGAAATATGAGACCCTTTCATACACACTGCATGGACTGACCTGTTCGGGTTTTTATTGCTGCATGTGCATTCTTCTAAAATCCTAAGTCAGTCCGGCCCTTATAGACAGTACCTTGGATTCTGGTACTTGTTGTTTTGCATTTCTCATTAGAGGTATGGCTTTATAATGCCTTTGTGGGAAGCACAGTTCGCTTATCCAGTACTCATTGACTTTGCCAGTGGGTAAGTAATACATTCTGAGCCCTGACGAAACCTTCGAATAAAATTCTGCTGTAGTTGGGGGGAAAAAAAATCCAAAAAGATTGCTTTCTGTATATGACGCATCCATGTGCTAAATAATTTGATGTGTGATGATGCAATGTACTTTTGTGATGCAAAATAGTCCATCTTTCATTGCAGTGCAAGCACTCTGTAGTGGTCGGATTGACACGCCAAACATCCATTCGCACCAGGAGAGAAACATACTGTAAGGAAATGCCTCCTTGGCATGGTTACCCCCTGACTTTTTGCCTTTGCTGATGCCAAGTTATGATTTGAAAGTGTGCTGAGGCCTGCTAACCAGGCCCCAGCACCAGTGTTCTTTCCTTAACCTGTACCTTTGTCTCCACAATTGCCACACCCTGGCATCCAGGTAAGTCCCTTGTAACTGGTACCCCTGATGCCAGAGAAGGTCTCTAAGGGCTGCAGCATGTCTTATGCCACTCTGGGGACCCCTCGCTCAGCACAGATACACTACTTGCCAGCTTGTGTGTGCTGGTGGGGAGAAAATGACTAAGTCGACATGGCACTCCCCTCAGGGTGCCATGCCAACCTCACACTGCCTATGGCATAGATAAGTCACCCCTCTAGCAGGCCTTACAGCCCTAAGGCAGGGTGCACTATACCACAGGTGAGGGCATAGGTGCATGAGCACTATGCCCCTACAGTGTCTAAGCAAAACCTTAGACATTGTAAGTGCAGGGTAGCCATAAGAGTATATGGTCTGGGAGTCTGTCAAACACGAACTCCACAGCACCATAATGGCTACACTGAAAACTGGGAAGTTTGGTATCAAACTTCTCAGCACAATAAATGCACACTGATGCCAGTGTACATGTTATTGTGAAATACACCCAGAGGGCATCTTAGAGATGCCCCCTGAAAACATACCCGACTTCCAGTGTGGGCTGACTAGTTTTACCAGCCTGCCACACACCAGACAAGTTGCTGGCCACATAGGGAGAGTGCCTTTGTCACTCTGTGGCCAGGAACAAAGCCTGTACTGGGTGGAGGTGCTTCTCACCTCCCCCTGCAGGAACTGTAAAACCTGGCGGTGAGCCTCAAAGGCTCACCCCCTTTGTTACAGTGCCACAGCGCATCCCAGCTAGTGGAGATGCCCGCCCTCTCCGGCCACGGCCCCACTTTTGGCGGCAAGGCCGAAGGAGATAATGAGAAAAACAAGGAGGAGTCACTGGCCAGTCAGGACAACCCCTAAGGTGTCCTGAGCTGAGGTGACTCTGACTTTTAGAAATCCTCCATCTTGCAGATGGAGGATTCCCCCAATAGGATTAGGGATGTGACCCCCTCCCTACCGGGAGGAGGCACAGAGAGGGTGTAGCCACCCTCAGGGCTAGTAGCCATTGGCTACTAACCTCCCAGACCTAAACACCCCCCTAAATTGAGTATTTAGGGGCCCCCAGAACCTAGGAAGATAGATTTCTGCAACCTGAAGACGAAGAAGGACTGCTGACCTGAAGCCCTGCAGAGAAGACGGAAACACCAACTGCTCTGGCCCCAGCCTTACCGGCCTGTCTCCCCACTTCGAGAAAATTGCAACAGCGACGCGTCCCCCAGGGTCCAGCGACCTTTGAAGCCTCAGAGGACTACCCTGCATCTAAAAGGACCAAGAACTCCCGAGGACAGCAGCCCTGTTCCACAAAGACTGCAACTTTGCAACAAAGAAGCAACTTTTAAAGACCACACGTTTCCCGCCGGAAGTATGAGACTTTGCACTCTGCACCCGATGCCCCCGGCTCGACCTGCGGAGAACCAACACTACAGGGAGGACTCCCCGGCGACTGCGACTCTGTGAGTAGCCAGAGTTGACCCCCCTGCGACGCCTGCAGAGGGAATCCAAAGGCTCCCCCTGACCGCGACTGCCTGCTTCAAAGAACCCGACGCCTGGGAAACACACTGCTCCCGCAGCCCCCAGGACCTGAAGGATCCGACCTCCAGTGCAGGAGCGACCCCTAGGTGGCCCTCTCCCTTGCCCAGGTGGTGGCTACCCCGAGGAGCCCCTCCCTTGCCGGCCTGCATCGCTGAAGAGACCCCTGGGTCTCCCATTGAAACCTATTGCAAACCCGACACCTGTTTGCACTCTGCACCCGGCCGCCCCTGTGCCGCTGAGGGTGTACTCTTTGTGCTGACTTGTTTCCCCCCCCGGTGCCCTACAAAACCCCCCTGGTCTGCCCTCCGAAGTCGCGGGTACTTACCTGCTGGCGTACTGGAACCGGGGCACCCCCTTCTCCATTGAAGCCTATGCGTTTTGGGCACCACTTTGACCTCTGCACCTGACCGGCCTTGAGCTGCTGGTGTGGTAACTTTGGGCTACGTTGGACCCAACTTTGAACCCTGTAAGTGCTTTACTTACCTGAAAAACTAACAAATACTTACCTCCCCCAGGAACTGTTGAATTGTGCACTGTGTCCAATTTTAAAATAGCTTATTGACATTTTTGCCAAAACTGTACATGCTGTTGTGTTGATTCAAAGTTCCTAAGATACCTGAGTGAAATACCTTTCATTTAAAGTATTGTTTGTAAATCTTGAACCTGTGGTTCTTAAAATAAACTAAGAAAATATATTTTTCTATATAAAAACCTATTGGCCTGGATTTGTCTTTGAGTGTGTGTGTGTTCCTCATTTATTGCCTGTGTGTGTACAACAAATGCTTAACACTACCCTCTGATAAGTCTACTGCTCGACCACACTACCACAAACTAGAGCATTAGAATTATCTCTTTTTGCCACTATCTTACCTCTAATGGGAACCCTTGGACTCTGTGCTTGCTATTTCTTACTTTGAAATAGTACATACAGAGCCAATTTCCTACACATACTCTTCTGGGTAGAGTGAAAGTCCATGTTATGTCCATTTTGAACAATTTGGGACAGTACCTTTTAGACAACAGCACTTTCAAGCCAAACTTAAAAATTACACAATGGGTTTATGGACCGGGGCGACAAGATCGAGGGCTCCATCTCGTCGGCGCCGTGCGACGTGGGAGGTGAGTCCGATGGTGACTCCTCAACCCCAGAGTCCTGAGGCTTCTCCGGTGCCGTCGGTCTTTGAGGTTGTGGCACCTCAGGACAGTCCTCGATTTTCACCTGCTGCTCAGGAGTCCGATGTTCAGCAAGCACAGGTGCAACAGGGAGACCAGCGGTATCCTGCCTTCCTGGCTCCGTGAGCGGATCCGGCAGCATTTTTGAATGCCAAGTTCTCTGTGTTCAATGCCATGGCTCCTGCTGGTGCATCGGCTTGTCCCACGGGTCCATTGGCATTTTCGTTGTGCTCCCCTGCGGCGCCGTTTATGCCATTCTATCCGGCTCAGGGTACCGGACTGGCGCCAATGACATTGCCTCGAGGTCCTGTGGATCCCATCATAACGTCGCCTTCTAGATCCATGGCGCCGGTATCATCACCCCATCAGCCGGTGCCGATGGTGGAGCCACAAGCATCTTTGGCGCCATTAGGATCCGTGCCAGCACCGGATCCGAGTGATGGATTCGAACGGAGTCAACCTTCCTCTCCTGTTCCACGTCAGGTGTTGAAGCCGCTGTCTTCAACGTCGGCGAATTCCATGTCGACGCAGAGGTTGAAGGCTCGATTGAGTTCACGCAGGAAGGCATTGCGTCTCTTGAAGGAGGAAGAGTATCAAAGGCAAGTGTTGGAGGAAGGAGAGATTCTCGAGCCTGTGGGAGAGTATTAGGGCCTGGAGTCGGACAGTGGGCTGGAGACTTCCCCGGAATGGGACTTGTCTTCACCGGGGGAATTTACGAGAGAGGCAGCTTCTTTTCACACAGTGATCAGGAAGGCAGCGGAGTTTTTAGAACTTCCATTGCCTGCTGCGGAAGTTAAGACGAACATTTTAATGGAGGTACTGCATACTTCTACGGCTTCTGCAGATCCTTTGCTTCCTTTCAACGAGGCTTTTACAGAGCCCATTTTAGAACTTTGGAGGAAGCATGTATAGTTGCCTGCTGTGAATAGAGCTGTGGCAAGGAGATACAGAGTGGTGCCTGGTGATCTGGGGTTTTTATCACGACATCCTACCCTGGAGAGTTTGGTGGTCCAGGCCTCTTGCTCTACATGGTCTGCTCCTGGTTCCTTCCCTATGATTCCATCTGACAGGGAATCCAAGTGGACGGAGCAATCCGCAAAGAAGACTTTTTTGTCTTCCAGCATGTCTCTCAAGGCTGCAAACGCTACCTGTGTGCTGGGTAGATATGTCCGCGCCCTCATGGATTTGCGAAGGCCATGGTTCCTGACCTGCCGCAGGATGTCCAGAGACCATTTGGGGAACTCCTGTCTGATGCACAGGCTGCAGCGAAGTAAATAATTCAGTCTGGCCTGGACTGTACGGGCTTGGTGGCCAGGGCAGTGGGTACATCTATTGCTACCAGGAGGCACATTGAGGTCCTCTGGGTTTTTTACAGATGTACAGACCACCTTGCTGGATTTGCCATTTGATGGGGAAAAGCTGTTTGGAGATAAAGCGGACTCTGCCCTAGAGCGTTTTAAAGATAGCCGTGCCACAGCAAAGTCTTTAGGATTGCAAGCCTCCTCTGCTACCCCTTTTAGGTCCTTTCGGAGGTTCGGGGGGTTTGGACGTGGGACAGTTTATCAAGGGAGACCCCAGCCCTCTGTCCAGCAGCCTACCAGCCTCCCATATCGGTCTTTTAGAGGGTGGGGGAGGATTAGAACAAGAGGGGCCACCCAGCAGCACCCTATGTCATCCTCTTCCTCTGGAGGACAACAGCAAGGGAAGCAGCCCTAGTTTTCTCCCCTTTATCGACCATACTTCTCCTGTAGGGGGAAGATTACTTCTTTTTCTCCAAGAGTGGGAGTTAGTTACATCGGACTCATGGGTTCTAAATATTGTGAGAAAAGGATATGCTCTCCCTTTTCAGGAGTTTCCCCCCTTCCATCCCTTCCCGTCCCTCGTTTTGTTCAGAAGATTATCTCCTGTTGTTACAGCAGGAGGTTCAGATCCTATTGTCAAAAGGTGCAGTGGAGTTGGTTCCAGAGCAGGAAAGGGGTCAGGTTTTTTATTCAAGATACTTCCTGATCCCCAAGAAGGATGGTTGTTTGAGACCGATCCTAGACATGAGGATTTTGAATTGGTTCCTCAAACAGGAGAAATTCAAAATGCTGACTCTAGCGCAGGTACTTTTGGCGTTGAACAAAGAAGATTGGATGGTGTCTGTCATCTTGCAGGATGCGTATTTTCATATCCCTGTTCTCAAGTCGCACAGGAAGTATCTCCGGTTTGTAGTGGGGTCGCAACACTACCAGTATCGGTCCTTCCGTTTGATCTTACTTCGGCACCTCGAGTCTTCACAACGGTGATGGGAGTGGTGGCAGCAAGTCTCAGAACGGAAGGGATATCGGTATTCCCTTACCTGGATGATTGGTTGATCAAAGCCAAGTCTCCAGAGCTTGTGTTGCGTCACTTGCGGATGACAACTCAGTTATTGTTCAGGCTGGGTTTTTCGATCAATGAACCCAAATCTCACCTGGAGCCCTCTCTACGCCTCCTGTTCATGGGGGCAGTACTGGACACAACATTGAATCGGGCCTATCGACCGCCTCAGCAAATCCAGGATATTTAGGCGTTGATTCCAATGTTTCAAAACGGAGCGGTTGTTCCAGTCCTCAAGGTCTTACGCCTGCTGAGTATGTTCGCTTCTTGCATTCTGTTGGTCACTCATGCACGTTGGCACATGAGGGCTCTTCAATGGTGCCTCTGCAGGCAGTGGTTTCAACACAAAGGGGATCTCGAGGAGTCAATCACGATCTCCAGAGACGCTGCAGCGGATTTACGATGGTGGGCTGTGAACTGTAACCTTTCGCAAAGCAGGCCGTTTTCACTGCTGCCACCGGTGGGGAGCTCATCTGGGGGATCTGGAGATCAAGGGTCGTTGATCTCCAGTGGAACAGACTTTTCATATCAATCTGTTGGAATTGCGGGCGATACGTTTGGCTCTCAAGGCCTTCCTCCCGTCCCTTCGTTGTCAGTCAGTTCAGGTCCTGATGGACAACACTACCACGATGTGGTATATAAACAAGCAGGGAGGAGTAGGGTTGTATTGTCTCTGCAGAGAAGCTCTGCATCTTTGGTCCTGGCTTCAGGATCATTGGATTTGCTTGATAGCAAATCATCTGGCCGGGGTGCTCAACGTGTGTGCGTACTCTCTCATTCGGCTCCTTTCAGCTGATCACGAGTGGTGTCTCCATCCAGATCTGATCCTGCACATCTTTCAGATGTGGGGTTCTCCGGTGATAGGTCTGTGATAGGTCTGTTTGCCACTTGGGAGAACGCGCACTGCCCGTCATTCTGCAACCTCCAGTATCCGGTGCAAGGAGCTTTGGGGGACGCGTTTCAGATTTCTTGGTGCAACCAGTTACTTTACGCGTTCCCCCATACCCTTGATTCCTCGGGTTCTGAGGAAGATTCGCCAAGATCGGGCACAGGTTATTTTAATAGCCCCGGATTGGCCAAGAAGGGTGTGGTACACAGACCTTCTCCAACTCTCGCTGTGCCCTCCACTCCGTCTCCCTCTGAGGGCAGACCTCCTCTCGCAGTCGCAGGGTCAGGGTCTACACCCCCACCTCCAGAGCCTGCACCTCCATGCCTGGAGATTGAACAGGGCAACCTGAGTTATTTTTCTCTCCCACCAGATGTAGTGGATGTTGTTTTATCGGCCTGGCGACGCTCCACTAAGATCATTTACGCCGGTAGGTGGGCAAAATTAATGGCTTGGTGAGGAGGAAAGCAAATTGATTCTTTGAAGGCCCACCTTTCTGATATTTTATTATTTGCTTTGGACTTAGCAAAGAAGGGTTGTGCAGTGGCTACGGTTAAGGGTTATTTAGCTGCTCTGTCCGCCTTTCTTTGCCCCCCGGATCAGCCCTCATTGTTTAAATCACCTATTGTGGTTAGGTTTCTTAAGGGTGTACTTAATAAGTTTCCTCCCACTCCTTTTCATGTGCCTTAGTGGGACCTAAATCTTGTTTTAACCTTTTTAATGGGGTCACCATTTGAGCCCATGCACTCTTGCCCATTAAGGTTTTTAGTGCTTAAGACAGTTTTTCTCGTGGCCATAACCTCGGCTAGGCGGGTTAGTGAGCTTCAAGCTCTTTCTGTTAGACCCCCCTTTATCTTGTTTTTCCCAGATAAAGTGGTGTTGAAAACCAGGGTGGCTTTCCTGCCAAAACTTGTCACTCCTTTTCATATAGGGCAGACTATTACCCTCCTCCTCACCCCTCGAAAGAGGAAGAAAGGCTTCACCTCTTGGACCCTAAAAGGGCGCTTAGTTTTTACATTGGAAGGACGAAGGACTTTTGCCTGGAAGATCAGCTGTTTGTGGGGTATATTGGACACCGGAAGGGCAGAGCAGTCCATAAAAGAACAATCTCAAGGTGGGTTATCTTTTGTATCAAAATCTGCTACTCCCCCTGAGGCTATCAGAGCCTACTCCACCAGGGCTAAGTCTGCAACGTTGGCCCTGGCAAGGGGGGTTCCGGTGGTGGATATTTGCAAGGCAGCAACTTGGGCGTTCCTCCACACCTTCGCAAAGCATTACTGCTTGGACTCTGAGGTTCAGAGAGACGACCATTTTGCACGAGCTGTGTTGCATGATTTCTTGGTGTAATTAGGCAGGCACCCACCTCCGAGTGCGGTATTGCTTTGGGACTCTATTCATAATCCACAGGTAGTTGTATCCATCGGAAGAACAAGTTACTTACCTTCGGTAACGCTTTTTCTGGTGGATACAATAGCTACCTGTGGATTCCTCAAGTGACGGCATCCACCTGCAAGGGGATGTCTGGGGTTGGGGTCCTTAGGATCCTCTCCTCCCCCCTCCAGAGGGCTGCCATCAGGGGGTGCACTAACAGTGTGCCACCTAAAAGTGCACCTCCTGAAATCTCCTTTGCTCCCGCATCTATAATATTGCACGGGTGCAGAGGTTTTTTTTATTTTTTTTATTTAATGCGTTTTTATATAGCGCGGACTTTACCTGAAGGTGTCAGCGCGCTTCACAATAGGCAAAGTGAAGATACAAGAGGAGAAGAATTACAAGTGAGCCTGTTACAAAAACAAACGTTACATTACATGAGGCAATAGTGATAATTGTGCAAGTATCAAGAGCAAAAAATACACAAGGTAGCAAACGATACGTTACGAAAGGAAAAAGTGACGTGTGCAGGTTACAAGAGCAAATAAAGTACGAGTAGAGGTAGAAAAAAATTGCAATAAATGGTAGACACTCAAAACACTAAAACAATAGTTACGTTACATGAGGCAGTGGTGGCCGTTGTGCATGTATCAAAAGCAAACAAGATATAAGAGGTAGCAAATGAAACGTTGTAAAAGGAAAGGTGCCGTGTGCATGTTACAAAAGAGTACAAAATACAGGTGGAGGTATAATACTGCACTAAATGGCAGACACTCAAAACACAAAAACACCCTGGGAAGGCACTTCTATAGGCATGGAGAACAGAATTTCCTATAATGGAAGGATTTCCTTCAGAAAACAGAGGGCTTGAATTAAATTTGGAAGTGTCTTTGAAGGAGGAGAGCTTTGAGGTCAGTTTTGAAGGCCTGGGAAGAGGTGGTGGTCCGAAGCTGAGGCGGAAGTGAGTTCCAGATTGAAGGGATTACCCTCATTTGTGTGAGTCCACACCCCCATGCAAACGAGGAACCACCCTCTAGTGATATCTCGGGCGCTATCTTTGCGTCAGCGCTGTCTGTATTACAGAAAGGGCCACACTAGCGTCTGTGGTCTTTATATAATACCAAAGTGCCCCGGTGGCAGGCACAGCGGTTGCTCATACCCTCGCGCCCCTTGGCACCTCTGTAAAACGGCCCCAGTTGGCCATGCACGTCCGCACCGTTGCAGCTCTGTGGCTGCAAGAAACGCATGCTATGGAGCGTTGCTCCAAGTATTGAACCTTTCGAGAACATTTTAGGCCGGATTTCTAAAGGGTTTTTCGGGGTGCCATGCCTGACACCAGTGTGATTCACAAAGGGCAGGACTGCACCGTGAGGCATTAGTGTAACATTAACAAGGTGCCCAGAGCTACAGAGAAGGATCCTGGCGGCATCCAGAGTCCATGCAGGATGTTACTTAATAACCCAGACTCAAATGTTTCTGCAGAAGGAAATGTTCAGCGCCTCGAAGAGGAGGCGGCGCCTGCTTAATTAGTGCGAGGGGTGAAAAGCCGAAGATCCCTCCTCGCGTGCCACGGGTGCCGGCGCCGGCTCATTACTGGTCTGCATGATCTCGGCTCAGGTTCTGCGCCATGTGTGCCCCTGGCTGGAATGTGCACACCCAGCTGCGGGGGCGGGCTGGCACCTCTGTGGCAGGGCGGCAAGCCAAGGGGATCCTGGTGCCTCCCTTAGTAATAACATCATCGTACCCCGTGTGTACTTAAAGCGCACCTTTACCCTCGGTAGCGGATGAAAGGCTGAGTGGACCTGCTGGGACTGAACCTTCGACCATGGGGTCAAACACAGACCCCAGCAGTTGATGCATTGGTCCACTGAGATACCTTGCTTCGTACTCTGCACTTCTGCTGTTTCTGAAGCCTCTGTAAGAGGTGTCAATGGTACTCCGTTTAATGGTGATCATTTCACTGGCGGTGGGGGTGATGGGAGGGCCTAATCAACCTGGCTGGAGCTCACATTGGTGATCCACACATCAGTGTGTCTTCCAACCGAAACAATCAACTCACTGAGCCATCCTGCAACCTAATGATGGAAGCATTGCACTTCTCTTCTACCCCTCAGTTGAATGAATCAGTCGTGTATAAGCATAAATATGTATCGGGACACATGACGTATGTAGTGCCATCTTATCTGGTTCATTCTGAACTGTATCAGTCAGAACCGATAAGGACTTATATACAGCGTTTCTGTCGAGATGCTTGTATAGCAGCAAAAAGTGAGGATATTTGGAATTTATACGTGTGACTTTCCTAAATGTTGCTAAAAGCGGCCTAGTTTGGCGTTTTATTCATCGGGCCCAATCTGTAAGCCTCGGGATGACTGAAGGTACATGCACAGTCATGGCTTAGATGAAGCAACTCCTATGAATTTAGATACCTGCAATGCCAGGAGCTCCAGGTCCGCCCGGGCACTCTTGTGGCTCAGCTGAAGGAGCTCATGTGAGTGAAGATACAGGCGGTACCAGCCACACCAAGTCCGTCCTGTGAATGCCTGTACAAGTGATGCCCGTGGCACCAGGGCTGCCCTGGGGCACTGGTGCCTTAGGTGAAAGAGCTCATGTGAGTGAAGATATAGGCGATGATAGTCATTGCGAGTCCATCTGGGCGCACTTGTGGCTTAGGTGAAGGAACTCATGTGAATGAAGGTGCAAGTGATGCCAGTCGACTAGGGCTGCCCTGGGGCACTAGTGCCTTAGGTGAAGGAACTCATGTGAATGAAGGTACAAGTGATCCCAGCCGACCAGGGCTGCCCTGGGGCACTGGTGGCTTAGGTGAAGGAACTCATGTGAGTGAAGATACAGGCGATGACAGTCACACCGAGACTGCCCTGGAGCACTTGTGGCTTAGGTGAAGGAACTCATGTGAGTGAAGATACAGTCGGTATCAACCACACCAAGTCCGTCCTGGCGCACGTGCAGAAACTCATGTGAATGCCAGTACAAATTATGCCCGCGGCACCAGGGCTGCCCTGGAGCACTGGTGGCTTAGGTGAAGGTACTCATGTGAATGAAGGTACAAGTGATGCCAGCCAACCAGGGCTGCCCTGAGGCACTGGTGCCTTAGGTGGTGGAGCTTATTTTTGTGAGTGAAGATACAGGCGATGGCAGCCACACCGAGTCTGTCCGGGCGCGCATGCGGCTCACATGAAGAAACTCATGTGAATGAAGGTACAAGTGATGCTCACGGCACCAGGCCTGCCCTGGAGCACTTGTGGCTCAGGTGAAAGAACTCATGTGAATTAAGGTACAAGTGATGCCAGGCGACCAGGGCTGCCCTGGGTCACTGGTGGCTCAGCTGAAGGAACTCATGTGAGTGAAGATATTGGCGGTACCAGCCACACCAAGTCCATTCTGGCGCACATGCAGCTCACATGAAGAAACTCATGTGAATGAAGGTACAAGTGATGCCCACGGCACCAGGGCTGTCCTGGGGCACTGGTGGCTTAGATGAAGGAACTCATGTGAGTGAAGATATAGGTGATGACAGCCTCGCCGAGACTGCCTTGGAGCACTTGTGGCTTAGGTGAAGGAACTCATGTGAATGAAGGTACAAGTGATGCCCGTGGCACCAGGGCTGACCTGGAGCACTGGTGGCTTAGATGAAGGAGCTCATGTGAATGAAGATACAAATGATGCCAGCCGACCAGGGCTGCCCTGGTTCGCTGGTGACTTAGGTGAAGAAACTCAAGTGAGTGAAGATACAGGCGATGACAGCCACACCGATACTGTCCTGGTGCACATGCAGCTCACATGAAGAAACTCATGTGAATAAAGGTACAAGTGATGCCCGCGACACCCGTGCTGCCTTGGGGCACTGGTGGCTTTGGTGAAGGAACTCGTGAGTGAAGATACAGGTCATACCAGCCACACTAAGTCCGTCCTGGGCCCCACAGCCCGTGGTCGCCCTGGCACATTTGTAACTTAGGTTAAAGATACCGTAGGATGAGAATGAGGTCCCATTACCCTGGTGCATTCTTGGCTTAGATGAAGGGTGTCTGATGCCCGCAGGACCAGGGCTGCCATGGCAACCACTTGTTGTTAAGTTTTAGTTGCACAGGATGGGCATATAGCAGTAAGCCTAAGCTTAGTTTAAAGGACCAGTTGCTGCATGGTCTGCTGTGCTGAAGTTGCGGACAGAGCACTGTGGTTTAATACATAGTCTGGAGATAGACGTAGTTACTGTATTCTTGCTGGGTACGTGGGGATCAATTTATAATAGGCCGGCTAACTGGTTCAGCTGTTCTGATGGCTCTAACCACAGAGTGGTGATATGCCAATACACATACCTTATTTACATGATGACACTAACACGTGTAAGTTCAATTTTATCGAGCAATGTAGGCCTCTGAAACTCCTGGCTGCCTCACCCAGGTTCCAGTTGCCAAACCCCTAGCAGTATAGACACCACCTTTCATTTAGGGCGACCACCTTAGTCCGGGTCATTAGGGACACAGTCTCCAGTGCTCAGCTTTTCATCTACAAATCATTGTTTTCAAGTGTGTTTGTCTAAATAGTGTAAAGGAAATAAAACAAGACCATTACTCCCCAGAATGCATTAGGTTATCACATGAAAGTTCAAGGCTGGGACCAGCGTCCGTAATGACCTGGTGGGATGTGGTCACCATACATTCATTGGCAGATTTCAGGTTAAGCATATTGTGGCACCGCCACTTGCATCCCACCTGACCCAAACTCCTATCAGTCAGGCGGGATGCATTGCTGGGTGCTGGTGGGAGGCGTGAAGAACATGCAGCAGGTCTCCTTGCTGCTCGCCTGCTCTTACCTTACAGCAGGGGACGCGCCTCCGATGACATTTGTGCGCTTTGTGGTCTGTTGGGGGTGGCACATGGAGGATACAATTGACTAGTGGCGGCTGCCACCAATCAAGGATGGTGGGTGGTTATAAATAATAGGATTTTTTTTTTACCTGCCTGTCGCTCCCGATCGCCTTCGTTGCTTCTCTCTTCCTGGCAGCCAGTGTGGCACATTCTGCCAATCAAGACACTGCTTTCATACTATACCAAGCATGAGAGCAGCACTGGGATTGGCCTGAGCGGGCTGGTCTGACGCTCGCTCAGGCACAGGGAGCCTATGCCATTTCTCCAACTCGATTGTGTAACACAGCTGGGTTGGAGAAATGTAAGTGTGCATTTCTGTTTGGCCGTTCAAAGACGGACGGCCAAACCGACATGCGCACTTACAGTGCCCACCACTCCTTTTTCCTGTGGCCCGCCCCCGCCCTAGATGTGAATGGCTCAGTCAGACAGTGACAAATATTTATTAGTCACTGACTAACTGCACAGGGGGTGACGCTCTTCCGCTATTAAGGAGGACCTGCTCCTGCTATTGATTATCTTCATTACCCCAAGTTTTTCTCCCAGAGTTCCCTGGTGAGGAACTCCAGGCTTAAGTTCAACCAAATCCAAGATGGCTGACATTGACTATGACCGTATAGCCCCTTTCCCAATCCAAAATCGGTTTGTATGACTTTCTTGTTTCTGGCCTAAATAAAGAAAGAAAGTCCAGTTCATCCCTTAACCTCCTGTCTTTTTCCAGTGATAGTCGACTCCTTCCTACCTGCAGTCCTGTACTCTTAGTGTTCCAGTGTTTTCTGCTGTGTATTGCCTCCTGGGTCACAGCCTAGTTTTCTCCTTCTGGAATTTCATTGCCACCTTGGATGTTTTTTGCCGTCTGACCTTTTCTTCCGTTGTGATCCCTTCTGGAGGGCACTTTCTGCTTAGATACATCCTGCGTTAACAGCAGTGTGACTACTGGAAGAGGTCACCCTTATATCTCGCAGATTAAGACCATCAAGATTGGGAATCTTCCATCAGTCCTCAGCCAGAGATCCTGAAGGCCAGTCATTGAAGCCGCCCAGCTGTGATTTATGCTGTGATAGTGCTGAGGGAGAGGTATGGAGATGGGGGCAGAGACAAATAAAGCTGACAAGAAGGGAAGACAAACTCCCCATCGGAATACTTTGCAAGAACTCACCATGGATGCGCTCAGGTATGACATGACTAACTGAATTTGTGGCTACGATTCACTTTTTTTCTCTTCCCATAATACCTTGAAATTTACCTGCCAGGTATTTTGAGTCCTGCTTCACGGGCAGCATTTATTGCTGCTCCTGGTGTGCTCTCTGAAGGAGCAGGGTCAAACAAGGTCAGAGTCAATCTTTATAGCTGTATATATATATATATATATATATATATATATATATATATATATATATATATATATATATATATATATACACACATGTGTAGTAGGCCAACATATTGTATATGAGTTTGCATAGCTGTGTCTATATAGTTCAATGTAAATGGGTACATTAGTGTTAGAAGACTATAGATATGTATGTATTTTAGTTTTTTTTAATAAATACATATTTTTATGCCTGTATGTGTATTTATACATATGTAGATATTTGTGCTGTGTTAGAGTATATACGTAGGTGTGTGTAAGAATGCATGTAGAGATAACTTTGTGTAGATATTAAAATATTGTTTCATCGTTTACTCAATATTTCCAAGAGGCACTTGTTAAACAAAGCCACACCTAATGCAGGTGTGAAGGGCAGTGGATTTATAGACGCCTTCACATTCCCGTATTTTTTGGTCGTCTTTTAAGCTGCAGGGAGTGCACTCCTAGTGGTTGGATTGTATCACCAGCTGTCTCGTAGCTCCTCGAGGTCTTTTAAGCTGCTGGCGGTACACTCCTACTGGTCAGGTTGTATCACTAGCAGTCTCATAGCTCCTCGAGGTGTTCTAAACTGCTGGCGGTGCACTTCCAGTGGTCAGATTGTATCACAAGCTGCCTCGTAGCTCCTCAAGGTCTTCTAAGCTGCTGGCGGTACAATCCTAGTGGTCGGCTTGTATCACAAGCTGCCTCGTAGCTCCTCGAGGTCTTCTAAGCTGCTGGCGGTACACTCCTGGTTGGATTGTATCACAAGCTGCCTCGTAGCTCCTCGAGGTCTTCTAAGCTGGTGGTGGTACATTCCTACTGGTCAGATTGTGTCGCCAGCTGTGGAGAAGTGTGGCACAACGGTTAGAGCGGCAGACCCTGATGCAGAGATCTGGCCTGGGACAAGGGTTCAATTCCCACCTCGGCGGGTCTTGGCCTCAATTCCCTTGGACCAGATAATTCTCGCCTTGTGCTTAATCTAATTAATGGGTCCCACTCTGTAACTCTGGGTAATAGCTTACTTAATCTCCACAACGGCCCTCACAGTGCTTGGATGCCTGGCTTCACCCTGGGACTGTCCAGGAGTGGGTGCCTCACAGGGAAAAGCCAGGAGGGGTTCCACAGCAGTATGCGTACAGCGCCTTCAGACCCTAACGGGTGAGTAGTGTGCTATACAAGTGCGATGTTTACAGTTTTTTTTTTACAGTCTCGTAGCTTCTAGAGATCTTCTAAGCTGCTGGCGGTGCACTCCTAGTGGTTGGATTGTATCACCAACAGTCTCGTAGCTCCTCGAGGTCTTCTAAGCTGCTGGCAGTACACTCCTAGTGGTCAGATTGTATCACAAGCTGCCTCTTAGCTCCTTGAGGTGTTCTAAACTGATGGCAGTACACTCCTAGTGGTCAGATTGTATCACCAGCTGTCTCATAGCTCCTAGAGGTCTTCTAAGCTGCTGGCAGGACACTTAGTGGTCGGATTGGATCACCAGCTGTCTCATAGCTCCTAGAGGTCTTCTAACCTGCTGGCGGAACACTTTTAGTGCTCGGATTGGGTTACCAGCTGTCTCATAGCTGGAAAGTAAATAGCAGAAAAAAAATGTTTTGCTGGTTTACGTCGCTTTTCACTTTTGTGCAAAATGTTTGTGAATCGGCCCCCTGGTTTACTGAATGAAGCTTTGCGGGACAGCACGCCGGTACATGAGGATGATGGGAGACAGGGGATGGGAGTTTGTTCAACTTTAGACTGGCCCTCTGTGAGACAGTCTCTCTATATACCTGTCTGTCTGTCTATCCGTATATCGATCTATTTCTCGCCTGTGCATTTATACAAGTCTGGTTATGGATCCATTCATACCTCCTAGGGCCAACATTTTTCATATACAAGTGAGTTGTAAGTTTCAGAATGTCACTTATCAGCAAGTGAAAGAAAATTGTCGCTCCTCTGAGGCGTACTTAACAATGCCTCTCATTGTGAGCCACTAATAACAGTAAAAGTTCATGAAAAGTGCTCCGCTGACTTGTAAAACAGCATTTGCAAAACAATGGGTCTTGCGTTTGCTTGAGTTAGAGCTATTCGCATTGTAAATTCCTAACTGGACTTTTCTTGCACAAAAAAGAATGAATAGCAGTAGTGGGCGTAGTTAAAAGCCCACAGAGAGATTACAACAGGCTAGAGCGCTTGCGCACTCGACCCCCAAAACATAGGTCAAGATTTATAGAGAAAATGACTGAGCGCGACACTGCGCCAAATTTGACAGCATCGAGCACTGCCATTTTCAGAACACAGGGATGCACCATATTTACTATTTCCCCCTGCTGCTGTGCGCCAACGCTGCCATCCTTGTGCCATTGTGCAAGGATGGCTGCATTGAGGGGGAGATTGTTTTTGTGCAGGAAGAACACCTTCATGTGCAAAAACAGTCTTAAATGGTGATTTGCTTTTTTTATGTGTGCTGCATAGAGCAAAAAAAAAGAAGGAGAAATGAACGCATTTCTCCTCGCTATGCCATGCTGATGACACCCCTGGGGTGGCGTTAGATTTTAGCGCTACCTCAGATGTACGATTCCTCGTGAGTGTGAGGCAGCGTCAAAATGCAATGGGTGTTGATGTGGCACGCCCTTCCACTCAAAGTACTGCATGTGAAGAGGTCGTATTTACAAAGTGGTGTTAAGCCACAAAAAGTGGCTTAACGTCGCTTTGTAAATATGGTGCAGTGCACAGCGCCACCGGAGCGCCACAAAGTGGCTCAACGCCACCTTGTAAATACGGCGCAGGGCGTTGCGTCACAGGAGCATCACAAAAAGTGACGCTCGGTTGGCGATAGGGCCTTGTAAATCTGGCCCATAATGTTTAATGTGAAGTTCTCTTTCTCACTACGGTGGTTTCCTTGACTTTGTTTGCAAGTGTTGCAGCACATCTCCGTGTCAGGCAGACCCAGGCCTGCCACTGCACAAGCTTTGTTTGTTCCCAGCACACATGAGCTACAAACGATGGGATGGAAGATAACTCGGATGAACTCACACTGTAAAGATGGATGCAAACCTCTGCATCCATTATTTTCCTGCTGTCTGACTGCCCTGCCCCTACCGGATGCACCTCACAGCTGGGTGGAGGGCACGGGCAGCCCATCCTGGTTTCCATGGCAACAGCGGCCAGGTAACATTGCATCAGGGCAGGTGAGTCATATCGCCATCACGTCTCTTCAAAGGGAGCTGAACTCATAACAGCGAACGCGGGGTTCGCCCGTCCAGCTCCTCGCCAGGGCAGGGCCGTCTGACTGGTTTCCTTCCGGGGAAGCAGAGCACACGTTAGAAATCAGGCAAAAACTCCAAGATTCCAACAATTCCACCTTCCCTGACTCCGTCCATTTCCTGAAGCCCGGAGGGGATGCTTCTGATAGGCCCTGCCTCTGTATCTCATACAGTGCATGTTCTTAATGCAGCTGGCACGGAATGGGCGCTCGTCCGTTGGGCACCAGAAAGAAGTGTTATTGTCTGAAGCCTTGATTTCTGCATCAGATGTCGCGCTGCGCCAGTGCCTGCGTGTGCCAGCGTGTGCCAAGAAGCCTTTCTGCCCTCTGCTAAGTGTGTCTTGGACAGGCTCTCATCCTCCCCTGGAGAGCCCGGGCAGGGATGGTGCCAGGAGGATGCTCACACCTGAGACTGCGTCGGGGTACAGAGGGGCCATTGTGCTGTGCCACGTGCGCCCTGACCGGGGGATAGAGAGGTGGGAACACTCAGGGTCGTGGAGTAAAAGCCGCAGAGTGTTGTGGAGAGGCCAAGGGCCTCCGGGGTGTGTTAATCGTGCCCCCGGGGCACCTACGCCACCTGTAGTGAGGAGACCAGGGCAGGGTTTCCTCTCACTGGGGAGACGAGGGGCCTCCGGGGTGTGTTAATCGTGCCCCCGGGGCACCTACGGCCATCTGTACTGAGGTGACCAGGGCAGGGTTTCCCCTCACTAGGGAGAGGATGGGACTCTGAGTGTGTAAAATGTCCCCTCGGGGCACCTACGCCTCCTGTAGTGTGGTGACCAGGGCAGGGTTTCCCCTCACTGGGGAGAGGATGGGACTCCGAGTGTGAATATACCCCCTCGGGGCACCTACGCCACCTGTATTGAGGTGACCAGGGCAGGGTTTCGCCTCACTGGGGAGAGGATGGGACTCTGAGTGTGTAAAATGTCCCCTCGGGGCACCTACGCCTCTTGTAGTGAGGGGACCAGGGCAGGATTTCTCTCACCGGGAAGAGGGAGGGTCTCGGAGGTGTGTAAAGTGTCCCCTCGGGGCACCTACGCCACCCTCCACAGGAGTGTGGTGAGGTCACCATGGCAAGGTGGTCAAGCCAAGGAGGGGTTCAGCCTGAGCAGTGTAAGGGGGAGAAACCCTACCGCGCGTGAGTGCTGGATAATTCCGTGGTGGGGGGGGGGGGGGGGGTTATAGTCATTCATATTTCTGATAATTACAATCAGTCTTGTGAACTGGGCTCAGTATTCACTAGTGACATCAGCTTGTAGGGACGCACACCAAAGTTTATCTTTCTTAACCACCTTTTAACCACAGTCTGACAACCCACCCCCTCCCCATAGATCCGGAAGAAGATGAATGGTTGAATGAATGGGTCAGGATGAGAACTGAAGCTGCCCTTTAATCCCCGGTGCCAGTGGGCTCATGTTGTGCCACAGAAGTGTGGGCTTTGGGGCGATGGTTCGGGGAGCTTCATGGGCTGAACCTTTTCTGAAGAACACACTGATAGTTCCGGCCGTGAGACAACTTGAGCTGTTTTGGGTGTGGATTAAAGCATTTAAACTTACGTTCTGTGGTTCACATTACGGGCGCCCCGAACCAGTATTGTGTGCTTCTGCGGGGGATGTTATCGCACCCGGACATGACACAATTACAAGCCTGAAACAAGCCCGAGCTGTTTAAATCAAAACAGTTCATTTTTTGTTCAAATGTATTATTCATCATGTTTATGTTCTGAAAGGTTGAGTGGCGGGTCAGAGGTCCTCTGAGCCCCCCCCCCCCCCCCCCCCCCCCCCTCGAGTCTTCCATTCGTACCAGTTTCCTCTCAGTCTTTCCCTGGGTTAAAATGTCCGGCCTTTTCTCACCTTCCTTTTGAAATCCTCTGTCTGTGTATCTCATTCCTCCTCTGTTTCCTCTTCAGCAACCTCTTTTCATTCTCTCCTGAAGGGATTTATACGCACACCATCCATCCATTCACCCATCTCTCTCCTAACATTTCTTTCACTTTAGACCTGGTCATATCCCAGAAGTTGTGAACCTCATTCCCTCACGTCCCATGGAGTCACAATTGCACCACCAGCTCCTGCCCTGTGTCTTCCACAGAGGTGCCAAGCTCGGGGCTGGCATGTGTCCTGGAAGTGTTCACAGGTACCACATAGCGGACACGGATTCATTCAACGCTTTTTAAAGTCGCCCTTCGGAGAGGGATCCGTGTTTTCTGCTGTAAAGCTAAGGTTCTGAACATATAGGGCCTTATAGGGACCCATCTAAAGGTCGGCTTTTAAGTACTGCCAGGCTGAGACCAGGGGTGACCCACCCCAATTAAAGCCCTAATATATACATACGTAGTGGGGTTGTTCCAGCCCTCTCGTCCATTGGTTTGCTCAGCTGTCATTCACATGTTCCTTCTGAATGCAGCGTCTGTCACTGGTCTGCTCGCTTCAGCCATCGGCTTGAGGCTCTATAAATTATGGCATTATATCTTGATGACGCGTACATGCGCCTAAAAACTAGTGCTTTTGGGAAGACTCTGTACTTTGCGTGTGATTTTTTTCTCTTCATGTTTATGCTTTATGTATTTTTTAGTCATGTTTTGTTTAAAACGTGTTTCATAATTTCAGTTGCTCAAGGCATTGACACTTTCTTTCCACCATTAAGGATTATAATTTCTTTTCACGGACATTGAAACTGAAGAGCGTTTCTGCACCTAGTCCTAGACTCCGCGGCTACTCTTAAAATACATGCAATGGAAGTTTATTTTTAATTTACATGTTTGATGGCAAGCAGGTGGCTCCTCGATTAGCCAAATCTCTTGTTTCTCTGGCCGTGCCAGCGCTATGCTTTCTGTCACCGTTGTTAAACCCGGAGCCCGTTTGCACTTTCTGTCACCGTTGTTAAGCCTGGAGCCCGTTTTCTGTCACCGTTGTTAAGCCCGGAGCCCGCCTGCGCAAAGGTGGGATACCGCTTCCAGCCCTTGTGCGTCCAGAGCGCTACACTGGCCTCTGCGGTGAGATGGGCCACGCGCCTCCGCCACCCTCCCTTCTCTTCCTAGTGCCAAGAACACCGGATGCTGCGCGGTCTGCGAGCTGCACTTGTGGGCACCCCAGACATTCCTAACAAGATTTGTGGCCAGGGATGAAAGGGAAACCGAGAAGCCCCATTTGTCGCACTTCCGGCCCAGGGTCGGGCGTGCCAACGGAAAAGGAGAGCTCCAAAAGTCAACATTTCTCCTGGATGTTATTTTCAACTAATTTTATGTGAAGTAACACGATTTTGTTACATGGTCTTAAAAAATTGTCAAGCTTTGCAAACTTCTCGAAGGGTACATAGGTACAATTATATGGAAACATCTTAAAAGTTAGGGACAGATTTATCAAAGTTTTCCGTTGCCCTTGTGCCACTCAGGGGGACGTAAGCGACGTTGCATAACTCCACCTCAAGAGGGTCCCAGGGGTGCTGCTCCCATCAGTGCCTAATTTGGAAATACAATCACGCTGGTGACCAGAGATGTCCTTCGAAACCCGCAACTGCTGCAAAAAAATATGGGAGCAGCTAATACTGAGACAGCGTAATCCTGAAGCAAACTCGGCCTCTTTAATCCTTTTACACCCAGTCCCTGCCCCTTCATCTCACTGCTGCAGCTTTCTCCCTTTGTGATGCATTTCCGTCTTTCTCTTCTTCCATGTCTTTTGCTGGCAGTGAAGGCCTGATGCAGAAAAATAACGGCCCTCAAAAATAGTCACCCGAAGGTGCGGCAGCACAGGCAGAGAGCAGAGGTGGGCATATCTTGATAGATATGGCACATTCCTGCCTTCTCCGTTTCACGTAGTGCACCTAGGTGTCTTGCTGCATTGTTTGGAAAAATGATAAAAGGGCCCCTGGTTTATATGAACTACAACCCAGCAGAGCTCACTTTTGGATGGAGAATTCACAAAATAAATTCTCCCTCAAGCAAATTTTAGAGAATTCTGTTTGTAATAATAGGTTTATTCGGTAACCCAACACTCATAAATTATCTAAAACATATGTTTAAATGTTTGCACCCTAATAGATTTATTATTCCTACAAAAATTTACAAAATGTGGAACTCTTTCGTCTGTCCAAAAAAAAAAAAAAACTATATATATATATATATATATATATGTATATATTAATGAAAAAAAAAAAAGTTACAGGGACATTATAGTTCGTTGACATTTTACCCATAAAAACATAGAAATTCAGCAGTTATAGTTATACTTATGTTAAGAAACTTTAACTCGTTGCCCAAAGATACTTTCCGGCACAAGTTATAGTTTCTTCAGATAAGTATAACTATAACTGCTGAATTTCTGTGGTTTTGTGTGGATGAAACGTCAACCTAACTATTACATCCCTGTAACCATTTTTTTTTGTGAATTTCTATAGTTTTGTTAACGCACACGTTAATATTCGTGTCAGTTTGAGACAAGCCAATGAGGGCCTTTCTTTTCCCCCAGGATCTGAGGAGGATCCAAAAAGGGTCCTCAAATCTGCAGATTGACCGAAAAAAAGGGCAATTGTTTGCCCATGATGAGTCCCTAAGGGACCCCGCCATGTCTCCTATGGGGCTAGGATACCTGTATTCTGACCCCATATATGTTTTTACACAGTTTTTTTCCCCCAACCCTCCAGGCAATGCGCAAAACAAATTAGCGGCCGCAACTTTTCTGACAGGTTGCGGACAGCCAATCGGCCTTGCTTTTCCTCCAAATCCGCGAAGAATCAGGGGATCCGTGTCCCTATATATACAAATTTGGTTTTCATTTAATAAGTAGAAAACTAGTGAATGGATTTCCACCAAATCACAAAAAGGTCGCTTTCTGAACCAAGAGCTAGCTTTCTGCCAAATTTGGTGTAATTCGATTCAATGGTTCGCCCTATATTTCTGTTAAATTCCCTATGCAAATTACAATTGAGAAAATACATTTTGCCCCCCCCCCCCCACCTTCTTCTCAGCCCTGCTAGACAGATCACCCCGAAACGTTCCAGACAGCAGTTGACGTGAGAGTCGTATTTTTTTGAGAAAAGTTTGTGAAGATTTGTCAACTGGCGCCAAAGATGTAGGCAAGAAAAAAAAAAACTTTTTCTATAGAAACTAGGTCCTAACTGTAGGAAAGTACCATCTTGCCTGGCATGTTACCCCCATATTTCACTGTATATATGTTGTTTTAGTTGTATGCGTCACTGGGACCCTGCTAGTCAGGGCCCCAGTGCTCATAAGTGTGCCTGAATGTGTTACCTGTGTTATGACTAACTGTCTCACTGAGGCTCTGCTATTCAGAACCTCAGTGGTTATGCTCTCTCATTTCTTTCCAAATTGTCACTAACAGGCTAGTGACCAATTTCACCAATTTACATTGGCATACTGGAACACCCTTTTAATTCCCTAGTATATGGTACTGAGGTACCCAGGGTATTGGGGTTCCAGGAGATCCCTATGGGCTGCAGCATTTCTTGTGCCACCCATAGGGAGATCTGACAATTCTTACACAGGCCTGCCAGTGCAGCCTGAGTGAAATAACGTCCACGTTATTTCACAGCCATTTACCACTGCACTTAAGTAACTTATAAGTCACCTATATGTCTAACCTTTACCTGGTAAAGGTTGGGTGCTAAGTTACTTAGTGTGTGGGCACCCTGGCACTAGCCAAGATGCTTCCACATTGTTCAGGGCAAATTCCCCGGACTTTGTGAGTGCGGGGACACCATTACACGTGTGCACTATACATATGTCACGACATATGTATAGCGTCACAATGGTAACTCCGAACATGGCCATGTAACATGTCTAGGATCATGGAATTGTCACCCCAATGCCATTCTGGCATTGGGGAGACAATTCCATGATCCCCAGAGTCTCTAGCTCAGACCCGGGTACTGCCAAGCTACCTTTCCCAGGGTTTCACTGCAGCTGCTGCTGCTGCCAACCCCTCAGACAGGTTTCTGCCCTCCTGGGGTCCAGCCAGGCCTGGCCCAGGAAGGCAGAACAAAGGACTTCCTCAGAGAGAGGGTGTTACACCCTCTCCCTTTGGAAAAAGGTGTCAGGGCTGGGGAGGAGTAGCCTCCCCCAGCCTCTGGAAATGCTTTGATGGGCACAGATGGTGCCCATCTCTGCATAAGCCAGTCTGCACCGGTTCAGGGATCCCTCAGCCCTGCTCTGGCGCGAAACTGGACAAAGGAAAGGGGGGTGACCACTCCCCTGACCTGCTCCTCCCCTGGGAGGTGCCCAGAGCTCCTCCAGTGTGCTCCAGACCTCTGCCATCTTGGAAACAGAGGTGCTGCTGGCACACTGGACTGCTCTGAGTGGCCAGTGCCAGCAGGTGACGTCAGAGACTCCTTCTGATAGGCTCCTTCAGGTGTTGCTAGCCTATCCTCTCTCCTAGGTAGCCAAACCTCCTTTCCTGGCTATTTAGGGTCTCTGCTTTGGGGAATTCCTTAGATAACGAATGCAAGAGCTCATCAGAGTTCCTCTGCATCTCTCTCTTCACCTTCTGCCAAGGAATCGACTGCTGACCGCACTGGAAGCCTGCAAAACTGCAATAAAGTAGCAAAGACGACCACTGCGACCTTGTAACGCTGATCCTGCCGCCTTATCGACTGTTTTCCTGGTGGTGCATGCTGTGGGGGTAGTCTGCCTCCTCTCTGCACTAGAAGCTCCGAAGAAATCTCCCGTGGGTCGACGGAATCTTCCCCCTGCAACCGCAGGCACCAAAGAACTGCATCACCGGTCCTCTGGGTCTCCTCTCAGTACGACGAGCGAGGTCCCTTGAACTCAGCAACTCTGTCCAAGTGACTCCAACAGTCCAGTGACTCTTCAGTCCAAGTTTGGTGGAGGTAAGTCCTTGCCTCCCCACGCTAGACTGCATTGCTGGGAACCGCATGTTTTGCAGCTTCTCCGGCTCCTGTGCACTCTTCCAGGATTTCCTTTGTGCACAGCCAAGCCTGGGTCCCCAGCACTCTAACCTGCATTGCACAACCTCCTGAGTTGTCCTCCGGCTTCGTGGGACCCTCTTGTGCAACTTCAGGTGAGCTCCGGTTCACTCCACTTTGTAGTGCCTGTTCCGGCACTTCTGCGGGTGCTTCTTGCTTCTGAGTGGGCTCGTTGTCTTGCTGGACACCCCCTCTGTCTCTTCACGCAATTGGCGACATCCTGGTCCCTCCTGGGCCACAGCAGCATCCAAAAACCCTAACCGCGACCTTTGCAGCTAGCAAGGCTTGTCGGCGGTCTTTCTGCACGGAAACACCTCTGCACGACTCTTCACGACGTGGGACATCCATCCTCCAAAGGGGAAGGTTCTAGCCCTTGTCGTTCTTGCAGAATCCACAGCTTCTACCATCCGGTGGCAGCTTCTTTGCACCCACAGCTGGCATTTCCTGGGCATCTGCCCACTCCCGACTTGATCGTGACTTTTGGACTTGGTCCCCTTGTTCCACAGGTACTCTCGTCTGGAAATCCATCGTTGTTGCATTGCTGGTGTTGGTCTTTCCTGCAGAATTCCCCTATCACAACTTCTGTGCTCTTTGGGGAACTTAGGTGCACTTTGCACCCACTTTTCAGGGTCTTGGGGTGGGCTATTTTTCTAACCCTCACTGTTTCTTTACAGTCCCAGCGACCCTCTGCAAGGTCACATAGGTTTGGGGTCCATTTGTGGTTCGCATTCCACTTCTAGAGTATATGGTTTGTGTTGCCCCTATCCCTATGTGCCCCCATTGCATTCTATTGTGACTATACATTGTTTGCACTGTTTTCTATTGCTATTACTGCATATTTTGGTATTGTGTACATATATCTTGTGTATATTTGCTATCCTCATACTGAGGGTACTCACTGAGATACTTTGGCATATTGTCATAAAAATAAAGTACCTTTATTTTTAGTATATCTGTGTATTGTGTTTTCTTATGATATTGTGCAAGTGACACTAGTGGTACTGTAGGAGCTTCCCTCGTCTCCTAGTTCAGCCTAAGCTGCTCTGCTAAGCTACCTTTTCTATCAGCCTAAGCTGCTAGACACCCTTCTACACTAATAAGGGATACCTGGGCCTGGTGCAAGGTGTAAGTACCCCTTGGTACTCACTACAAGCCAGTCCATCCTCCTACACTAACTATAAGTACTTAGTTGCGACCGCCACTAGAATATATATATATATATATATATATATATAAATATATATATATATCAGTCCATCCCAGTGGGTAATAACTTTGGCCCCATTTGATGAATTTCCATGAAAGTTTAAAAAATAAAAAAATAAAAAGTGCTACATTTAAACTATTTTGAGCATGGAAAGTTTCAGGGTGAGCTGTCAAGCGGAAGCTGAGAAAATGGGAGTCCCAAAACACATTTTCCATGGGAACTTTAAGCATCACTACCGCCCAAACCGCTGAATGAATTTATACCAAATTTGGCAGAAAGCTAGATGGTGGGCCAGAAAGAGTGCTTTTTGTGGTTCAGTGTAAATCCGTTCAGTAGTTTTAGAGAAATGAAGGCTAAAAAAATGTATATATTGCTGCAAAGGATCCGTAGAGCCTCCATATCTGAAACTGAGAGCTGGTTGGCTGCTACCACCTCAAGCAGGAAGTGGTGACAGCCAGCTTAGGACTCTGGGCTCAGTCAGAAAACATGGACAAAATGTGTAAAAAAATTAATAAATAAAAAACATAAGGGGACAGGGTAGGGATACCCTGACCCGGTGGGCCTGGTGGTGAGGTCCCAGAAGAAACCTGCCTGGGGTCAAAAACGTTTTTTTTTTGCTGCTAAGTTGAAGAGGATCCACAAATTAGTGTAACATTTAAAAAAAAAAAAAAAGAAGCGCTGGTTTCCATGCTTCTTTTTAAATCCCCCTGGGATAGGCCAGGGCCCGGAGGAACAACACATTTATTTTTTTGGAGATGGGGGCAAGTGGGCCCCCCTCCCCAGACCGTTTTCAGCCCCAGGGACCCCATCCCATTAAGGGGGCACAGACTTCCTCTCCGCAAGATACCTTTGGCCCTGGGGACCCTATCCCCAGGGTCCAATTTAATTAGGGTCCACTGTATTGTTTGAGAGGAGTGGGGCATCGCGGCCGCCCTCCCCAATCCTTCAAATGACCGTGGTGTCCTCACACCCCAGGGCCACTACTTTAAAAAAAAAAAAAAAAAAAAGGGAGGGAGGGTGGCCACACTGCCTCCATCCCTGAGCCATTAATCTCCCCGGGGACCGGCTCATATGCTGTGCCCCGGGGAGCCCACCTGTGGGACACAGTAGTTTCCCTGCCTGCACTGGTGTGGGCATGGAAATTTGTGCACTTTTAAAACTCCTGCCAAACTGGAGAAACACAAAGTCTGCTCCCAGTGAGTGGGTCTGATTTAAAAGTGTTTCTTCCAGCTGGGAACACACTTGTGATTTGTTTCCCTAACCACACTGATGAAGGCAGGGAAACAGATCAATATATTGTTCCTGCCCAAGGGAGCAGCATAAGTAGCTGCTGCCTCCAGGCAGGAGAAGTGCCATTCCTGCAAGATGCGGAGAGCCGGCTGGGGCCATGGGGGCGCTGTGGCTCCCCAGTGTGCCCCCCCCCTATGTTGTGAATGGTAGTTGCCACAGGTGGGCACCAGAGCACCCACTGTGAAATAACGAGGGCCCTTGGGGATGGGGTCCTGAGGGCCATAATAGGCTTTGGGAGGGAGGGGCATGCACCCCCCTCTTCATTTAAAAAAAACAAAAAAACAACAGCCCTAGGGGAATGGGGTCCCCGGGCCTAATAAGACTCGGGGTGGGAGGATATGTGGCCACCTCCCTTAAAAAAAAAAAAAAAAAAGACCCTGGGGTCCCCAGGGTCTGATTAGCCTCGGGCAGGAGGGCCATGTGGCCCACTCCTATTAAAGAAAATGGCCCTAGGGAATGGGGTCTCCAAGGCCTACAAAGGTGGTGGGGGGATCCACTTAAAAATACATGGGGGGATGGGGGATTGGGGCCCCTGGGCCTAATAAGGCTCAGGGGTGAGGGCAGTGACCCCACTTCTCATTTTTATTATATTTTGCCTCATGGATGGGGTCCCGGGACCCAAGAAGGCATGGGGAGTGGGGCATACGACCTCCTGATTGTATTTGGCCCCGTGAGATGAGGTGAAGTAGCACATTCAAAGAGATCCAAGCCAGGGTTCTGGCTTGGTCCCAAGATCCAAAGCATGTGCCAAGCCATCTCCAGCATGTATGTAAGGCAACAAATGGCATGAAAAAATAGAAAAAAGGAAAATGCATATCTTCTCCAACTCCTAGTGTCTCAATAAAGTACATGCAAATATATCAGTGTATTGAATCACAATTATTGCAAATATTTTTTATTAAACATTATACATTCAAGAATACCTGATGTTCTGAAAACATTGCAAAAATTGCCTAACGCAAAATGATGACTTCCAGGAGGGAGCCCCTGATTCATTCTCTCTCTCTCTCTCTCTCTCTCTCTCTCTATATATATATATATATATATATATATATATATATATATATATATATACACACACACATATATATATATATACATATATATATATATAGAGAGTTAGGACTTAGTTTCTATATAAAAAGCATTTTTTGCTTGGCTATATCTTTGGTGCCGCTTGACGAATCTTCACAAAACGTTCTAAAAACATTTGCCAGTCACGTCAGCTGCTGTCTGGAAAGTTTTAGGGTGATCCGGGTGGGGGGAAGAGGGGACCCCAAAACATGTTTTCCATATTCATTTTCCCATAGGGATTCTGAACAACTATAGCGCCAAAACTACTTGACGGAATTACACCAAATTTGGCAGAAAGGTAGGTCTTGATCCAGAAAGCAACCTTTTTTGTTTTGGTGTAATTCCATTTGGTAGTTTTTGAGAAATTAAGGGGAAAACAAATTTGTATATATAGGGACGCAAAGATTTTGCGATCCCTCCTGATCTCATGCTGCGATCTGATTGCCTGACAACAGTACAACAGTTCAACAACAGAATCAGATGAAATGTTGCAAGCCAACTTGGGACTCAGCTGAAGCCGAATACCAGAAAAAGCATTAAAAAATTAAAGAAAAGGGGCCAGGGTTCGAACACCCTGTCCCCTTAGCTCTGGTGGTGGGGTCCTACAGGGACCCCCCATGGCTAAAAAGCATTTTTTTAAACTGTTATGGCCTGAGTCACTGTGGGATCTGTCACGTAGGTTCTCAGTATCCTAATGCGATTACTGGATTTGGGTGGCAGAATCACCTGTGTTGCGAGAGACTGAGGGGGTGATTCCAATCTGCCAAGCGGGAACTGCCAGAAGACCGTACCGCGGTCAAAAGACCGCGGCGGTCAAAAGACCGCGGCGGTCATTCTGAGTTTCCCGCTGGGCTGGCGGGCGACCACCAGAAGGCCGCCCGCTCGCCCAGCGGGAAACCCCCTTCCACGAGGATGCCGGCTCCGAATGGAGCCGGCGGAGTGGAAAGGGTGCGACCGGTGCAGTTGCATCCGTCGCGATTTTCAGTGTCTGCTATGCAGACACTGAAAATCTTTGTGGGGCCCTGTTAGGGGGCCCACGACACCCGTTCCCGCCAGCCAGGTTCTGGCGGTCAAAACCGCCAGAACCAGGCTGGCGGGAAGGGGGGTCAGAATCCCCATGGCGGCGCTGCCTGCAGCGCCGCCATGGAGGATTCTTCAGGCCAGGGAAAAACCGTCGGGAAACCGCTGGTTTCTCTTTTCTGACCGCGGCTTTACCGCCGCGGTCAGAATTGGCCTGGATGCACCGCCAGCCTGTTGGCGGTGCATCCGCGGTCCCCGGCCCTGGTGGTCTATGACCGCCAGGGTCGGAATGACCCCCTGAGTCTGATCCTGCACCATGTGAGACCTGTTGGCCTAATCCAGGATTTGTTCCAGCTAACTAGCAGCGCCTCATCTCCACCCAAAAGCAGGGATGATTGGGCAACCGGGTGCATGACACAAATGACTCGTCAGGGGAATCGTGTTCACTCAGATCTCATCCGTTTCTCTCAAGTTACATTAATCTCATATGCAAAGACAATCAGAGGCAGAGTATAGTTCAATAAGGTTTTATTGAAGTAACTGCATCTTAGATAATAAGGCATGTATTGCAATAATTAGGACAATGAAGCACAAAAAGATTGCAATTGTGACAAGATTAAAACACAAAAATAACGCTACCATATTGTCACTGAGATCGTTAAGAATAGTTCCTACCTAGGCTACGTTGGAGCACAGCATGTTAACTTCTGATTCTGCCCTTCACATTCCCCTGGGAAGACATCATCCCTCATACCTGAGCAAGAGGCCTTTAGTCTGCACAAGCAGCTGCAGCGAAGCACTCAGCAATCAGCATACAGTTGTGGTCATCTGGCTGGAATCTCCCTCTAATGTACAGGGTCAAAGTAGTGTTTTTATAATAAAACAGTTAATGTTCCAAGAAAGGATCCCCACGTAAGAGTGTGTATGTTTCTGTGCACATTGGAGACAAAGCATACCTTTGCCGGCAACCTTTCTCATACAGCATTGAGAAAGCACAAAGTGAAAGAAATGTGTTGTTTGAGAACACAGTGCTGACCTAGGCAAAGAACAGATAGCGTAAAATAAAACAAGACCTCAAATGTGGCTATAGTTAAAATAATATAACAAAGCTGGAAATATATCTAGGTTAAAGTGCACAGCGGCAGGCCTAGTTTTGCTAAAATAACATGTATAAAACTATAGCTAAAATGGCTATACAACACCCTCCCCTTGCTGGTTCAAAGGTGGTTCAAAGCCTAATATGTATAAAAGCTACTAAAATTCATCCTAAGGCATATATATATATGGGAATGTCAATAATGACAAGTTAAAAAGACATTTGAGCATGTATAAAAAAAGGACAATTTAAAATGTCAATTGTGGCATCAGGAAAGGCAGAATTTCAAAAGTCAGAGTCATTTTCTAAGTTGGCAATTGAATCCGGGATAATTGAAGATAGGAAATCTTCCACTTCGGTAGGTGGTAAAGTAGGAAGGTCATCGCCAAGGAAAACCAAGGAGCAATTGTGTTCCAAAGCCTGAGCTCCAGCCGAGGCAGCAGCATTCCGTGCTGTGCCCAGCAGTATATATATATCATATTTTACAGTCTTGGATTACCTTTTAATATTTACAGCATTTAAATATTTAATATTTAATATGAAGCTTAGTCAAATGATTATAATTATTCAAAGGTCAATGAGAGTAACTAATGTGGATATTTTAGGAATAGAATGTTATCCAGTGAACATTATGTTCTTTCAAAAATTGTCCAGGACCATTTTGGATATTAATAATATTTAATATTTAATATTGCATATTTGATGAATGTAAAAATTGTCTTGCCCGTTTGGGTTAGTAATAATATTCAATATGTAATATTTAATATTTTATATGCAATATGTAGGTTATTTGGAGGATTATATAGGAATTCATTTAATGTAAAAAGAGAGTAAATGATGTGGATAATTTTGTAATTGTAAGATCAATTTTGGTACAGCTTATGTCTATTCTAAACATTCCAAGATGGTGCTGACATTTGCACATTATGTGATAGCTGGGTGATCTGATAGTCCTTCTTTTATTTTTGTCCTTATGTGCATGTTGGGTGTGGTATATAGTTGGTCTGTGAGACACACTCAATTGTTACGTGATCAAGGCTACGGCTGAAACACGTTGTTCTGGGAGGAAGCATTGGTGAATAACGTTTTTTGGACCTCCACTTGGTGTCCGGGAACTCTCTGCATGCAACAGGAGGATTGTTGGTAATATATGTGGATGGCTAGGTCCACAAAAGGACTGCTACTGAAGTAGCAGCCTCAGATGTCTGGCAACGTTGGTGTTATATATATATATATATATATATATTTTTTTTTTTTTTCCCCATCAGAAAAACATAGAAATTCACTTCAAAAACCATAGTGATGGTCATCTCAAGTAACTATAACTCGTGCCCTAAGGTAATTATAACAAGCATCAAACCTTAGAGGGAGAAGTGGTGTACTTTTAGGTAGCTTCATTAAAGCTCTTAGAAAATAATTCTCACCTTTGTTTAGCACGTCAAGGCTACAATAACCCCATATTTCACAACCATAGAGAACAGCGCTACACGCCCGAGCTCTGTATATTTACAGAGCAGGTGATATAGGGTCGAAGAGGCTGTGCCTGCAAATCTGACAGCGGACCCAGCTTTATGCTTAAGGGACAGAGTGATTTTCCCTTCGGCGCCAACCATTAGAATCTGACAATCTCACCCCTAAATAGTCAAATTCTGCATCAATCAGCTTAGATCTAATACCTGCCATGTTACACCTCACAAGCCGGATGCCCTCGGGCCCGTTAGCGGAGCTTGCAGAGTTAGGCACCTCCCATGAATCAATATGAGTATATTAATTTAATTTTTAGCCTTCAATTTCGAAATTCTTGACATTTACAGTATATTAAAAATGTAACTGTACATGCAGCCACTTTATTTATATACACTGTATTAATCTGTTTATAGTATTGAATTTTCTAAGCAGTCAGAGACCCCCTTAGGAGTCTTTGTGGATCACCAGACCACAGGCTGGCAACCACTGCTCTAGACTAATCATTGCATGAGGGTCAAAGTAGGGAGGTTGAATAGAGATCCCATATTTTGTTTTTAAATGGTTTCCAGCTTACCGAGGTGTTTTTTCATTGAGCATTACAGATGGAAAGGTCACAGCTGAGACAAGTTTGCCGTTCAAGGCTTGAATTTTTGACCTAATTGCTGGACCGCCAGATAATTTAGCAAACCATTTTAAGGCTTTAGTAACCACAGAAGGCTTAGATTTCAATTTTCCCAGGTGGTGAAAAGCTGTCAACTTTGTGGCCAATGTGAAGCCTAAATAATCATAGGTGTCTTCTGAGTCAACTAGCTGTTTCCCTAACTTCCTGTTAAATTAAATTTCCTTGTCGTCGTTCCAAGGGAAATGAATTTTGTCTTTGCATTGTTAACTATTCAGCAATTTATGTGATTAAATGAATTCAAAGTATTCAGCTGACTCTGAAGATCAGTGGGGGTTTGTGAACAAATAGTGAGGCCATCAGTGTAAGCTCGGTGACTACAGATGGTTGAGCTTCACTGTGAATAATCGACAAAGCAAAGATAAAGTGATCTTTTGTGGAGTACCGCCTTGCCAATAAGTGTTAGTGCCATTATGTTGTCAATTGTTGCGCATTCGGGTCTAAAGCCTGTTTGGAAGGCTGAAAAAAGGTTGCTATTTGTTGTCTAGTAAGTTAGAAGGTTCAGGAGATATTTTGCAAATAGTTTCCCTTCCGCATCTAAGATGGCTATAGGGCATACATTCGCTGGATTGTTTCTGGGTCCCTTTTTATAAAGGGGACGAAACCGGTCCAGAGGAAAGAACATGATTAAAAACTGGTTTCAGAATCCGGCTCTACAATGGTGAATCATGCTTCTTTACTGTGATTGGGATCCCATTGGGACCAGAGGCTCAGGAATTTCTACATTGGGCTTTTAGCAGTGATATTTCCACCGCCGTAATTTCATTATAACTCTAGGTAGTGGATGGACCCACTGTAGGAAGTGAACTAGAGAAGTGTTGCTATAGAGTGATTTTCCCAGGTTTCACAATGGAGAAGGTAGTCTGCCGCAGGCCTATGAGTGGAAGCTCCTGTCCAAATTAGATACCAGAATTCTTTCATGTTTTTATGGGAGTTGCGTTATGGACCACCTGTAATAGAGATCCCTTGGACAGAATCTATTCCTTCAATCACCTTTGCAATGCCTTCATCGGGATCTCTTGCCCAAACTGTTCAGAGATCAGATTGCAGTGCTTTAAGAAATTATTCACATGAGCACATCCGATCTGATACAGATTTCTAGCCACAGATTATTTACATTAGAATATTCCCCTGGCGTCAGACTGGAGCCTGAAAATCTTGAGTACCCCCCAACATGCCGGTACATGGTGTTGAGTGGCTTGGCATCAGCATCATAGAAGTCGTTCTCATCAGATGTGAAGTGTGTAGTGCCTATATAGGGGCCATCCAAGCATGCTGACATCAGCTCCTTTCATTCCACAGCAACGGCGCAGATCTGGAAGAGCTACCCCGGTCACTTTTTGACCACTTTTTCGACCTTTTGTAGATTTAGTGCGCTAGAGATGTCCCCTAAAATGCTAGCAGGGTTTAAACACTGTGGGGCCTGTAGGAAAGTGACCATTTTTGGAATGGTCACCCTCACTTTTTGCCTGGTATACGATGCAGTTTGGACTGAAAGTATACTGAGTTCCAGCTAATCTGGCCCACAGTGCCAGATCTCTTTCCTGAAAACTGTTCAATTGTTCCCCAGTTGTTCCTACTTTTGGCCCCCTGTAAGTCCTGAGTAGACGATACCCAGGGCGTGGGTACTAAACTGTCCCCCCAAACCCCCCCCACCCGCTGGCAGCACAAATTGTGCCACCCTCCGCGACCCCTCACCTAGCACATGCAGACTGCCATTGCAGGCTGCATGTCTTGGTGCAGCTAAAAGTGAAAACAACATGGCACACTGTCTGTGTGCCATGTCTCCTAACACTGCGTGCAATGTATGTCAGTCCCCCCTACAGCAGGCCATATAGCCTTAAGGAAGGGTGCATTACATTGAATGTGAGGACATATCCACATGAGCAGATGTGCCCTGGCTATGTCTTTGTCGATTCTTAGACATAGTGAGTGAATAGGGAAGCCCATTTTAATTACACGTGCTGGATCCTGGTCAGTGCGAGCTCCCCAGCTACACAATAGCTTCACTGAAAATAGGGATGTTTGGTATCAATACATGCACCCAGAGGGCACCTTAGAGATGCCCCTGAAAACCTAACAACTACCTGTGTGGGGACTGACCAGTTTTAGCCAGTCTGCCACCACCAGACACAAGGTTGATCTCCTAGGATGCGGTCCTGTACTCTTGGGTGGTCAATTACAAAGCCTGCTCTGGGAGACATCTAAAAATCTGCATTCTAAAGCAGGGGTTCAAAGAGGCACACCACTCTTGGTATGCAGATTGGCATCATTCACAGGAGAGATGGTGACCCCTGCCCTTAGGGCCCATTTGGCACCTGGACGGGACGGAAATTCTGAATTCAAGGAGATGTGTCCACCCACTTATGTCAGTCCCACCCCTGAGATGAGCTGCCAGTTGTAGATATTTATGGAAAATTTAGAAATCTGCCATCTTGATGCTGGCAGATTTAGGAACTCTCAGACAGGGTTAGGCTCTCTTCCCACAGGAAGTGGTCATGTAGGGGTTGTAGTGAACTAGCGTGCTTGCCCAGCCCTCCAGAGATGAAGCCCACCTTGAACTTGTCCACAGTGGACCCTCCAACGTTGCCTGCTGCCTTTGCACGCAGGCTCCCCCAAGCGTGAGTGCTCCGGTGCAAAAATCCTGACGCCTCAACTACATCTACACCTGTCATCCCTGGAGAAAAGGACCTGAGGTGTCCCCACATTCCTGGACATCTCAAGAGTGGAACCCCCTGGTTGGTTCCTTCCGACTGGATCCCCAGTCCTCACCTGCAGCATCTTCTCACCTGGACTGATCTCCACAACACAAAATTGGGGTTCCAGCGCCGTACTGCACCGCTGCACCCGGCCCCCACAGCGCCGCCCAGTGTGACCTGTTGGTGTGGTCCTGACCCGTGCCCATGACTTACCTCAAGTCCAGGAGATTGGCCTTGTAAGTTGCTGTACCATACCTGAATGCAGTACTTGTTGTTCTTGTCATAGGGTAACATTTCTGCTTCTGACAAACTCATTAAGTATCAACTTTCCAACGCTGCAAAGATTCTCCTTGCAAAAATGGACTTACCATATCATGATGATTCTGGTGCAAAACATATATATAGATACTTGTTATTTTTGTAAATTGGTGTAGATCTCCTTCTTGGGTCGTGTGCCTCATTTATTGACTGCATGTGACTTTGCAAATGTCTCATACTCCTCTCTGATAAGCCTTAGGCTGCTCGACCACACTACCCTCTAAAAGGGCGCCTTGTGATTGATATGGCAAGCCCCTGTCCAATAGTAGGGGGAACCCCTGGACTCCGTACACAATACATCTCATTTTGATATATCATATAAAGAGGCAGATTTCTGCAAGACCCGTCACAAGCAAATGTCTGTGACAGACACACATCTGGTTTATCTGTTGTGGCTTGAGTCAGACCACAACTCCAGAAACTGTCCTGACTGCCGCACCATGAATCTGAAGGTGATTTGGGAGCGGGTGCCGAAGCTCCTGATGGCTCAACATCAAAGACTTGACTCCAGTCCAGGTCCCAGTCGCGTAATAGGCCCTGACCTGCTCTCGTGACTTTTCCCTCGGTCGTTGTCGCGGTGGAAGTCGTGGTCAGGTAAGTCCCACAAACACAAGAAGTCTAAGAATATGAAGCGCTCTTTGAGTTTATAGTGGCTTGGGAACATTGCTGTAAGTTCAGGCTCCAACCCCGCCCTCCACCCATGATGCCTGAGCCTGGCTCTGCTCCGCGCCTTCCTGAATTTTCTGGACCTGGAGCGACCCTGCCCAACTAAAGGAGTTTTATGAAGCTATGCACCTCATATTTGGGCAGGTGGACCGCTCTGAAATGCCGTTGGTCCGCACGGGGTCTGGAAGGTGCACTGACAGGACTTCAGCTGGCTGGTTCGCCCTTGATGCTAGTCTGGTCCTTTCTATCTGTTCCCAGATCCAGACTGACTCTGGTCACTAATCCACGACCTTCACCAGGGTTCGGGCCTATGGCGCCCTTCCCAGCAGTGCCAAACTCAAAGTCATACCCTACTCTGACACAGAGCCAGACCAGTATCATTTGGCATCAACACCAGTGCCGACCAGACCCAAACATCTTTCCGAGTTGGAGATGGTGCTTGCTTTCCATTACTGGCCATGTGGGGATTTTGGATGGGGTGGATATGAGGATCCTTATGGTTACCCTGACTCCCATGAAGAGCCTTTGGCCTACTTGGATGGTGACAACTGGTATAAAAAGATAGCGGATGCCAGTGGCCTGGATACTTTGCCAGGCACTGTCCTGGTCTCTCCGCCTAGTGTGGCTAAGGAGAAGGGATCATCCTTTGCTATGGTAGAGAGGAAAGCTGCTAAGCTGTGTGACCTCCAGCTGCCTTCCGTGGAAGTCAAGACTAATGTCCTGACGGAAGTGCTTCAGCCTTGGGTATCCCACAAAGAACACCTACTGCCTTTCAATGATGCCTTCTTTGATGTCCTGCTCGGGACTTGGGTGAAGACCTGCCAGGGCACCCTATGCTCAGGACAATTGTACATCGCCACCGCTCCATTCCTGGTGACTCAGATTTCCTCAACCGGCACCCCACACCCCTGGCTACTTAGTGATGCAGGCCTTAACTTCCAGAGTGAATCCCAGGACATTCCATACCTATCCATCAGACAGGGAATTCAAGAAACGGGATACTTCTGATGGATACAACTACCTGTGGATTCCTCACCTAATGAATACTCCCATGGCGCCAGCATTCAACGGAAATCTTCTTACTAGTCTCTGCACGTCGACGAGGACGTCACTCTAGCCCACGCGACGCCGTCTGACGTCATACAGGCAATAAGAGGTCCTCGACGACGTGCCGACGTCAGTTCCCTTTTTTCCGTGCATTCGAAACGGTTATCTTCGAGGGAGCAACTGTTACTTTTGTGGTTACAGTGTATTTTTGCTGCGTAGTCTTTCGCTGTGGTAATAATGTCGCAGAGAAAGTCTGGATTCAAGCCTTGTCGTGTGTGTGGAGGCAAGATGTCAGTGACGGATCCTCATTCTGATTGCCTTTGGTGTTTGAGCTCCGACCACGACGTCTCGACTTGTGATTCATGCCAGCACATGAATCCAAAGGCCCTCAAGGAACGTGAGGCGAAGCTGTTTATGGCGAAATCGAAGGAGAAGCATCACAAGAAGTCTTCTTCACCAAGACATCGGCGTCATCGAGACTCCCGGCGCCGTAGAGAATCTCGGCCTCATTCAAAGGAGACTCGTTCCAGGTCTTCGGATCGGCGCCGAAGGACATGGGAGATCAGTCCCACGGTTACGCCGCATCCTTCGACGCCGTTGCCCTCTCCGGCGTCTCCAACTTCACCTGGACAGGCGTCGGTGATTGAGGTATTGGAGCCTCAGGTGTTTTCTCCGGCATTGCAGACGTCGAGGCCGGCGTCGGGGTCGCCTCCGAGACAGGCACCCTAGTATCCGGCTTTTCCCACCCCTGGAGCCGATAGTTCCGCATTCTTGAATGCGATGTATGCCATCTTCCAACAGATGGCTCCAGGGGGTGCTCCGGCTGGGCCGTTGGCCTTTTCATTGGGTGATCCTGCGCCTCTTCGGCCGGCACCCTTTATGCCCTTTCTCCCTTTTGGGAACGTGGGCTCGGCACCAGTGTCGGCGCCGGTGGCCGCTCCGGTGGCTTCAGAGGGATTGGCCCCGGGGATTTCCATCCCGTCGACGTCGGGATTTCAGCCTGTGACTCCGGTGGGTCAATCTGCTTCGACTGCTCTTTCGTCGGCGCCGAAGTTACCTGTGGCGCCGGACGCGGCGTCGGTGGCTTCTGAAGATCGGCGCCGATCTTCGACTTCGGCGGAGGCATTGTCGACTCCGCGTATTGAACAACGGCTTCATTCGAGGAGACGTGCTCTCCGTGTATTAGAGGAGCAGGAGTACCAACGAGCCCTGGAGGAAGGAGAGCTAGAGGACTCGGGTGATGGGCTGCGTGGTCTGGAGTCGGCCAGTGGGCTGGACACTTCCCCTGAGTGGGATCTTTCGTCCCCGGGAGAATATACTGAGGAGGCTGCTTCCTTTCACACAGTGGTACGGAAGGCAGATAGTTTTTTGGACCTGCCTTTGCCGGTGGTGGAGGCTAAACAAAACCTTCTAACAGAGGTGCTACATCCGGCCTCAGCTGCGGCGGAGCCTCTTTTGCCATTTAATGACGCTCTGCTGGATCCGGTGTTAGAGGTGTGGAAGAGGCCGGCATCTTCCCCAGCAGTTCACAGAGCCGTGGCCAGGAGGTATCGGGCGGCTCCGACTGACCCTGGTTTTCTGTCTAGGCACCCTACGCCGGAGAGCTTGGTGGTGCAGGCCTCCTGTTCATCCAAGTCAGCGCCTGGTTCTTTCCCGACGGTGCCTGGGGACAGAGATTCAAAGAAACTAGAGGCGCAGTCCAAGAAGATTTTTTCGTCCTGCAGTCTGGCGTTGAAGGCCACCAACGCAACCTGTATCCTGGGGAGGTATATTCATGCTCTGATGGATGACATTTCCTCATCATTTACAGAGCTTCCCTAGGGTCTTTTGGATGTTGTTTCAAATGCCCAGGCTGCTGCGACCCAGATTATCCAGACGGGACTGGATACGACCGACTCGGTAGCCAGAGCAATGGGCACAACTGTGGTGGCAAGGAGGCAGGCCTGGCTCTGTAACTCGGGCTTTTCTGCGGATGTACAGTCCACATTGTTGGATCTCCCGTTTGATGGGGACAAACTGTTTGGAGCCAAGGCTGATTCGGCCTTGGAACGTTTTAAGGAGAGCAGGGCCACGGCTAAGTCGTTAGGGCTCCAAGCTCCTTCTTCCACGGCCTCTTCCAGATTCTTCAGGAGGTTTCGTGGATTTGGGCGTGGCTCTTCCTCCTCTTCCTTTCGGGGGAGATATCAGCAACCTGCTTCTTCCCATCCCTATAGATCTTTCAGGGGGAGAGGTAGGGTCCGCACCAGAGGAGCCTCTCAGCAGCACTCTGCCTCTTCCTCATCCTCTGGCGGGGTGCAGCAGGGGAAGCAGCCTTAGGCTTCCACCATTTCCCACTCACTCCTCTCCTGTAGGGGGAAGATTACAGCATTTTCTCACCAAATGGAAGACTGTTACAACGGACACTTGGGTTCTCAGTATTGTGGGAAAAGGCTACACCCTTCCCTTTCGGGAGTTCCCGCCCCTCATCCCGCCCCGCCCTTCTTATTGTTCAGAAGAACACCTCCTGTTGCTAGAACAGGAGGTACAAGCCCTCCTTTCAAAGGGCGCAGTGGAGTTGGTCCCAGAGCAGGAAAGGGGTCGAGGATGTTACTCAAGGTATTTCCTGATTCCCAAGAAGGATGGTCGTTTGAGACCAATCCTGGACCTGAGGATCTTGAATTGGTTCCTCAAGCAGGAAAAGTTCAAGATGCTGACCCTAGCACAGGTGATTTTGGCGTTGAACAAGGAAGACTGGATGGTGTCTGTCGACTTGCAGGATGCTTACTTTCATATCCCAATACTCAAGTCACACAGGAAGTATCTCCGGTTTGTGGTGGGATCGCAGCACTATCAGTTTGCGGTCCTTCCGTTTGGTCTTACTTCAGCACCTCGAGTCTTCACGAAGGTGATGTCGGTGGTTGCGGCAGAACTCAGAAGGAAGGGGATAGCAGTATTCCCTTATTTGGACGACTGGTTGATCAAAGCCAAGTCCCCGGAGCTTGTGTCGCATCATCTGCGGTCAACAACCCAGTTGTTGTTCGACCTGGGTTTTTCGGTGAACGAGCCCAAATCTCACCTAGAGCCCTCTCAGCGCCTCCTGTTCATAGGGGCAGTACTGGATACAACATTGGGTCGGGCCTTTCCTCCGCCTCAGCGGATTCAAGATATTCAGGATTTGGTTCCAATGTTTCGAAATGGAGCGGTAGTTCCAGTCCTCAAGGTCCTTCGTCTGCTCGGTCTGTTTGCCTCCTGCATTCTGTTGGTCACGCATGCTCGCTGGCACATGAGGGCTCTTCAGTGGTGCCTCTGAAGGCAGTGGTCTCAACACAAAGGGGATCTAGAGAGTACTGTCAAGATCTCCAGAGATGCTGCTGTGGATTTGAAGTGGTGGATTGCAAGCAACAATCTTTCACAAGGAAAGCCGTTCCAGCAGTCACCACCAGTGGCCACAGTCATAACGGATGCTTCCACTCTAGGGTGGGGAGCTCATCTGGGGGATCTGGAGATCAAAGGTCTTTGATCTCCAGAGGAACAGATGTTTCACATCAATCTGTTAGAGTTACGGGCTGTACGTCTGGCTCTCAAGGCCTTCCTCCCTTCCCTTCGTGGTCAGTCGGTACAGGTCCTAACGGACAATACTACCACGATGTGGTACATAAACAAGCAGGGAGGAGTGGGGTCGTACCTTCTCTGCAGAGAAGCTCTTCGACTATGGTCCTGGGCAAAGGACCATCAGATTTGCTTGATAGCAAACCATCTGGCCGGAGTCTTGAACGTGCGTGCGGACAGTCTCAGTCGCCAATTCTCGGCAGACCACGAGTGGCGTCTCCATCCAGATCAAGTCCGTTTAATCTTCCAGAGGTGGGGGTTTCCTCGGGTAGATCTGTTTGCCACTCGAGAGAACGCGCATTGTCCGTTATTCTGCAGCCTCCAGTATCCGATGCAGGGAGCGTTGGGGGACGCGTTTCAAATAACCTGGTGCGGCCAATTGCTTTACGCGTTTCCTCCCATACCCTTGATTCCTCGAGTATTGAGGAAGATTCGCCAGGACCGGGCTCTAGTCGTCCTAATAGCTCCGGATTGGCCAAGGAGGGTATGGTACTCCGACCTTCTCCAACTCTCAATGTGCCCTCCGCTCCGTCTCCCTTTCAGGGCAGACCTCCTCTCGCAGTCGCAGGGGCAGGTTTTACACCCCAACCTCCAGAGTCTGCACCTACATGCCTGGAGATTGAACGGGGCAACCTGAGTTCCTTCTCTCTCCCGCCTGAGGTAGTGGATGTTATATTAGCGGCCAGGCGACACTCCACTAAATCTATCTACGCTAATAGATGGTCTAGATTTGTTGCGTGGTGTGGAGAGAGGCAGATTGATCCTTTGCATGCTCATCTATCGGACGTTTTGTCTTTTGCTCTGTCTGTAGCGCAGAAAGGTTGTGCAGTGGCTACCATTAAGGGTTATTTATCGGCCTTGTCAGCCTTCATATGTCTTCCAGACCAACCATCTTTATTTAAATCCCCTATTGTTATCAGATTCTTGAAAGGTCTTCTAAATAAATATCCTCCAAAGCCATTCGTTATGCCGCAATGGGATTTGTCCTTGGTCCTGACTTTCCTTATGGGGTCCCCTTTTGAACCTATGCATTCTTGCCCCTTAAGGTATTTGGTTTTAAAAACAGTCTTCCTGATAGCTATAACATCAGCAAGGAGAGTGAGTGAGTTGCAGGCCTTATCAGTAAAGCCCCCTTATACAACTTTTTATGGGGATAAGGTGGTGTTGAGGACCAAGGCTGCTTTCCTCCCGAAGGTTGTTTCACCTTTCCATTTGGCTCAGGCAATTACTTTGTCCACGTTCTATCCTCCGCCTCATCCTTCCAAAGAGGAAGAAAGACTGCACCGTCTGGACCCAAAGAGGGCGTTGAGCTTCTTTATTGATAGAACAAAGGATTTCAGGCTGGAGGATCAGCTGTTTATTGGATACGTGGGCAAGAGGAGAGGAAAGGCAGTCCACAAGAGAACACTATCCAGGTGGGTTGTTCTTTGCATTAAAATCTGTTACTCTTTGGCAAAGAAGGATCCTCCTGAGGGCATTAGAGCTCATTCCACCAGAGCTAAGTCGGCCACTTCGGCCTTGGCCAGAGGTGTTCCTGTGGTCGACATCTGCAAGGCCGCAACTTGGTCGTCCCTTCACACTTTTGCAAAACATTACTGTTTGGATTCTGAGGTTAGAAGGGACGGCCATTTTGCACTGTCAGTGCTGCAGGATTTCTTGGTTTGACCATTTAGGCACCCGCCGCCGGGCGTGGTACTGCTTTGGGACTCTATTCATTAGGTGAGGAATCCACAGGTAGTTGTATCCATCAGAAGAACGAGTTACTTACCTTCGGTAACGACTTTTCTGGTGGATACATTAGCTACCTGTGGATTCCTCACGGTCCCACCCGCCTCCCCGTTGCCTTTCTGGTCTTACCAAGTAATCCTTGAGTACGCTCCTTTTGGTCTTTGAGGGTGCAATAGATGTTGTATATATTATATTTATATATATGTATATATCTTTGTGTATATACTTGATGTGTATATATATTTTTAAAAAAAGAGAGAGTTATATATATATATATATATAAAAGATTTACAGTTATTCATGCAATGTTGTGTATTTTTACAATGTAATGGGATGTTGCCTTGCTCTTTCATTGCATTGCCTGGTTGTTCTCATGCACATAAAAAATGATTGGTACTGACGTCGGCACGTCGTCGAGGACCTCTTATTGCCTGTATGACGCCAGACGGCGTCGCGTGGGCTAGAGTGACGTCCTCGTCGACGTTTAGAGACTAGTAAGAAGATTTCCGTCGAATGCTGGCGCCATGGGAGTATTCATTAGGTGAGGAATCCACAGGTAGCTAATGTATCCACCAGAAAAGTCGTTACCGAAGGTAAGTAACTCGTTCTTTTGGCACTTTGCTCAGTAACCACTATGTGTCTCTTGGGCCGATATAGCCACTGTGTGGGACTTGGTTGCGCAAGTGCTATCTTTGGTCTTGGAGGACGCCCAGGCTAAACTGAACCAGGCTATTGCTGATGGCAGGAACACAGAGAAGTTTGTTATCAGAGGTGGGCTGGACATGACAGACTCACTGGGCAAGAGCTAGTGGTTCATTAGTGGCACGCCGCCACCAATCCTGGCTGGGGTCAGCTAGCTTTTCAGTGGATGTCCCTTATGGGCATGTCCATCGATAGCATTCTTCTTTGCGGTGACAAAGCCAGCTCACCACTTGAGCACTTTAAGCAGAGTTAGGTCACTGCTTGATCGCTGGGGTTTGCCATGGCCCCACGCCAGTCTCACTCTTCTTTTTACTCCCTTTGTGGCTACAAAGCCCCATCTTTTCGAGCAGAGCCAACAGGCCTCCCATCTTTTTCATGTCCTCAGACAGTGTTACCAAAAGAACTGAGGGAACTAAGGCCAGTGAGCTGCCCAATCTAGCAACCCCAGGCAGCCATAGCTCTTAAGTATACCCTCGCAACATCACAGGAACCCTGTTGGAGGTGTGGATCATGCATGACCTGCCACATTGGCAAACCATAACTTTGGACAAGTGGATGCTCCAAATTGCCAACAGGGTTACATCCTTCCATTCCTGCCTCCCTTGCCACCATCCTTAGATCAGCCGACAAAGGGCCACCTCTCCTTGTTGCGCCAGGAAGTGCAGGCTTTTTGGCTAAAGGAGTTATTGAGAGGATGCCAGCAGCAGAAGTAGGTTGTGGTTGCTATTCCCCGCTACTTTCTGGTGCCAAAGAAAGATGGAGGCCTCCAACCTATTGTAGATCGGCATCCTCTCATTGTCTTCCTGAGAAGGGAAAAATTCAAGATGCTAACACTTGCTCAGGTCCTGTCTGCATTGGATTCTGGAGACTCGATGATAGCGTTGGACTTGCAGGATGCCTATTTTTATATCCTTATACTGCAGGCCCATTGGTGTCACCTCCGCCTCACACTGGGCCAGAAGCGTTTTCAGATTGCTGTACTCTTCTTTAGTCTTACCAGTGCCCCTTGGGTGTTCACAAGGTGATGGTGGTAGTTACAGCACAACTGCAGAGATTGGGGGGTACCAGTCTGCCTCTACCTAAACGTCTGGCTACTGAAGGCGGACTCGCCCCAGACTGTTGTAACCCACCTCCTGATTAGCGTAAACTTCCTGCATTTGCTGGGGTGCACTATTAAGATGGCAAAGTCACATGACGCATCTGACTGCATCCTGCTAATAAAGTATGCTTGATGGTATATGCAGACTGTGCAGTGAGAGCTGAAGCCACAGTGGGGACAGCACCATATGAATATCTCCGACCTGGTCCAGATTGAGAAGGAAACTGTGAAAGATCTGCAGTGGTGGTTAACAGGATGCGATTGGGTCAGCGGCAGAACCCTCTCCCTGTTTTAGGGTCAATAAGGAGACCCCCCACACCTGAACACTTGCTTCACGCCAGCATGTTGTGCATGTACGTGTGACAGGTAGATGGACAGTAGGTACCCCAATCATTACTTAGCTCTGACGAAGACCCAAAACCCAGGACCTGGAAGTGGTTAACACTCCAGCTATGAGTTTTTTGAGCAGGAGTTGAAACATGTTGACGTGAATTAAGGGTCCAGGTGTAGGGTCTCCTTATTGACTCTAAAACACCCAATTATTTTAATCCTGCACTGTGCAATCCATAATAAAGGAGATATCATAGAAAAGCACAAAGTTAGTTTAGGTTGAAAACTGGTTCTCTCCACTACCAGGAGATACTTTATTTTGAACTCTCTTCCCCAGGAAAAATAATTATGTTCCTGTGTTAGGTTGAGGCTGTCGGGTTAGTATCATCCTAACCCGAAGGGACGGACAGGCCGATGATCAATCATGTCACGAATATGTGGATGAGGCCTTTCGGTCCATAGCAATAATATTTGTAGGTACTAGTGGGTTGTTGATGGAATATAACCCTGTTGGGTGATCCGCCCCTCATTAGGCGGATTTAGTTGAGTATGTGATTAGGGGAATGGGGCTCACAGTGTATCCCCTATCTCTCCAATTGTGTGATAGATCTATTCACCGCAACCCAAAACGTGCAGTGTCAGCACTTCTGTGTGCTGGAGTTTCCAAAGCTGCTCTTGCTCAGAGGTGCATTCCGTCTAGACTGGAACATGGGACTCCTATACTCCTTCCTGCAAACACCGCTCTTTCCCTGAGTTCTAAGAAGGATCAGAACAGACCGGGCCCAGGTCATCCTAGTGGCTCTGGCTTGGGTGAGAAGATTATGGTATCCAGAACTCCTGGGCATGAGCATTGGTTTGCCAAAACATCACGCTGCTGACTTTCTTTGCTCCACCTCATCCCTCCAAGATTCCACTTCCTGGACCCTAAAAAGGCACTGTCCATCTGTGTTGGTAATACCAACGAATACCAGGTGGTCAGTCAACTCTTTGAATGGTTCACTTCATGGGGAAGGCAGTGGAGAAACAGACCATCTCCAGAAGGATTGTACTCTGCATTAATATCTGCTACGCAATAGCCAGTAAACAGCCCCTTGAGGTGTCTCATTCCACCAGAGCCAAAGCCCTGTCTAAGGCGTTAGCTCGTGGAGCCCCTGCCATGGATATCTGTCAGGCTGCTACGTGGGCATTCTTACACGTTTACCAAACATTACTGCCTTGAGAGTCACGTCAGTTGTGATAAGCACATTACTCGTTTGATTCTCTGGGACTTTTTGGTTTGAGACAATTCGCAGGTCCACCTCTGGGAGGTATTATTTTGGTATCTACTCTAAGGTAAGGAATCTGTTGCTAGAAGGCTGTATCTAATAAACATGTTACTTTCCTTCGGTAAAGCCATATTTGGAATGCAGTATGTAGAAGATACAGTAAAAAGCTGAAAATGTTGTACGGTCAGAGGGGGGCTTCCTGTGGCTAGTTCTTGGTCCTCGGTCTTGGTGGGGTGACTTTGGTCACAGGGGTTGACGTCCCTGGAAGTTTTGTTGGTCCTGCAAAAGTCCAGTTGCCAATGGACTAATAGTTTTCAGTCACAACTAAACCAGTGGTTCCCATCTCCTAGGAATAACTTTCCTTCTCTGCTGCCAAACTGCACTCTGATGGCTCTCCTACTTCCCATTAGACTCAGGTGCGCCTTTCAAGTATTGGGATTTTGTCTCCTATGCTGCACTTCGGCAGTGAACAATGAACCAAAAATCTGGGCTACCAATTCACCAATGCAGGCTTTTTCAGCTTTTGTGGCCATGATGCTGGCACGGAAGTCAGCCAACTGACTCTTAGAGTCTCTTCTTCTGTTTGAGGGCTCGGGACAACTTTCTTTGAGCTAAGCAACACAGGATGAGTCATCTATATGCTAGCCCAAGGAGCAGCAGATGCAGTCTAACTTTGGTGCAGCCCCTCCTTTCCAGGTCCAAGGTGAGCAGGGCAATCATTCTTCAGTCCTTTTCTCCAGTACAGGCGATATATGACATCTGGGGGCGAAGGCTGCCACATTTATGCCCATAAAGTGCCTTTAGGGGATGCAGTAGTTACTAGCCAATAGGCTCCTTGAATACCTCCCATCTGATGACAACTTCCTGTGAGGTGTAACACTTAGCTATCCCAGAATGCTGTGATCTTCCCACTCTCAAGATGGCAGAACCCCTCTCTCGACTTGTGGAGCTTGGTTGCTCAACCCTTAGGGGTAGCTAAGTGTGGCCACCTTCCCACAAGAAAACCAGTCTAACCAGTGCTCTCCCCTCTCTGCCCCCGATACCATCCTGTTTAGTGAAACAAAAGGAGTTGCCTTTCTTGTGTGTGCATGTAATTTCCCGTTCAGGGGCAGCTTACCCATTTTAAGCTCTCCTTCTGGGGTCACACCTTGTTCGGGTTTTCTGTCAGGGAAGAGAAGACCTCTTCCGCTGGTATTTCCGCAGTACTAAATCCAGCAGATCATCTGCCCTGTCGATAATCTGCTAAAATAGGTCCAGGGCTGAAGAACATGTATGGACATTTTGTCAGTGCTGGTGACAGTAGATCACAGTATGGCTTCATTCACTTGACAATACTAGAATACTGAACAACTAGCCGTTTGGTATCTCCAGCCTTGGCCATCTTCCTCCTGATAGTACCCTTCAGGATCCTCTGGTTCTGATAGTCTGTAGGTATTCACTATATGACCACTCTGGCAGGGGAATTAGGTCACAAAATACCTTGTCCATCTGAGTCAGGAGCAGTCCTGGCGTGATCTTGCAGGACTGTGATGTTGGCACCTCACCTCATATCTTCCAACTTCATATCCACTTAATCAGCGCCTCTGTTACACATTGTTTAAAGGTGGGTTCTTCTCTCACCTTCCCAATCATTCCAGATGATAAAGACTGCAAGGCCTTCGCTGGATGTGCAGTGGCATCCACCTCTTGTTCTGTGATCATGAACACCAAGGCCCTCCCCATCCTTTACACCGAAGCCTCATTGGAGTCTCCATTCTCTCCCAAGCTGGAGCGCAATTGCTGAAATGGGAAACAACCATGTGTATTCCCACACCCCTAGTTCTTGAGATACATGACATTTCATGTTGGGAGCACTTAGTGTAGGATGCTCTTGGCTGCAGGGAGATGGGGAACTTAGGCAATGAACATTTCAGACTGACTGATATATCAGGCAATTTTCTTATGAAGCCACGCCTGCTTGCTGCTGCAGGATGGAGAGGAGTTCACCAGCAAGGACACACTGTGAATACGGAGAGTACCTGCAGCCTAGACACCGGACTGGGAATGTGACATGTTATAGGGACCGCCGCCCATGAACTGCCTCTCTGCACCTGGAATGTACTGGACTCTCTGAGGATAGCAAGAAGTGACACAATTTGAGTTAAAAACTTGTTTTATTTGCAGCCCACTTTGAATGTGCATTCATTTGGAACACTTTTCATACATGTTCCTGTTGCGTATGTACATGGCGCTGAGGAGAATTGGCCTCTTTGAAACGGTCAGGTTCATCTCTCTTCCCAGTGCAGGTTTTATTCATCAAAAAGCACAAATTACGGAAGTGATATGCAAAGCAAGACACTGATGTGCTTTAAACATTGATTAAAAACATAAATTCACGTCAAACATTAACATTCCGACAAAGTTTGATTAAGGGCACCCAGAATCCATGGAGTCTTTGTATGGAGAGTGGCTGTCTGCGTGGGCCGGCTTGGCATGGTCTCCTGCTCCTGGCTTCCTTTAAACTGTTTGCTGGCATCAGTAGTTCCTCAAAGGCTGAGGCGAGTTCCTTTTAGAAAAAACTTTGAAAGTAGACTTTATCCAGAAGACTGGGGACAGCTGGTGAAGGCTTTACTCACCAGAGATGGAGTGGTGTCTGCCCATCAGCAGCAAACATGCACACAGTTTTTGGCAGCAATACACTTTTCATCGCTAGAATAATACAACAAAGACATAACATGGTAGGTGAATTGGGGAGCGTTATTCCCCATTCTTCAGACCAATATATTTATGCATCTTATATCCATTAGATTATTTTTTATAAAAGTCGACAAGGCACACAAGGCTGTCGCTGTTCTGGTCCAGTTAGGCTCATTCATCTTAAAAAACATAGGTGACTTAAACTATGGCATAACACCTAAAACCTTGTGCTCAGAAGCCCACGCTTCCACGGGCCAGCGAGTAGCCCAGCTTGTTCCGGTTTCCGATAAAAGACATGAATCCTGCATAGGTCTCAATCAGGATTGGTTGGTTTAAGACCACTGCGCCATTGGCTCTGCCTGGAACAGGGTCCATCTTGTGGGCCTTCTGGACAGCCTGCACCAGCTCCGCCGTGAAAGCGTCCACCTGGAAGAAGACGAAAATACGAGGGTTGGTACAATTTATACAAACCATCCATTGCTCGCTTAAGGCGCTGACCCAACAGGAGTCCCGCCTCCCACTGGCTATTGTGTCTTTTTATATTTCTAAAATTCAGAACATGCCTTCATCAGCAGAAAGAGCAAATGCAACAGAAGGAGCCAGTTTACAAACACCACTGTTGAATGCCACCATAACCAACTGCTCGTCTCTATGTGATGGGGAGTGACTTAGGGCATGATTGAGACCCTTTCACCGGACATCCCATCCACCAAAATATAAATCCCATTATATCCTATGGGATTTATAATATGTCACCTTTGTAGTGGAGTTATTCCTCTGCTAAGATCTAAACCGGGCCCTTATTCATTGGCTGCTCGGACAGCTGTATGTTAGTGCACCACGCCCTCTCTCCAGCCTGAGCTAAAATCAGCAAACATGGCCAACCTACAAGTTCACCCAAGTGCCAGTGTGTGCCATCGCCTTGGCCTCACAGCCATCAATGCACCTCTTTGGGTGGATTAAGTGGTGAGAGGAGAGAAGCAGACAGGATGCAGTGAGGGAGAGAACATTCTCATGTGGGTAAACCGAGAGACAAGCATTAGCATCAAAGGAGAAAAGGCAGTCTTTAAATACCTTTATTGGACAAAGGAACAGAATTCCAAACACGTCCCAAGTACTGACAAAGATCTGCCCCAAATGAGTTCCTTTTTGTTGAGGGGATCTTCTGTTAACAGGCAGTTGCTAGACTTAAGTTCTCTCCTGGGAGTACAGGGTGGCAGTTTGACTAGTAAAAAAGGTCTTTAGTGTTGAAACGCTCTACAGAGAGCCTTAAAAACCCTTCTGTCCTTCTCATCCCTCTGCCTCTTCTCAAAACCTTCTGACTACTATGATCTCCCAAACATCCTTCTGAAAATGTCATTCCCCCCCTCTAGCCATCCCACCCAAAAAGCACACACGACCACTACTTACAAAAAAAGGTGGTACTTCCTCCAGCGCAAATCCATTCCTACCATTCTACTCCAAATTCTACTAAACACACATGAATCCAAGAGCGCAAACGTAACACAATCAAAGCACAAGAAACGCCAAAAACCCTTTACTAACTACTAATCTTAGGTTCATGAGTAGCTTGCTACTTGCTGAATAGTCACTTCAGTGTCTTGTCATGGGTCATAAAGCGCTCTATAAATTAATTTCCAAGTGCAATTTACAACTAAAATGAATGATTGTTCCAGAAGCAGGTTATGCAGTTGGTGAGTGGGAGAAAGAACATAGTTGGATATCACACAGAGGAGTGGTGTGATGGGGAAATCTCCTGAATACGTGCAGAGAGAAATTACTTGACACCCTACCTGTGGGATATCACATAGAGAATTAGGGCGATGAGGAAATTCTCGGAATACATCCAGAGAGAAATGGCCTGACCTCCTTCCTGTGGGATATCACTTAGAAGAGTAGGGAGTTGGGGAAACCCTCTGGATACGTCCAGAAAGAAGTGACCTGACATTCTACTATCTAGCCTTCTTTGCTATTTTAATAGTTTAATTTGAAAAGGATATCAAAAGTTATGACCTGGGCATTAGAAGCCTAATGTATAAATTTAGGCTGTGTTTTATCTGATAGAGACTTCTTGCTGCAGATTCCTTGCCTTTCAATTTCCCCATCAGACTGGATCTGGAAGATTTTTCGAGAGCAGTAACCCTACGTGCGTCAGTCAGCTTCAAAGGGCAGCATCCACATCACCCATAAAAGCGCCACCTCAGCTCAGTTATTTTCTTTCCACGCCAGCGCAGATCCGGTGAAAGCTATCCTCTATGACTTTTTGACAGGCTTTTTTTGATGTTTTGTCAACCCTTTTTTTGAGGTTTTTTCTTCCTGGTGTGTCAATGGAATGTCTTTGAGGAAATCAGATTTTAAACCATGTGGCAACTGTCACAACACCATATGGTTATGGACCCACACCTTGTGTCTCTTTGGTGTCTGGTGCGCAAACACAACTCCAAGTTGTGCTTCTACTGTTGAGCCATGGCACCAAAGGCTTTGAGGGAGCAGTCCCTAATGCTGCTAGCAGCCCGGCAGGCAACTCCTCAGAGGTCTCAGTTGAGAGGAAGTTCACAGGACTGCTCCAGGAGCCCAAAGTCCTATTTGCCCCACTTGAAGTCATCGGATTACTCTAGTAAGAGGCACAAAAAGTCGAAGCATGCTTCGACTTATCCTCCTCCGTCAGCTAACGTGACGAAGGAACATTGACTTTCGAGGCACGGCTCTTTGGAGCCTGCACCGGGGCTGACTCCGCACCTCCCTGCTTTTCCAGGAGTCAGAGAGACCCCCTGCTCAACTCAAGGAGTTTTACATGACAATGCGCCTCATCTTTGTGTGGGTCGACCCCTCAGGAGCGCCTTTGGGCCCGTGGGGTGAGAGGGGGCCCCATCTGGTTCTACGCCTTCAGCATTGGCACCAGTAGGTCCCCATGAATCTGATTATGGATCTAGACCTGTGCTGGTCATGCCACTTTGACCTTCCCCGATGCTGGTCCCCATGCCGTCGGCACCCACTGGTGGCGCCAGCCCCACTTGGATCCCTGAATCTGACACACAGCCGGAACTGACAACATGGTAAAGTCACAGCTGACTCCCTCCCAGAAGCTCCCTTTCATCTGAGCTGTACTGGACACAGTGCAGTTTTGGACTTATCCTCCCGAGCGGCAAGTCATGGATATTCATGCTATGATACAGGTGTTTCAGCCTCTATCCTGGATTTCAGTGAGGATGACTCTGAGGCTGCTGGGCCTCATGCTGATGACACATGCCAAATCAAATCAAATCAAATCATTAACATTTATAAAGCGCGCTACTCACCCGTGCGGGTCTCAAGGCGCTAGGGGGGAAAGGGGGGGTTATCGCTGCTCGAACAGCCAAGTCTTTAGGAGTCTCCGGAAAGCGGAGTGGTCCTGAGGCTGGTGGGGAGGGAGTTCCAGGTCTTGGCCGCCAGGAAGGAGAAAGATCTCCCACCCGCCGTGGAGCGGCGGGTGCGAGGGACGGCAGCAAGTGCGAGGCCAGCGGAGCGGAGGGGGCGGGTGGGGACGTAGAAGCTGAGGCGTCTGTTGAGGTATTCCGGTCCCTTGTTGTGGAGGGCTTTGTGTGCGTGGGTGAGAAGACGGAAGGTGATCCTTTTGCTGACTGGGAGCCAATGCAGGTGTCTCAGGTGTGCGGAGATGTGGCTGTTGCGGGGTACGTCGAGGATGAGGCGGGCCGAGGCGTTTTGGATGCGTTGCAGGCGGTTTTGGAGTTTGGCGGTGGTCCCGGCGTAGAGGGTGTTGCCGTAGTCCAGGCGACTCGTGACAAGGGCGTGGGTCACGGTTTTTCTGGTGTCGGCGGGGATCCAGCGGAAGATCTTGCGGAGCATGCGGAGAGTGAGGAAGCAGGCGGAGGACACGGCGTTGACTTGCTTGGTCATGGTGAGAAGAGGGTCCAAGATGAAGCCGAGGTTGCGGGCGTGGTCTGCGGGGGTCGGTGCGGTGCCGAGGGCCGTGGGCCACCAGGAGTCGTCCCAGGCGGACGGGGTGTTGCCGAGGATGAGGACTTCCGTTTTTTCAGAGTTCAGCTTTAGGCGGCTGAGCCTCATCCAATCTGCGACGTCCTTCATACCCTCTTGTAGGTTGGTCTTGGCGCTGGCGGGGTCCTTGGTGAGGGAGAGTACAAGTTGGGTGTCGTCGGCGTAGGAGGTGATGATGATGTCGTGCTTGCGTACGATGTCGGCGAGGGGGCTCATGTAGACATTGAAGAGTGTCGGGCTGAGCGATGAGCCTTGAGGTACGCCGCAGATGATCTTGGTGGGTTCTGAGCGAAACGGAGGGAGGTAAACTCTTTGGGAGCGGTTAGCGAGGAAGGAGGCGATCCAGTCCAGGGCCTGGCCTTGGATCCCGGTGGAGCGTAGGCGGGTGATTAGGGTGCGGTGACAGACGGTGTCAAAGGCAGCCGAGAGGTCGAGGAGAATGAGGGCGACTGTTTCACCGTTGTCCATCAGGGTTCTGATGTCGTCTGTGACTGAGATGAGGGCGGTTTCCGTGCTGTGGTTGGTTCGGAATCCGGTTTGTGAAGGGTCGAGCAGGTTGTTGTCTTCCAGGAAGGTGGTCAGCTGTTTGTTGACGGTCTTTTCTATTACCTTGGCTGGGAAAGGTAGAAGAGAGATGGGGCGGAAGTTTTTCAGGTCGCTTGGGTCAGCCGTAGGTTTCTTTAGTAGGGCGTTGACTTCAGCGTGCTTCCAGCATTCGGGGAAGGTAGCAGAAGAAAAAGAAGAGTTGATGACGGTCTGGAGGTGCGGGGCGATGATGTCGTCGGCTTTGTTAAAGATGAAGTGCGGGCAGGGGTCCGAAGGGGCGCCGGAGTGGATAGAGTTCATGATGGATTTGGTTTCTTCCGTGTTGATGTGGGTCCAGTTGTTGAGGGTGATGTCCAGGGAAGCGGGTTCAGTGGTGTATGGTTGGGTCTGGTGTCCGAAGCTGTCGTGGAGGTCGCTGATCTTGCGATGGAAGAAAGTGGCGAGGGATTCGCACAAATCCTGTGAGGGCGTGACGGCGTTGGCGCTGGCGCTGGGGTTGGAGAACTCTTTGACGATGCTGAAGAGTTCTCTGCTGTTGTGGCTGTTTTTGTCTAGTCTGTCGGTGAAAAAGTTCCTTTTGGCAGTGCGGATCAGGTGGTGGTGTTCGCGTGTAGCGTTCTTGAGGGCGGTCATGTTGTCAGCGGTGTGGTCCTTGCGCCAGGCCTTCTCAAGGGCACGACAAGTTTTCTTTGATTCTTTGAGGGTGTCAGAGAACCAGAGAGGTTTTTTGGTGTTGGTCTGTCGATGCGTGCGTTTGAGGGGAGCAAGGTTGTCAGCGCAGTTGGAGATCCAGTTTGTGAGGTTGAGAGCTGCGTCGTTGGGGTCGGTGGTGAGGGTGGGTTGGTTGGCGGCGAGAGCGGAGAAGAGTTGCTCTTCAGGGATCTTGTTCCACTGTCGACGAGGGATGGGTTGAGTGCGGAGGTGGGAGGTCTCGCGTCGGAATGTGAAGTGGACGCAGCTGTGGTCGGTCCAGTGTAGGGCAGAGGTGTGGCTGAAGAAGACGTGTTTGCTGGCGGAGAAGATAGGGTCGAGCGTGTGTCCGGCGATGTGGGTGGCGGTGTTCACCAGTTGTTTGAGGCCGAGGTTGGCGAGGTTGTCGAGCAGGGTGGTGGTGTTGGGGTCGTTGTTTTGTTCCAGATGGAAGTTGAGGTCGCCTAGGAGGATGTAGTCCGGTGAGGCGAGGGCGTGCGGGGAGATGAAGTCGGCGATGGCGTCGCTGAAAGAGGCGCGAGGTCCGGGAGGACGGTAGACGAGGGATCCTCTGAGGGTGGTCCTTGGGTCGGTGCGAATCTGAAAAGGCAGGTGTTCAGCGGCGAGGGGGGGGTCTTCGGTGGAGGTGGTGACGCTGATGGAGTCTTTGAAGATGATGGCGACACCTCCTCCTACTTGGTTGGTGCGGTCTTTTCTGGAGATCTTGTAGCCTTCGGGGATGGCGGGTAGCGATGTCTGGAGCAGAGGAGGCGTTCATCCATGTCTCCGTGATGAAGGCGACGTCCGGGGCTGTGGAGTCCAGGAGGTCCCAAAGTTCAACTGCGTGCTTGTGGACGGAACGAGCGTTGACCAGGATGCACTTGAGGTGGTTGATGGCGCGTGGGCTTGTGGTCGTGGTAGTTGCGTGGTGGAAGATGCGTTTGCAGGAGTTGCAGGCGAAGGGTCCATGGGTGCGTTTGGGGTGAGCTAGGAAGCAGGTTTTGGAGCGCCCTGGGTTGAGGGCGTGGAGGGTGGTGGGGTCGTAGCGGATCAGCGGGGCTTGGGGGAGCTGGGGACCAGGGGTCGTGGCGCTGGGCGCGGGCCAGGCGCGGACGGGCGCAGACGGGCTTGCCTCTGGTGCGCCTCCGGCGCGCCAGCTGCGTGCCCGCTGCACGCGCCCGCTGCGCAGTCGCGCAGCGGCCGCCATAAGAGGTAGGAGGGGGGGGGAGGGGTCAGCTGGGGCGAATGGGAGCTGGGGGGCGGGGGCGTGCAGGAGGTCGCGGCGGGAAAGCGCGAGGGAGGGGGGGGACAGGTAGAGTGAGAGGAGCTGGGGGAGGGGGTTTAGGGTGGAGGAGGGTGAGTGTTAGGAGGTTTGGAGATTAGGGAGAGAGATAGGAGTAGGGTTGTGAAGATAGGGGAGGGGGGTTGTAGAGGTGGGTGAGGGAGAGAGGTAGAGTGAGAGGATAGGGAGATAGGTAGTAGAGGGGGTGGCGGGAGGGGGGGAGAGATAGAGAAATAGATAGAGAAAATAGATAGAGAAGTCGATAGATAGGGAAATAGATAGATAGACAGATAGGTAGGTAGGAGGAGGTGGAGAGTGGGGGAGTTAGATAGTGAGATAGGGAGCTAGAGAGATAGGAAGATAGGAGGAGTGAGGGAGGTAGATAGCGAACGGGTTAGCTAGGGGTGAGAGAGGGGGAGGCGAGTGAGGGAGGGGGATGAGGAAGGAGCAGGAGGGCAGGCTCGGGGGAAGAAGACGGAGGAGGTAGAAGAGCCGAAGACAGGAGAACAGAAGACAGAAGAACAGAAGACAGAAGAACAGAAGACCGGAAGAGCAGAAGACCGGAAGAGCAGAAGAACAGAAGACAGAAGCACAGAAGATCGGAAGAGCAGAAGAACAGAGAAGAACAGAGAAGAACACAGAAGAACACAGAAGAACCGAGAAGAAGAACACAGAAGCACCGAGAAGAACAGAGAAGAAGAACACAGAAGACTGGAAGAACACAGAAGAACAGAAGGGAAGAACAGAAGAACAGAAGAGAAGAACAGAAGAACACAGAAGAAGATTGCAGAGGGGGAGCGAGGAGGAAGAGACAGAGAGGAGGAAAAGAAGCAGGAGCAGGAGAGAAGGTGAGTGGCGCGGGGCAGGGCGAGGGGCTGGGAGGAGGGGGGTACTTACAGTTAGGTGGGTCTCAGGAACACAGGAACTCGGGAACTTGGAGGAGCTGCAGCGGCAGGGGGAGCGACCTACCCTTGGGTCAAGGGTCGCTACCACTGTCGCGCAGCGGCCGCCATAAGAGGTAGGAGGGGGGGGGAGGGGTCAGCTGGGGGCGAATGGGAGCTGGGGGGCGGGGGCGTGCAGGAGGTCGCGGCGGGAAAGCGCGAGGGAGGGGGGGGGACAGGTAGAGTGAGAGGAGCTGGGGGAGGGGGTTTAGGGTGGAGGAGGGTGAGTGTTAGGAGGTTTGGAGATTAGGGAGAGAGATAGGAGTAGGGTTGTGAAGATAGGGGAGGGGGGGTTGTAGAGGTGGGTGAGGGAGAGAGGTAGAGTGAGAGGATAGGGAGATAGGTAGTAGAGGGGGTGGCGGGAGGGGGGGAGAGATAGAGAAATAGATAGAGAAAATAGATAGAGAAGTCGATAGATAGGGAAATAGATAGATAGACAGATAGGTAGGTAGGAGGAGGTGGAGAGTGGGGGAGTTAGATAGTGAGATAGGGAGCTAGAGAGATAGGAAGATAGGAGGAGTGAGGGAGGTAGATAGCGAACGGGTTAGCTAGGGGTGAGAGAGGGGGAGGCGAGTGAGGGAGGGGGATGAGGAAGGAGCAGGAGGGCAGGCTCGGGGGAAGAAGACGGAGGAGGTAGAAGAGCCGAAGACAGGAGAACAGAAGACAGAAGAACAGAAGACAGAAGAACAGAAGACCGGAAGAGCAGAAGACCGGAAGAGCAGAAGAACAGAAGACAGAAGCACAGAAGATCGGAAGAGCAGAAGAACAGAGAAGAACAGAGAAGAACACAGAAGAACACAGAAGAACCGAGAAGAAGAACACAGAAGCACCGAGAAGAACAGAGAAGAAGAACACAGAAGACCGGAAGAACACAGAAGAACAGAAGGGAAGAACAGAAGAACAGAAGAGAAGAACAGAAGAACACAGAAGAAGATTGCAGAGGGGGAGCGAGGAGGAAGAGACAGAGAGGAGGAAAAGAAGCAGGAGCAGGAGAGAAGGTGAGTGGCGCGGGGCAGGGCGAGGGGCTGGGAGGAGGGGGGTACTTACAGTTAGGTGGGTCTCAGGAACACAGGAACTCGGGAACTTGGAGGAGCTGCAGCGGCAGGGGGAGCGACCTACCCTTGGGTCAAGGGTCGCTACCACTGTCGCGCAGCGGCCGCCATAAGAGGTAAGAGGGGGGGGGAGGGGTCAGCTGGGGCGAATGGGAGCTGGGGGGCGGGGGCGTGCAGGAGGTCGCGGCGGGAAAGCGCGAGGGAGGGGGGGGACAGGTAGAGTGAGAGGAGCTGGGGGAGGGGGTTTAGGGTGGAGGAGGGTGAGTGTTAGGAGGTTTGGAGATTAGGGAGAGAGATAGGAGTAGGGTTGTGAAGATAGGGGAGGGGGGGTTGTAGAGGTGGGTGAGGGAGAGAGGTAGAGTGAGAGGATAGGGAGATAGGTAGTAGAGGGGGTGGCGGGAGGGGGGGAGAGATAGAGAAATAGATAGAGAAAATAGATAGAGAAGTCGATAGATAGGGAAATAGATAGATAGACAGATAGGTAGGTAGGAGGAGGTGGAGAGTGGGGGAGTTAGATAGTGAGATAGGGAGCTAGAGAGATAGGAAGATAGGAGGAGTGAGGGAGGTAGATAGCGAACGGGTTAGCTAGGGGTGAGAGAGGGGGAGGCGAGTGAGGGAGGGGGATGAGGAAGGAGCAGGAGGGCAGGCTCGGGGGAAGAAGACGGAGGAGGTAGAAGAGCCGAAGACAGGAGAACAGAAGACAGAAGAACAGAAGACAGAAGAACAGAAGACCGGAAGAGCAGAAGACCGGAAGAGCAGAAGACCGGAAGAGCAGAAGAACAGAAGACAGAAGCACAGAAGATCGGAAGAGCAGAAGAACAGAGAAGAACAGAGAAGAACACAGAAGAACCGAGAAGAAGAACACAGAAGCACCGAGAAGAACAGAGAAGAAGAACACAGAAGACCGGAAGAACACAGAAGAACAGAAGGGAAGAACAGAAGAACAGAAGAGAAGAACAGAAGAACACAGAAGAAGATTGCAGAGGGGGAGCGAGGAGGAAGAGACAGAGAGGAGGAAAAGAAGCAGGAGCAGGAGAGAAGGTGAGTGGCGCGGGGCAGGGCGAGGGGCTGGGAGGAGGGGGGTACTTACAGTTAGGTGGGTCTCAGGAACACAGGAACTCGGGAACTTGGAGGAGCTGCAGCGGCAGGGGGAGCGACCTACCCTTGGGTCAAGGGTCGCTACCACTGTCGCGCAGCGGCCGCCATAAGAGGTAGGAGGGGGGGAGGGGTCAGCTGGGGGCGAATGGGAGCTGGGGGGCGGGGGCGTGCAGGAGGTCGCGGCGGGAAAGCGCGAGGGAGGGGGGGGGACAGGTAGAGTGAGAGGAGCTGGGGGAGGGGGTTTAGGGTGGAGGAGGGTGAGTGTTAGGAGGTTTGGAGATTAGGGAGAGAGATAGGAGTAGGGTTGTGAAGATAGGGGAGGGGGGTTGTAGAGGTGGGTGAGGGAGAGAGGTAGAGTGAGAGGATAGGGAGATAGGTAGTAGAGGGGGTGGCGGGAGGGGGGGAGAGATAGAGAAATAGATAGAGAAAATAGATAGAGAAGTCGATAGATAGGGAAATAGATAGATAGACAGATAGGTAGGTAGGAGGAGGTGGAGAGTGGGGGAGTTAGATAGTGAGATAGGGAGCTAGAGAGATAGGAAGATAGGAGGAGTGAGGGAGGTAGATAGCGAACGGGTTAGCTAGGGGTGAGAGAGGGGGAGGCGAGTGAGGGAGGGGGATGAGGAAGGAGCAGGAGGGCAGGCTCGGGGGAAGAAGACGGAGGAGGTAGAAGAGCCGAAGACAGGAGAACAGAAGACAGAAGAACAGAAGACAGAAGAACAGAAGACAGAAGAACAGAAGACAGAAGAACAGAAGACCGGAAGAGCAGAAGACCGGAAGAGCAGAAGAACAGAAGACAGAAGATCGGAAGAGCAGAAGAACAGAGAAGAACAGAGAAGAACACAGAAGAACCGAGAAGAAGAACACAGAAGCACCGAGAAGAACAGAGAAGAAGAACACAGAAGACCGGAAGAACACAGAAGAACAGAAGGGAAGAACAGAAGAACAGAAGAACACAGAAGAAGATTGCAGAGGGGGAGCGAGGAGGAAGAGACAGAGAGGAGGAAAAGAAGCAGGAGCAGGAGAGAAGGTGAGTGGCGCGGGGCAGGGCGAGGGGCTGGGAGGAGGGGGGTACTTACAGTTAGGTGGGTCTCAGGAACACAGGAACTCGGGAACTTGGAGGAGCTGCAGCGGCAGGGGGAGCGACCTACCCTTGGGTCAAGGGTCGCTACCACTGTCGCGCAGCGGCCGCCATAAGAGGTAGGAGGGGGGGGGAGGGGTCAGCTGGGGGCGAATGGGAGCTGGGGGGCGGGGGCGTGCAGGAGGTCGCGGCGGGAAAGCGCGAGGGAGGGGGGGGGACAGGTAGAGTGAGAGGAGCTGGGGGAGGGGGTTTAGGGTGGAGGAGGGTGAGTGTTAGGAGGTTTGGAGATTAGGGAGAGAGATAGGAGTAGGGTTGTGAAGATAGGGGAGGGGGGGTTGTAGAGGTGGGTGAGGGAGAGAGGTAGAGTGAGAGGATAGGGAGATAGGTAGTAGAGGGGGTGGCGGGAGGGGGGGAGAGATAGAGAAATAGATAGAGAAAATAGATAGAGAAGTCAATAGATAGGGAAATAGATAGATAGACAGATAGGTAGGTAGGAGGAGGTGGAGAGTGGGGGAGTTAGATAGTGAGATAGGGAGCTAGAGAGATAGGAAGATAGGAGGAGTGAGGGAGGTAGATAGCGAACGGGTTAGCTAGGGGTGAGAGAGGGGGAGGCGAGTGAGGGAGGGGGATGAGGAAGGAGCAGGAGGGCAGGCTCGGGGGAAGAAGACGGAGGAGGTAGAAGAGCCGAAGACAGGAGAACAGAAGACAGAAGAACAGAAGACAGAAGAACACCGGAAGAGCAGAAGACCGGAAGAGCAGAAGAACAGAAGACAGAAGCACAGAAGATCGGAAGAGCAGAAGAACAGAGAAGAACACAGAAGAACACAGAAGAACACAGAAGAACCGAGAAGAAGAACACAGAAGCACCGAGAAGAAGAACACAGAAGACCGGAAGAACACAGAAGAACAGAAGGGAAGAACAGAAGAACAGAAGAGAAGAACAGAAGAACACAGAAGAAGATTGCAGAGGGGGAGCGAGGAGGAAGAGACAGAGAGGAGGAAAAGAAGCAGGAGCAGGAGAGAAGGTGAGTGGCGCGGGGCAGGGCGAGGGGCTGGGAGGAGGGGGGTACTTACAGTTAGGTGGGTCTCAGGAACACAGGAACTCGGGAACTTGGAGGAGCTGCAGCGGCAGGGGGAGCGACCTACCCTTGGGTCAAGGGTCGCTACCACTGTCGCGCAGCGGCCGCCATAAGAGGTAGGAGGGGGGGGGAGGGGTCAGCTGGGGGCGAATGGGAGCTGGGGGGCGGGGGCGTGCAGGAGGTCGCGGCGGGAAAGCGCGAGGGAGGGGGGGGACAGGTAGAGTGAGAGGAGCTGGGGGAGGGGGTTTAGGGTGGAGGAGGGTGAGTGTTAGGAGGTTTGGAGATTAGGGAGAGAGATAGGAGTAGGGTTGTGAAGATAGGGGAGGGGGGGTTGTAGAGGTGGGTGAGGGAGAGAGGTAGAGTGAGAGGATAGGGAGATAGGTAGTAGAGGGGGTGGCGGGAGGGGGGGAGAGATAGAGAAATAGATAGAGAAAATAGATAGAGAAGTCGATAGATAGGGAAATAGATAGATAGACAGATAGGTAGGTAGGAGGAGGTGGAGAGTGGGGGAGTTAGATAGTGAGATAGGGAGCTAGAGAGATAGGAAGATAGGAGGAGTGAGGGAGGTAGATAGCGAACGGGTTAGCTAGGGGTGAGAGAGGGGGAGGCGAGTGAGGGAGGGGGATGAGGAAGGAGCAGGAGGGCAGGCTCGGGGGAAGAAGACGGAGGAGGTAGAAGAGCCGAAGACAGGAGAACAGAAGACAGAAGAACAGAAGACAGAAGAACAGAAGACCGGAAGAGCAGAAGACCGGAAGAGCAGAAGACAGAAGCACAGAAGATCGGAAGAGCAGAAGAACAGAGAAGAACAGAGAAGAACACAGAAGAACACAGAAGAACCGAGAAGAAGAACACAGAAGCACCGAGAAGAACAGAGAAGAAGAACACAGAAGACCGGAAGAACACAGAAGAACAGAAGGGAAGAACAGAAGAACAGAAGAGAAGAACAGAAGAACACAGAAGAAGATTGCAGAGGGGGAGCGAGGAGGAAGAGACAGAGAGGAGGAAAAGAAGCAGGAGCAGGAGAGAAGGTGAGTGGCGCGGGGCAGGGCGAGGGGCTGGGAGGAGGGGGGTACTTACAGTTAGGTGGGTCTCAGGAACACAGGAACTCGGGAACTTGGAGGAGCTGCAGCGGCAGGGGGAGCGACCTACCCTTGGGTCAGATGGTATATGTGGGCTCCACAGTGGGAGCTGAAGTTCCAGTGTGTGCAGCATCAGGGGAATCTTTCCAACATGGTCCAGATCTCAGAGGGAACGGTAAAAGACCTAAAGTGGCGGCTAACAAGCCGCATTGGGTCAGTGGCAGACCCCTCTACCTGACCCAACCAGATTTCACAGTGATGACAGATGTGTCATTCCCGAGATAGGGCTGCCACCTGGGAGAGGTGGTGTTCAGAGGACTCTGGTCTCTGGCAGAATCTGGACTCCACATAAACATGCTGGAGCTCTGTGTGATCCAACTGGCATTGAAAACCTTTCTACCCACCATCAAGGGAAGGCTGGTGAAGGTGTTCACGGACAGCACCACCACCGAGTGGTATTGCAACAAACAGGGCTCAGTGGGGTCGTGGACCCTTTGTCAAGAGGCTTTGCATCTCTAGGCATGGCTGGACAGCAGGGCATATTCCTGGTGGTTCAACACCTGGCAGGCTCCCTGAACGCCATATTGGACAATCTCAGCTTTCAATGCCTAGCAGATCACGAATGGCATCTCCATCCGGAGATGGCGCAGTGTCTTTTTCAGCAGTGTGGAGCGCTGTGTTGCCTTCTCTGAGTATGGACTCTGTCAGCAATTTTGAATGCTGTTGTTTCCAGGGCAGGTCTTGCTTGCAGAAGCTTTCCATCTTGAGTGGAGTTCAGGCCTCCTGTGCACCTTTACGCCCATACCACTCCTGTCCAGAGTTCTCTGGAAGATCAGGAACAACTGGGCCCAAGTCATCATTGTGGCTACAGTCTGGGCATGGAGAATCTGGCATCCAGAGCTACTGAACATAAGTGACAATTCTCCATTCAGGCACCCCTTTGGGAGGATCTTCTGTCACAGCAGCAGGGGAGGGTCCTCCCCCAGAACCTGCCAACACTCTGCCTTCCTGCGTGGAGATTGAGCAGCAACAGTTGACAGCTTTCAGCCTTCCTCCTAAAGTCTGCAATGCTATTCTGCCAACGAGGAGTCTCTTTACCAAGATGGTACATGCCTGCCGATGGAAGAAATGTATATTATATTGTACAGAAAAGTTCTTTGCCCCTCTTTCTGCTTCCCTATCTGATGATAATTTTTTTTATTCTTATCCTTGCTCATCAGGGCTCTGCTATGGACACTCTAAAGGATTACCAATCTGCTTTGTTTGCCTTCTTGCGGCTGCCTGACCAACCCTCTTCATTTAAGTCCCCTATTGTAAATAGATTTCTAAAGGGATTTGTACATATGTTTCCCTCTTCTCCTTTTATCATGCCTCAATGGGACCTTAATTTGGTCCTCACATTCTTGATGTGAGGTCCTTTCCAACCACTGCATAATTGTCTACTCAGGCTGCTCATGAGCAAAACAGCATTTCTCGTGGAAATCACATCGGCCCAGAGAGTGAGTGAGCTGCAGGCTTCATTATCCAAGCCTCCTTTATTGTCCATTTTTCCAGGAAAAACTGGTGCTTAGTGCCAGGGCCTTGTTTCTGCTGAAAGTGGTAACACCATTTCATTTGGGCCAATCTGTCACCTTGCCCACTTTCTATGCTCCACCACATCCGGAAAAAAAAAAAAGGAGCGAGTCCACTGTCTTGGCCCAATAAGAACGTTGCCGTTCTATCCTGACCTCACACAAGAGTTCGGGGTTGACAACCAACTCTTCGTGTGGTATGCTGGGGATAAGAAAGGTTGGGCGGCGTAGAAATTGAGCATCTCTCGATGGGTTCTTCTCTGCAACAAAACCTGCTACGCATTGGCCAAGAAGAAACCCCACGAGGGCTTGCACATCATTCCACATGTGTATGCCCTAAGAGAAAGGATGTAAATTAGTAAAAAAAATAACAAATAAAAAAAAACTAGTCCTGGATTCCAGTGACATCCATCTAGGTGCAGCGGTTGTATGACATTATCAAATGTGGCGTCCTGTTTTTCCTGGATCCACCATACAACTAAAGAAAGGGCCAAGATTAGGTCACTATCTTTGCACCTCCACCCACTGTCACAGTGTAAGAACACACACCAAGATGAGGACACAGAAAGACAAAGTCCTTGCCCCCGGCATGGACTGTAAAGGCAGCCAAGAATTCAGCTTCCACTGCAGAATGATGTGTAAGGCTAGACATTAACAGGTTCAGATGAGATGAAATGAACTTGAAATACTGCCAGACCAGGTGGTCCAGGTTCTGCACTTTAAATTTAAATTTCTCCCATTTAAAAAAGAAATGACCACATTTTGGATAGATAATTGCTAGTACAAAGCATTGATCAATACTTTCTACTAGCAATTATCCCTTTACAACCCTAGGTCCTGTGGCGTGGAATTCTTGACAAAATAACTGCAAAGCCACATGTTGTGTTACAGATTGAAGACTGCCTGAAAAGGTGACATGACCCTGAGAGGGGGCCGGGCCAGCCAAGTCACAGGTGAAGGAGCGATGTCTCAGATGAAGGGTATACCCCAGCATGCAGTCTCTGTTGATGGAACACACATGGTGAGCCAATTATTGACATGGTGACCCTTGTTGGAGATACAGAATGTGTAGGAAAGTACCCTCTTTCTTGGCATGGTTATCCCCTTTTTCTGCCTGATGTCAGTGTGTTTGACTGTGTCCACTGGGATTCTGCTAAGCAGGAACCCAGTAATTATGCTTGCTTTCCCAAAACTGTATTTCATCCCACAATTGGCATACTGGTGACCACATGTAAGCCCCTAATGTATGGTACCTAGGTACCTAGGGCATTAGGTTCCAGGGGATCCTTATGGGCTGCAGCAGTTATTCTGCCATCCATAGGGAGCCCATGCAAAGGGTTCTGCAGGCCTGCCATTGCAGTCTGTGTGAACCTTGTGCATGCACCCGTTGCTTTGGGAAGCCTCCCAAAGCCACTGGTATGCTTTGAAGGGCACATTTGGTGCCCTTCATGCATAAACCAGTCTACACCGGTTCAGGGACCTCCAGTCCCTGCTCTGGCACGAAACTGGACAATGGAAAGAGGAGTGACTACTTTGCTGTCCATCACCGTCCCAGGGGTGGTGCCCAGAGCTCCTCCAGAGAGTCCCTGGGTTTTGCCATCTTGGATCCAAGGTTGGCAGGGAACTCTGAGAGCACCTGAGTGGCCAGGCCAGGCAGGTGACATCAGAGCCCCCTCCTGATAGGTGGTCACCCAGCTAAGTGAAAGACTTCACCTGCAACATGGTTTCCACGGCTCCTACCAGCTCCTGCAACATTTCCCCAGTCCTGTGTCCTCTGAGGATAGCCCGTCTTCAGTCTCCACAGGAAGGAAGAAAGAATCTCCCTTGGAGTGAAGGAGTCACTCCCCTTCACCTGCAGGCACCAACAGCAATGACGACAGGCTGCGTGGATCCCCACTCCTGCTGAGCTGCGTGGATCCTGCAGAACGGGTGGTGGTCGAAAGTGGTCCAGACGGTCCTCTCTACCAGCTTTCCAAGTTGGGTGGAGGTAAGCCCTTGCCTTCCCACGCAGGACAGTACCCCCATGCACCACATCATTTGCAGCTGCTAATGCTTATTGGCACTCCTTCCAATTGATCTTCAGTCTTCGTGTAGCTCCAGCACTCCTTCTTGCAATGCACAGCTCCCTGAGTGACTCTCCTGCAGCGTGGGATCCTTTTTTGTAGTGCTGCATGTGCTCCAATTGCACCTTCTGTGTCCCCATCCTTTGGGACTCCTGTGTGTGCTGCCTGTGCTTCTGTGGGCTCCCTGTGACGCTGAGGTCCTCCTCCTGGGTTGAATCCTTCTGGCCCTTGCTGGTCCCCAGCAGCACCACTTTCTACCAACTATGAGTTTTGATTGTGCCAAGGCTTGTTTGTGGAATCCGAACATGCAAACCCAACTGTAATCTTCCTTCAGGTGTGGGACATCACCTGCATCCTGCAGGAACTCGACTCCAAATCCAGGGCTGCAGTGCTGACTTTCCTTCTTCACTGTCGACCAACTCCTGCAATCCTCAGCTGGGTGGGTAGGGGCTCCTGTCCCCATTGGACTCTGCTGTGTCTTCTGGACTTGGTCCCCTCTTTCCACAGGTCTTCCTCTTCAGGAATCCACTGTTGGTGTCTTGCAGTCATCTCTGGTTTTGCATTTCTCTTCTTTTCTTCTAAGTGGGTGTTCTGGGGAAATTCTAGTAATTTACTCCTGCTTTCCTGGTCCCTGGGATGGGTTGTGGTACTTACCTATGTGCTGTCCTGGTACCCCCAGCGCCCCTCTACACACTCCACTTACCTAGGTGGGGGTCAGACTCTCGCCTTTCATTTTTTTAGTATATGGTTCATGCTCCCCCTAGGGGATACCTGGTATAAGATGAAAGTACCCACCACACACCATGCCGGCTTCCTACAGAAAGCAGCTCTCCATCATGTAAGCAGCCACAGTGCACAGAACATGTCTGCATGCATATTCATAGAGCCTTTCCACATTCCAGCCAGCAGAAACCCGGCAGTCCAGGGCCCATGTTAGCCTTCGGATCTGCCTCTGGACTGCGTCATAATGAACATGCACCTTCAGGTTGCGTTTGTGCTGGTTCTCTGTTGCCTTCTGAATTTCTTAGGGAAGCTTCGATCACATCAGTAAGACACAGGCTTCGATAACCCAATGCCTAATTAACCATGGTAGCATCATACAAACGAGACACCTCAACCAACCATCCTACTCAAACAAAGCCTATTATTGCACAGGCAGCTCCATAAACAACACCATTTGCATTACTGTTTCTACAGAGATCTAGCAACACCTGTGGGTAAGGACTATAGAAGGAGGGTCCAACAATAATGAAGCCAATGATATTTCTATGGAGCATAACATTGACTGCAACAATAAGGGAGAAGTAGATGCCAGAAGAAACTGATATACTGTAGCCCACCTCTAGAATGCTTAGTCCACTGACTCCCATGCACTCTTTGCAGGACACTTACAGGCAATGCACAACCAGTAGACCATAAAGGATAATGCTGGGATCAGGTCCAGGCAATGCACTCTATTATCAAAGGTCTTAGAAAAATTGTTACGACTATCACAGAGCAGATAGTAGTTGAGGGACCTGAAGAGTAAATCCCAGTTGCTGTGAGATATCATCAACCATCTTACTGTGTCTAATCAAATGTAAACATGTTTGGAGAAAACATAACCACAAATGACCCTATTTTGCCCATTGGGTGGTAGTTCCACCTCCACCAAGCCCATTACAACCCTAGGTCCTGTTGCTTAATGGGCTACCCCCCAAGGGGTGAAGATGATGTGTAGGATTATGGTGCAGTACAGTGGATGTATTGGGGGTTGGAGGTCGTGTGAGATGGTGGGCTCTGTCACAGTGGACATGTTGGGATTGGAGGTTGTGTGGCATAATGGGGGCATGACAATGGATGTGTTGGAGATGGAGGTTGTGTACGATGATGGGGTGCATGACAGTGGATGTCTTTGGGGTTGGAAGTTGAGTAGGATGATGGGGTGCGTTACAGTGGATGTGTTGGGAATTGGAGGTTGTTTAACATGATGGGGTATGTTACAGTGGATGTGTTGGGGCCAGAGTTTGTGTAGGATGATGTTGTGCATTACAATGGATGTCTTTGTGGTTGGAAGTTGAGTAGGATGATGGGCTGTGTTACAATGGATGTTTTGGGGTTGGAAGTAGAGTAGGATGATGTGGTGCATGACAATGGATGTACTGGGATTTGGAGGTTGTTTAACATGATGGGGTATGTTACAGTGGATGTGTTGGGGTCAGAATTTGTGTAGGATGATGTGGGGTGTTACAATGGATGTCTTTGGGGTTGCAAAGTTGAGTAGGATGATAGGCTGCGTTACAATGGATGTCTTGGGGTTGGAAGTTGAGTAGGATGCTGGGCTGCGTTACAGTGAATGTCTTGGGGTTTGAAGTCGAGTAGTATGATGGGCTGAGTTACAGTGGATGTCCTGGGGTTGGAAATTGAGTAGGATGATGGGCTGCATTACAATGGCTGTCTTGGGGTTGGAAGTTGAGTAGGATGATGGGCTGTGTTACAATGGATGTGATGGGGTTGGAAGTTGAATAGGATGATGGGGTAAGTTACAGTGGATGTCTGGGGGTTGGAAGTTGAGTAGGACGATGGGGTATGTTACAGTGGATTTACTGGGAGTTTGAGGTTGTGTAGGACGGTGCGGTATGTTACAGTGGATTTACTGGGAGTTTGAGGTTGTGCGGGATGATGAGTGTGTTTGGACTAGTGGTTGTCCAGGATGATATAATATATCACATTGGATCAGTTGGTTTTACTCTAGTGCCCTTCTGTGGCACAGGTTATGTGACGTTCATGACTTTTACCAGTACACACAAATTGTTCTACAATCCTCCCTGTGGCTATTCGACACACAAGAGGATGCGTCTAAGAGCTTCAAATATACCTTATACGTGCAGAAGGATTGAGTTGGAGTACAGGAATATTTCATGCTTTATCCATGTGAACGGAATCCGTTCTAAATGTTTGCAGCCATTTTATAAAGCTTTATTTTGGCCAGTTTCTCTTTTTTACAAAACATATCATGCTGTTGTGGGGTGGGGTGTAGCCTTTACACTGCCCTGAGGTCAAAGGTTGAGGTATTTGTTTACCTGTGTACCGTCATGCCCCTTTTAAGTTTCTGAAGTTGGCTTCTATGACTGTTTCACCTATATTCAAAATACTTATCACTATAGAAGGACGGCTGAAGGTAAATTAGTAATTTGAATAAAATCGTACAGGTAGCGGAAGTGGCATCATAGGGTCAAAGAACCTGACGTGTTTTTCTCTCATCTACTATGTAGCAGTCATCAAGGGTTCCAAGTAACAGCAGACGGCAGCAGTGTGTGTCTGTCACTAGCTGTCCCTGGTGGTTTTCTGCTTTTTGCTTGGGTTTGGTGCAGCACATCAAAGTCCTTTAGGCCTTTCGTTTGTAATCACAGTGGAAGGTTAAAGAGCACATCTGGACCATGTGTCAATGCACTTGCATCTGCAGCTTGTGTTTGTGCTGGGTCTCCACTGCTTTCTGGGTCACATCTGTAGCTTGTGTTTGTGTTGGGTTGCAACTGCAACTTCTGTTGGTGCTGGCTGTCCACTACTTTCCAGGTCACATCTGCAGCTTGTTTGTGCTTGGTCTCCACTGGTTTCCGGGTCACATCTGCAGCTTCTGTTTCTGTTGGGTTGCATATGCAGCTTCTGTTTGTGCTGGTTTTCCACTGCTTTCCGGGTCACATCTGCAGCTTGTGTCTATGCTTGGTCTCTACTGCTTTCTGGGTCGTATCTGCAGCTTGTGTTGGGTCACATCTGCAGCTTGTGTTTGTGCTGTGTCTCCACTGCTTTCTGGGTCGTATCTGCAGCTTGTGTTGGGTCACATCTGCAGCTTGTGTTTGTGCTGTGTCTCCACTGCTTTCTGGGTCGTATCTGCAGCTTGTGTTGGGTCACATCTGCAGCTTGTGTTTGTGCTGGGTCTCCACTGCTTTCTGGGTCACATCTGCAGCTTCTGGTTTTCCACTGCTTTCCGGGTCACATCTGCAGCTTGTGTTTATGCTTGGTCTCCACTGCTTTCTGGGTCATATCTGCAGCTTGTGTTGGGTCACATCTGCAGCTTGTGTTTGTGCTGGGTCTCCACTGCTTTCTGGGTCACATCTGCAGCTTCTGTTTGTGTTGGGTTTCATCTGCACCTTGTGTTTGTGCTGGGTCTCCACTGCTTTCCGGGTCACATCTGCAGCTTGTGTTTGTTCGTTGTCGCATGTGCAGCTTGTGTTTGTGCTGAGTCTCTACTGCTTTCCGGGTCACATCTGCAGCTAGTGTTTGTGCTTGGTTGTGTCTGCAGCTTCTGTTTGTGCTGGGTCTCCACTGCTTTCTGGGTCGCAGCTTGTGCTTGTGCTGGGTCTCCACTGCCTTCTGGGTCGCATCTGCAGCTTGTGTTTGTGCTGGGTCATATCTGCAGCTTGTGTTCGGACCCCATCTGCAGCTTGTGTTCGCGCTCTGTCGCATCTGCAGCTTGTGTTTGTGCTGAGTTTCCACTGCTTTCCTGGTCACATCTACAGCTTGTGTTTGTGCTGGGTCTCCACTGCTTTACGGGTCACATCTGCAGCTTGTGTTTGTGCTGGGTCATGTCTGCAACTTGTGTTTATGCTGGGTCTCCACTGCTTTCTGGGTTGCATCTGCAGCTTGTGTTTGTGCTGGGTCTTCACTCCTTTCTGGGTTGCAGCTTGTGTTTGTGCTGGGTCTCCACTGCCTTCTGGGTCGCATCTGCAGCTTGTGTTTTTGCTGGGTCTCCACTGCTTTCTGGGTCGCATCTGCAGCTTGTGTTTGTGCTGGGTCTCCACTGCTTTCCAGGTCACATCTGCAGCTTGTGTTCGTGCTCTGTCGCATCTGCAGCTTGTGTTCGTGCTCTGTCGCATCCGCAGCTTGTGTTTGTGCTGAGTCTCCACTGCTTTCCGGATCACATCTACAGCTTGTGTTTGTGCTGGGTCTCCACTGCTTTCTGGGTCGCAGCTTGTGTTTGTGCTGGGTCTCCACTGCTTTCCGGGTCACATCTGCAGCTTGTGTTTGTGCTGGGTCTCCACTGCTTTCCGGGTCACATCTGCAGCTTGTGTTTGTGTTGGGGCGTATCTGCAGCTTGTGTTTGTGTTGGGGCGTATCTGCAGCTTGTGTTTTTGCTGGGTCTCCACTGTAGCTTGTGTTTGTGCTGGGTCTCCACTGCTTTCCGGGTCACATCTGCAGCTTGTGTTTGTGCTTGGTTGTGTCTGCAGCTTGTGTTTATGCTGGGTCTCCACTGCTTTCTGGGTTGCATCTGCAGCTTCTGTTTGTGCTGGGTCTCCACTGCCTTCTGGGTCGCATCTGCAGCTTGTGTTTTTTGCTGGGTCTCCACTGCTTTCTGGGTCGCATCAGCAGCTTGCTTTTGTGCTGGGTCATATCTGCAGCTTGTGTTCGCGCTCTGTCACATCTGCAGCTTGTGTTTGTGCTGGGTCGTATCTGCAGCTTGTGTTTGTGCTGGGTCGTATCTGCAGCTTGTGTTTGTGCTGGGTCTCCACTGCTTTCGGGGTCACATCTGCAGCTTGCGTTTGTGCTGGGTCTCCACTGCTTTCCGGGTCGCATCTGCAGCTTGTGTTTGTGCTGGTTCATATCTGCAGCTTGTGTTTGTGCTGGGTCTCTACTGCTTTCCTGGTCACATCTGCAGCTTGTGTTCGGGCCCCATCTGCAGCTTGTGTTCGTGCTCTGTCACATCTGCAGCTTGTGTTCGTGCTCTGTCACATCTGCAGCTTGTGTTTGTGCTGAGTTTCCACTGCTTTCCGGGTCACATCTACAGATTGTATTTGTGCTGGGTCTCCACTGCTTTCTGGGTTGCATCTGCAGCTTGTGTTTGTGCTGGGTCTCCACTGCTTTCTGGGTTGCAGCTTGTGTTTGTGCTGGGTCTCCACTGCCTTCTGGGTCGCATCTGCAGCTTGTGTTTTTGCTGGGTCTCCACTGCTTTCTGGGTCTCATCTGCAGCTTGTGTTTGTGCTGGGTCTCCACTGCTTTCCAGGTCACATCTGCAGCTTGTGTTCGTGCTGTGTCGCATCTGCAGCTTGTGTTCGTGCTCTGTCGCATCCGCAGCTTGTGTTTGCACTGAGTCTCCACTGCTTTCGGGGTCACATCTGCAGCTTGCGTTTGTGCTGGGTCTCCACTGCTTTCCGGGTCGCATCTGCAGCTTGTGTTTGTGCTGGGTCTCCACTGCTTTCTCGGTCGCAGCTTGTGTTAGTGCTGGGTCTCCACTGCCTTCTGGGTCGCATCTGCATCTTGTGTTTTTGCTGGGTCTCCTCCACTGCTTTTTGGGTCGCATCTGCAGCTTGTTTTTGTGCTGGGTCTCCACTGCTTTCTGGGTCGCAGCTTGTGTTTGTGCTGGGTCTCCACTGCCTTCTGGGTCGCATCTGCAGCTTGTGTTTTTGCTGGGTCTCCACTGCTTTCTGGGTCGCAGCTTGTGTTTTTGCTGGGTCTCCACTGGTTTCTGGGTTGCATCTGCAGCTTGTGTTTGTGCTGGGTCTCCACTGCTTTCTGGTTGCAGCTTGTGTTTGTGCTGGGTCTCCACTGCCTTCTGGGTCGCATCTGCAGCTTGTGTTTTTGCTGGGTCTCCACTGCTTTCTGGGTCAAATCTGCAGCTTGTGTTTGTGCTGGGTCTCCACTGCTTTCTGGGTCAAATCTGCAGCTTGTGTTTGTGCTGGGTCTCCACTGCTTTCTGGTTGCAGCTTGTGTTTGTGCTGGGTCTCCACTGCCTTCTGGATCGCATCTGCAGCTTGTGTTTTTGCTGGGTCTCCACTGCTTTCTGGGTCAAATCTGCAGCTTGTGTTTGTGCTGTGTCACATCTGCAGCTTGTGTTCGTGCTCTGTCGCATCCGCAGCTTGTGTTTGGGCTGAGTCTCCACTGCTTTCCGGGTCACATCTGCAGCTTGTGTTTGTGCTGGGTCTCCACTGCTTTCTGGGTCGCAGCTTGTGTTTGTGCTGGCTCTCCACTGCTTTCTGGGCCACATCTGCAGCTTGCGTTTGTGCTGGGTCTCCACTGGTTTCTGGGTCGCAGCTTGTGTTTGTGCTGGGTCTCCACTGCTTTCTGGGTCGCAGCTTGTGTTTGTGCTGGGTCTCCACTGCCTTCTGGGTCGCATCTGCAGCTTGTGTTTTTGCTGGGTCTCCTCCACTGCTTTTTGGGTCGCATCTGCAGCGTGTATTTGTGCTGGGTCTCCACTGCTTTTGGGGTTGCAGCTTGTGTTTGTGCTGGGTCTTCACTGCTTCCTGGGTCGCAGCTTGTGTTTGTGCTGGGTCTACACTGCCTTTTGGGTCGCATCTGCAGCTTGTGTTTTTGCTGGGTCTCCACTGCTTTCTGGGTTGCATATGCAGCTTGTGTTTGTGCTGAGTCTCCACTGCTTTCTGGGTCATATCTGCAGCTTGTGTTTGTGTTGGGTCTTCACTGTTTTTTGGGTCACTGCAGCATGTGTTTTTGTTGGGTCGCATCTGCAGCTTGTGTTTGTGCTGGGTCTTCACTGCTTTCTCGGTTGCATCTGCAGCTTGTGTTTGTGCTGGGTCTCCACTGCTTTCCGGGTCACATCTGCAGCTTGTGTTTGTGTTGGGTCGCATCTGCAGTTTGTGTTTGTGCTGGGTCTCCACTGCTTTCTCGGTCGCAGCTTGTGTTAGTGCTGGGTCTCCACTGCCTTCTGGGTCGCATCTGCATCTTGTGTTTTTGCTGGGTCTCCTCCACTGCTTTTTGGGTCGCATCTGCAGCTTGTTTTTGTGCTGGGTCTCCACTGCTTTCTGGGTCGCAGCTTGTGTTTTTGCTGGGTCTCCACTGGTTTCTGGGTTGCATCTGCAGCTTGTGTTTCTGCTGGGTCTCCACTGCTTTCTGGTTGCAGCTTGTGTTTATGCTGGGTCTCCACTGGTTTCTGGGTTGCATCTGCAGCTTTTGTTTGTGCTGGGTCTCCACTGCCTTCTGGGTTGCATCTGCAGCTTGTGTTTTTGCTGGGTCTCCACTGCTTTCTGGGTCGCATCGGCAGCTTGCGTTTGTGCTGGGTCATATCTGCAGCTTGAGTTCGTGCTCTGTCACATCTGCAGCTTGTGTTTGTGCTGGCTCTCCACTGCTTTCCGGGCCACATCTGCAGCTTGCGTTTGTGCTGGGTCTCCACTGGTTTCTGGGTCGCAGCTTGTGTTTGTGCTGGGTCTCCACTGCTTTCTGGGTCGCAGCTTGTGTTTGTGCTGGGTCTCCACTGCCTTCTGGGTCGCATCTGCAGCTTGTGTTTTTGCTGGGTCTCCTCCACTGCTTTTTGGGTCGCATCTGCAGCGTGTATTTGTGCTGGGTCTCCACTGCTTTTGGGGTTGCAGCTTGTGTTTGTGCTGGGTCTTCACTGCTTCCTGGGTCGCAGCTTGTGTTTGTGCTGGGTCTACACTGCCTTTTGGGTCGCATCTGCAGCTTGTGTTTTTGCTGGGTCTCCACTGCTTTCTGGGTTGCATATGCAGCTTGTGTTTGTGCTGAGTCTCCACTGCTTTCTGGGTCATATCTGCAGCTTGTGTTTGTGTTGGGTCTTCACTGTTTTTTGGGTCACTGCAGCATGTGTTTTTGTTGGGTCGCATCTGCAGCTTGTGTTTGTGCTGGGTCTTCACTGCTTTCTCGGTTGCATCTGCAGCTTGTGTTTGTGCTGGGTCTCCACTGCTTTCCGGGTCACATCTGCAGCTTGTGTTTGTGTTGGGTCGCATCTGCAGTTTGTGTTTGTGCTGGGTCTCCACTGCTTTCTCGGTCGCAGCTTGTGTTAGTGCTGGGTCTCCACTGCCTTCTGGGTCGCATCTGCATCTTGTGTTTTTGCTGGGTCTCCTCCACTGCTTTTTGGGTCGCATCTGCAGCTTGTTTTTGTGCTGGGTCTCCACTGCTTTCTGGGTCGCAGCTTGTGTTTTTGCTGGGTCTCCACTGGTTTCTGGGTTGCATCTGCAGCTTGTGTTTCTGCTGGGTCTCCACTGCTTTCTGGTTGCAGCTTGTGTTTATGCTGGGTCTCCACTGGTTTCTGGGTTGCATCTGCAGCTTTTGTTTGTGCTGGGTCTCCACTGCCTTCTGGGTTGCATCTGCAGCTTGTGTTTTTGCTGGGTCTCCACTGCTTTCTGGGTCGCATCGGCAGCTTGCGTTTGTGCTGGGTCATATCTGCAGCTTGAGTTCGTGCTCTGTCACATCTGCAGCTTGTGTTTGTGCTGAGTGTCCAGCTGCTTTTTGGGTCACATCTGCAGTTTGTGTTTGTGCTGGGTCGCATCCGCAGCTTGTGTTTGCACTGAGTCTCCACTACTTTCGGGGTCACATCTGCAGCTTGCGTTTGTGCTGGCTCTCCACTGCTTTCCGGGTCACATCTGCAGCTTGTGTTTGTGCTGGGTCTCCACTGCTTTCTCGGTCGCAGCTTGTGTTTGTGCTGGGTCTCCACTGCCTTCTGGGTCGCATCTGCAGCTTGTGTTTTTGCTGGGTCTCCACTGCTTTCTGGGTCGCAGCTTGTGTTTTTGCTGGGTCTCCACTGGTTTCTGGGTTGCATCTGCAGCTTGTGTTTGTGCTGGGTCTCCACTGCTTTCTGGTTGCAGCTTGTGTTTGTGCTGGGTCTCCACTGCCTTCTGGGTCGCATCTGCAGCTTGTGTTTTTGCTGGGTCTCCACTGCTTTCTGGGTCAAATCTGCAGCTTGTGTTTGTGCTGGGTCTCCACTGCTTTCTGGGTCAAATCTGCAGCTTGTGTTTGTGCTGGGTCTCCACTGCTTTCTGGTTGCAGCTTGTGTTTGTGCTGGGTCTCCACTGCCTTCTGGGTCGCATCTGCAGCTTGTGTTTTTGCTGTGTCACATCTGCAGCTTGTGTTCGTGCTCTGTCGCATCCGCAGCTTGTGTTTGGGCTGAGTCTCCACTGCTTTCCGGGTCACATCTGCAGCTTGTGTTTGTGCTGGGTCTCCACTGCTTTCTGGGTCGCAGCTTGTGTTTGTGCTGGCTCTCCACTGCTTTCCGGGCCACATCTGCAGCTTGCGTTTGTGCTGGGTCTCCACTGGTTTCTGGGTCGCAGCTTGTGTTTGTGCTGGGTCTCCACTGCTTTCTGGGTCGCAGCTTGTGTTTGTGCTGGGTCTCCACTGCCTTCTGGGTCGCATCTGCAGCTTGTGTTTTTGCTGGGTCTCCTCCACTGCTTTTTGGGTCGCATCTGCAGCGTGTATTTGTGCTGGGTCTCCACTGCTTTTGGGGTTGCAGCTTGTGTTTGTGCTGGGTCTTCACTGCTTCCTGGGTCGCAGCTTGTGTTTGTGCTGGGTCTACACTGCCTTTTGGGTCGCATCTGCAGCTTGTGTTTTTGCTGGGTCTCCACTGCTTTCTGGGTTGCATATGCAGCTTGTGTTTGTGCTGAGTCTCCACTGCTTTCTGGGTCATATCTGCAGCTTGTGTTTGTGTTGGGTCTTCACTGTTTTTTGGGTCACTGCAGCATGTGTTTTTGTTGGGTCGCATCTGCAGCTTGTGTTTGTGCTGGGTCTTCACTGCTTTCTCGGTTGCATCTGCAGCTTGTGTTTGTGCTGGGTCTCCACTGCTTTCCGGGTCACATCTGCAGCTTGTGTTTGTGTTGGGTCGCATCTGCAGTTTGTGTTTGTGCTGGGTCTCCACTGCTTTCTCGGTCGCAGCTTGTGTTAGTGCTGGGTCTCCACTGCCTTCTGGGTCGCATCTGCATCTTGTGTTTTTGCTGGGTCTCCTCCACTGCTTTTTGGGTCGCATCTGCAGCTTGTTTTTGTGCTGGGTCTCCACTGCTTTCTGGGTCGCAGCTTGTGTTTTTGCTGGGTCTCCACTGGTTTCTGGGTTGCATCTGCAGCTTGTGTTTCTGCTGGGTCTCCACTGCTTTCTGGTTGCAGCTTGTGTTTATGCTGGGTCTCCACTGGTTTCTGGGTTGCATCTGCAGCTTTTGTTTGTGCTGGGTCTCCACTGCCTTCTGGGTTGCATCTGCAGCTTGTGTTTTTGCTGGGTCTCCACTGCTTTCTGGGTCGCATCGGCAGCTTGCGTTTGTGCTGGGTCATATCTGCAGCTTGAGTTCGTGCTCTGTCACATCTGCAGCTTGTGTTTGTGCTGAGTGTCCAGCTGCTTTTTGGGTCACATCTGCAGTTTGTGTTTGTGCTGGGTCGTATCTGCAGCTTGTGTTTGTGCTGGTTCATATCTGCAGCTTGTGTTTGTGCTGGGTCTCTACTGCTTTCCTGGTCACATCTGCAGCTTGTGTTCGGGCCCCATCTCAGCTTGTGTTTGTGCTGAGTTTCCACTGCTTTCTGGGTCACTTCTACAGCTTGTGTTTGTGCTGGGTCGTATCTGCAGCTTGTATTTGTGCTGGGTCTCCACTCTTCCGGGTCACATCTGCAGCTTGTGTTTGTGCTGGGTCATGTCTGCAACTTGTGTTTGTGCTGGGTCTCCACTGCAGCTTGTTTTTGTGCTGGGTCTCCACTGCTTTCTGGGTTGCAGCTTGTGTTTGTGATGGGTCTCCACTGCCTTCTGGCTCACATCTGCAGCTTATGTTTTTGCTGGGTCTCCACTGCTTTCTGGGTCGCATCTGCAGCTTGTGTTTGTGCTGGGTCTCCACTGCTTTCCAGGTCGCATCTGCAGCTTGTGTTCATGCTGTGTCGCATCTGCAGCTTGTGTTCGTGCTGTGTCGCATCCGCAGCTTATGCTGAGTCTCCACTGCTTTCGGGGTCACATCTGCAGCTTGTGTTTGTGCTGGATCTCCACTGCTTTCCGGGTCACACCTGCAGCTTGTGTTTGTGCTGGATCTCCACTGCTTTCCGGGTCACACCTGTAGCTTGTGTTTGTGCTGGGTCTCCACTGCTTTCTGGGTTGCAGTTTGTGTTTGTGCTGGGTCTCCACTGCCTTCTGGGTCGCATCTGCAGCTTGTGTTTTTGCTGAGCCTCCTCCACTGCTTTCTGGGTTGCATCTGCAGCTTGTGTTTGTCCTGGGTCTCCACTGCTTTCTGGGTCGCAGCTTGTGTTTGTGCTGGGTCTTCACTGCTTTCTGGGTCGCAGCTTGTGTTTGTGCTGGGTCTCCACTGCCTTCTGGGTCGCATCTGCAGCTTGTGTTTTTGCTGGGTCTCCACTGGTCTCTGGGTCGCATCTGCAGCTTGTGTTTGTGTCGGGTCTCCACTGCTTTCCGGGTCACCTCTGCAGCTTGTGTTTTTGCTGGGTCTCCACTGTTTTTCGGGTCACTTCAGCGTGTGTTTGTGTTGGGTCGCATCTGCTGGTTGTGTTTGTGCTGGGTCTCCACTGCCATCTCGGTTTCATCTGCAGCTTGTGTTTGTGTTCTGTCTCATCTGCAGCTTGTGCTTGTGTTGGGTCACATCTGCAGCTTGTGTTTGTGCTGGGTCTCCACTGCTTTCTAGGTAGCATCTGCAGCTTGTATTTGTGCTCTGTTGCATCTGCAGCTTGTGCTTGGGCTGGGTCCCTACTGGTTTCTGGGTCGGATCTTCAGCTTGTGTTTGTGCTGGGTCTCCACTGCTTTCTGCATTGCATGTGCAGCTTGTGTTTGTGTTGGGTCTCGACTGCTTTCTGGGTTGCAGCTTGTGTTTGTGCTGGGACTTCACTGCTTTCTGGGTCTCCACTGCCTTCTGGGTCGCATCTGCAGCTTGTGTTTTTGCTGGGTCTCCACTGCTTTCTGGGTCGCATCTGCAGCTTGTGTTTTTGTTGGGTCTCCACTGCTTTCTGGGTCGCATCTGCAGCTTGTGTTTGTGCTGAGTCTCCACTGCTTTCCGGGTCACATCTGCAGCTTGTGTTTGTACTGGGTTGCATCTGCAGCTTGCGTTTGCGCTGGGTCATATCTGCAGCTTGTGTTTGAGCTCTGTCGCATCTGCAGCTTGTGTTTGTGCTGAGTGTCCAATGCTTTTCGGGTCACATCTGCAGTTTGTATTTGTGCTGGGTCGTATGTGCAGCTTGTGTTTGTGCTGGTTCATATCTGCAGCTTGTGTTTGTGCTGGGTCTCTACTGCGTTCCTGGTCACATCTGCAGCTTGTGTTCGGGCCCCATCTGCAGCTTGTGTTTGCGCTCTGTTGCATCTGCAGCTTGTGTTTGTGCTGAGTTTCCACTGCTTTCCGGGTGACATCTACAGCTTGTGTTTGTGCTGGGTCTCCACTGCTTTCCGGGTCACATCTGCAGCTTGTGTTTGTGTTGGGTCGCATCTGCAGCTTATGTTTGTGCTGGGTCGCATCTGCAGCTTGTGTTTGTGCTGGGTCTTCACTGCTTTCTCAGTTGCATCTGCAGCTTGTGTTTGTGCTGGGTCTCCACTGCTTTCCGGGTCACATCTGCAGCTTGTGTTTGTGTTGGGTCGCATCTGCAGTTTGTGTTTGTGCTTGGTCTCCTCTGCAGCTTGTTTTTGTGCTGGGTCGCCACTGCTTTCTGGGTCACATCTGCAGCTTGGATTTGTGCTGGGTCTCCACTGCTTTCTAGGTAGCATCTGCAGCTTGTGTTTGTGTTGGGTCACGTCTGCAGCTTGTGTTTGTGCTGGGTCGCCACTGCTTTCTGGCTCACATCTGCAGCTTGTATTTGTGCTGGGTCTCCACTGCTTTCTAGGTAGCATCTGTAGCTTGCGTTTGTGCTCTGTTGCATCTTGTGCTTGGGCTGGGTCCCTATTGGTTTCTGGGTCGCATGTGCATCTTGTGTTTGTGTTGGGTTGCATGTGCAGCTTGTGTTTGTGCTGGGTCTCCACTGCTTTCTGGGTTGCATCTGCAGCTTGTGTTTGTGCTCTGTTGTATCTGCATCTTGTGCTTGTGTTGGGTCACACCTGCAGCGTGTTTGTGTTGGGTCGCATCTGCAGCTTGCGTTTGTGCTGGGTAACATCTGCAACTTGTGTTTGTACCGGGTCTCTACTGTTTTCTTGACTGCATCTGCAGCTTGTGTCTGTGCTGGGTCTCCACTGCTTTCTAGGTCGCATCTGCAGCTTGTATTTGTGCTGGGTCTCCACTGCTTTCTAGGTTGCATCTGCAGCTTGTGTTTGTGCTGGCCACTGCTTTCTGGGTTGCATTTGCAGCTTGTGTTTGTGCTCTGGCACATCTACAGCTTGTGCTTGGGTTGGGTCCTAGTGCTTTCTGGGTTGCATCTGTAGCTTGTGTTTGCGTTGGGTCACATCTGCAGCTTGTGTTTGGGCTGGGTCCCTAGTGCTTTCTGGGTTAGATCTGCAGCTTGTGTTTGTGCTCTTTCACATTTACAGTTTGTGCTTTTGCTGGATCCCTACTGGTTTCTGGGTCGTACCTGCAGCTTGTGTTTGTGCTGGGTCTCCACTGCTTTCCGGGTCACATCTGCAGCTTGTGTTTGTGTTGGGTTGCATGTGCAGCTTGTGTTTGTGCTGGGTCTCCATTGCTTTCTGGGTTGGCTCTGCATCTTGTGTTTGTGCTCGGTTGTATCTGCATCTTGTGCTTGTGTTGTGTCACATCTGCAGCTTGTGTTTGTGTTGGGTCGCATCTGCAGCTTGTGTTTGTGGTGGGTCGCATCTGCAGCTTGTGTGTGTGCTGGGTTGCGTCTGCAGGTTGTGTTTGCGCTGGGTCTCCACTGTTTTCTTGGCTGCATCCGCATCTTGTGCTTGTGCTGGGTCTCCACTGCTTTCTAGGTCGCATCTGCAGCTTGTGTTTGTGCTGGGTCTCCACTGCTGCCTAGGTTGCATCTGCAACTTGTGTTTGTGCTCTGTCGCATCTGCAGCTTGTGCTTGGGCTGGGTCCCTACTGGTTTCTGGTTCGGATCTGCAGCTTGTGTTTGTGCTGGGTTGCATCTACAGCTTGTGTTTGTGATGGGTCTCCACTGCTTTCTGGGTTTCTTTTGGAATTTCCCTGGTCACACCAAGTAAGACAAATGCTTTAGCAAACCACAAAGCCACAGGTAACACTACAGTCGGGCTTCTTCGATGCCTCAGTTACGTCAAATCATCTATGAGGCAGAGATCTGTCTATTGAGTCGTCACAAACCTACTTGTGAAACCAAATGAGAGGCTGAGCAGTCCAGACATATGGCAGTCCCAGGGGGTCGCTGCTACCTCCACTCGATCATCGTTGACTCATAATCCGTAGCATCAAAGCTCAGCATTGTGGTTTGTGGTGTTTTCTAAATATACCTGGGGATATTCCACGTAAACCACCAACTGACTTCCACGTCAGAATGGTTAGCACTTCATAGCAAGCTTATTTTCTATGAAAGCTGATATTTCACCAAATGGAACTGACACCCGTGCTGCAGTGATCAAGGTGCGCAATGCCCCACTGTCTCCTTATGGTCATGTGAGAGCTTCATCTTCAAGCCTCTCACTGAATCTTCTCATGATTATCAATAGGAATTTGTAGACGCCAACATGTGCCGAAAGGAAAAGCACCTTCAATGAATTACCACTAGAGTACACCGCCTTGTACTGAGGTTGAATTTTTTTTCATGCCTCCAACATCTGATCCCAAGCTCTCAATGTCCAGCTTGAGGTTTCGTGAGGTGATTACAGATGCCCCTAAAAGAATTTTTAAAGAATTATTTTGTTTAGTAAAGTGAATTATGGTTTTAAATGATCCACTGTGTAAGACATTAGGTTACTGGTTGAGGGGTCTGGAAGCTCTACTCAGGCAACAGCCACAATCCGTGTCAGGGTGAACCACAAAAGTCATTAAATTAGCCTGTGATTAAACCTCTGGTAGTGTCACACAAGCAGTCATGCTTAGCTTCGAGGCAATGTGTGAAATATTTATGCAGAATGCAAACATTATTTCCTATGTAATTTATATTTCAGCAGACAGGATATGTCACCTTTGTTGCAGAGTAACCAGTCCACGAAATCTAAATCAGGCCCTAGGGTAGTACTGCTGAAAAGTTACCTTCTCAAACCCCAGTAGAGGAGGCCAGGAGGAGGAGGTTGAGCGTCACAGATGGTCGCACTGCAGCACAAAGAGCAGGTCGGGCATCTTGCACAGTTATTGCTGTAGCACAAAGAGCTGGTCGAACATTGGGGACAGTTGTTGCTGTAGTTTCACATTGGCAGTTGTTGCAAGCTGTCGTTGCTGTGGCACAAAGTGCAACTCTAATGTTGCCGGTCATTGCTGGAGGTTGTTGTTGGCACGAAGAGCAGGTCCCACCAGTACTTTGCATTGGCGGTTGTCTCAGGCTGCAGAATCTTGGCGTGAACAGGCCGATTCTTATCTCACGGATGTCACCTATACTTCTTTTGGAGAAGCTCTCACTGATGCCGGCCAAGGGCCCAGGACCTAGTGGGCACTTCCTGGGGATCATGACTTACTCCAGCAGTGGCCAGCAGCAGGTCTCAGGGAAGTCCAGTTAGGTCCAGTTGAAGCCGATCAGCTGGACAGTTACACGGAGGCCTCTGAAGCTTGTGTTCCCTGTTGCTTACACAGGACGTCAGCCAACTGACCTTTGGAGTCACTCGGCGTAGCTAGGGATGAAGTCAAGCGGGTCCAATTTTAATTTTCAGACAGCAAGGCAGTCCTCCAAACAGCAGGGCAGTCCTCTGGCAGCAGGGCAGTCCTTCTTCTGAATTTACCACAGGTTCAGGAATGTTTAGATTAGTGGCACTAGAGGTTCAATATACCTGATGCCAGTCTTTGTTTGTGGGGGAGTGGGGGACTTCCCATCCTGCCTCTACACCTTGTTGTGGAAAGTTCTCCCAATTCCCTAGTCAAGGCTCCAAACTGTCTGGGGGAGGCAAAAGGCAGGGACGGCCTATTGTAAAGGTTCCTTTGTATGCATGAGGCAGAACCCTTGGACGTGTGAGTCGGACTGGGCACAGCCTCTCCACAGCCGTCCCGCCAGGATGGCCCAACCTGTCCACATATAAACCCGCTTTCTGGTACTGTCTTGAAGCAATCAACAAGCCCCAACAGCAGAGCTATTGACAGTCATGTGTCCCATGACACAGACAAGAAGGCACATATGGTTGGGAAAAGAAAATGGCAAATATGGCAATTTCAGAATTGTAACCTAAAATCTGACTTCACCATAAAAGAGGATTTTAAATTACAATTAATTTGAGTGTATGCAGCACATCTCTACCTGCTCGCAACCTAAAGTTGTCACTTATTAAATATAATAAGTAACATAGTGTTAGTCAATGGGAGAGATATGTCTTGCAACAGTGAAAACGGCTTTAGGAGTTTTTCACTGCCAGGACATGTAAAACGCAAGTACACATGTCCTACTTTTTAACTACATCACACACTTCCCTATGAGACCTTAGGGGTGACTTGGACGTTTTAGAAAATAGGGTTTAGGCCTTGTAAAAGTTTTATGTAAAAAAAAAAAAAGATGCAACGGTGGCGCGACCTCCTTGTAAATATGCCCCAAAATCTGAGCATTTTAATTCTAATTGGTGCCCATTGTTGTTTGCACCTTCCAAAGAACACCTTCAGAAATCGTTCCTTTCTTGGGAGAGAATGTGTCAGTTAAAGCAAAGGATGTTTTTCTAAAATTCTATTGTCTTCATAAAAAAATGAAGGGCCTTATATAGGGTTTGGCATGGCAGCAGCATCACCATAAGTCCATGGTGCTTTCCTCGCCAAACTTGCGTTGCCTCTGCTCTATGTTAAATTGGGCAAGCACCAGATATACACCACTGGATGCAGGCCTTAATTTCTAAAAACAGTGAGTGCCAGGGCCCTTGTCAGAAGGCCACTGCAAGTTGCACCGCCCATTACCGCAAGTTCCTTACCTTTGAGTTTCCCAGACGTCAGACAGGATCCAGAAGATTTTTGCGTGAGCATTACCCAGTGCACCTTTAGCTGGTGTCGGTCAGTTCCGAGCTTTGGCGGCGTGCACACTGGAAGTGACATCACAGTCACCTAATTAAGTGCCACCTCGGCAGGTGCATGCCAGTTCTTTTCTTCCTGAGCCAGTTAGCGCTGATCCGGAGAATAGCTACGCCCTGTTGTTTTTTGACAGAGGTTTTTCTACGTTTTGTGGAATTCTTTTTTGGTGTTTTGAGGATGTCTTCAAGGAAGACCGGGTTTAAGGGGTGTGGTGCCTGTCATCATGCCATGTCAGTCACAGACCCACATTTGGTCTGTTTGTGGTGTCTTGAGCATGACCACAAGTCATGCTCGGGCTGCCAGGCCACGGCACCGAAGACTTTGAGGGAGCAGGCCCTAAAGCTGCAGCAGCTCACTGGGTGGCACTGCGTCTTGCAACTCCGCAGAGGTCCCGATAGAGAGGAAAGTTATGGGAGCTTCCAGAAGCCCCAAGTCCTCTTCGTTCCACTCGAAGTTCTCAGGACACTCTGGGAAGAGGCAAAAGAAACATAGGAAGTCAAAGCGTGCCTCAACTTCTCCTCGTCCGTCTGCCAATGTGATGAGTAAGGAACAATGGCATTTCCAGCACAGTTCTACGGAGCCACTGAATTCTCACCTCCCTGCCTTTGCGGAAGCGACCCCCCCCCCCCCAACTCAAGTTACAGATTTTTACGAGGCTGTGTGCTGAGTATTGGAGCTGGCCCACCCCTATTGGAGCTGGGCTCCTTTGGGCCCTGCTGAGTCATAGGGGGTCGCATCAGGTTCCGCACCAACAGCTCCGGCCCTCCCATGGGCCCTCTTGGCTCTGATCTCAGATCCAGACCAAAGCCGGTTGTGCCACCACAACCTTCCCAGACATGGTTCTGATGCTCCTACGAGCGGCGGCAGTCCCATTCTAATCCCAGACAACTCAGAACAATGTCGATTGACGTCGATTTTGGTGCTGACAGGACCCTTGTGTCCTAAGTTGCCGCCTGATCTATTTTCTGAGAGGCTAGGCACGGGAGAAGAATTGGAGGGGGTCACTGGACCCTTTAGTTGGAAGGTTCAATGGACTGGTGTGAGGCACTGGCAGATGCCAGTGGATTGGATACCTCTCCAGATACTGGTTTGCTTACTCCCCCTACTGTGTCTACAGAGGAGGGAGCATTTTATGCAATGGTGGTGAAGAGGGCAGTTGAGGTCATCTATCTTGAACTACCCCCGATTGCAGTCAAGACTAACCTCTTGATGAAAGTGCTTCAGCCAGGAGCTTCTTCTTCAGAACCCCTGCTCCCTTTTAATGAAGCACTTACAGAGGTCCTGCTGGGAGCCTGGTCCAAGCCCAGCACAGGGGCTCCTGTGAACAGGGCAATCGCCCACCGCCATCACCCCACCCCATGTGATTCATCTTTCCTCACCCAACACCCCTCCCCTGAGAACTTGGTGGTCCAAGCCTCTACTTCCCATGGCATGTTCCCTGCCTCTCCTCTGGACAGGGTATTCAAGAGGCTGGCTACCGTAAGGAAGAACATTTTTTCTTCTGCCAACCTTGCATTGCAGTCAGTGAACACCCCCTACAGTTTGAAACGCTATTCCCACACCTTGTGGCACACAGTTGCGCAGGTGCTGCCTCTAGTCCCGTAGGAGGCCCAGGCCATACTCTCCCAAGCAGTCAAGGATGGGAGAGACACAGCCAAGTTCACCATTAAGTGTGGTTAGGATATGACCGACTCGTTGGATACAGCAGTTTTCTCGTTGGTGGCGCCTCAACGTCATGCCTGGCTGAGGGCATCTGGCTTTTCAGGGGATGTCCAGGCCCACCTCATGGACATGCCCTTCGATGGGACCCATCTCTTCGGTGAAAAGGTAGACTTGGCTCTGGATCGCTTTAAGAACTTGTGGGCTATGGCCAAGTCCTTGGGCCTCTCAGTTGCCCCACGTCCCCAGTCTGCCTTTCACCCCTTTTGTGTCTACAGAAGGGGTGCACCACTGTACTAGCCCTATGCCAACCACTGACTGTCCTGCGCAAGCTCCCCTAGCTGTGCGCAGGAGAGGGCATGGTGTATACCGGCCCCATGAGTCAGGTAGCCAGAGGTATGCCACAACCACTAACCCCCCGGCAGCTGAAGCTCTCAAGCCCCCCCCCCCCCCCACACCAAATCTTGTCCTGCAAGACCCTGGGTGTCCAGTTGGTGGGAGAATCCACAATCATCTCCACCACTGGCAGTTGATAACATTGGACAAGTGGGTCTTGCAGATTATTCGGAGGGGCTACTTCCTCCTCTTCAAATCCCTCCCCCCCCCAATACCTCCAACAAGGGAGACTGGCTCATATGGAGGATCATCTATCCTTGCCCCGCAAGGAAGTTAGGGCTCTCATGGCCAAGGGAGCCATACAGAGAGTTCCAATATCAGAAGTAGCAGTGAGTGTGATTCCTGCTATTTTGTGATACCCATAAAGAACAAGGGTCTTCAGTCTATCCTAGACCTTCGAACCCTCAATCTGCCATAGACCAAGGAGACGGGATGGTTGTGTTGGACTTGGAGGATGTTTATTTCCATATTCCTATCTTTCCTGTCCACAGACGTTACCTGCAGTTCAAGGTAGGCCACAAGCTATTTTAGTTAACGTGCTCCCCTTTGGCCTTACCAGCGCCCCTGGGCTGTTCACCAAGATGAAGGCGGTGGTCGCAGCTCACTTGCGAAGATTAGGGGTTTCAGTCTTCCCCTATTTTGACGACTGACTGTTGAAGGTGGGCTCGCCCCTGGCTGTCATCCCCCGTCTCCAGAATATGGCAGACCTCCTGCATTTGCTGGGGTTCACTATAAACGTGCCAAAGTCACACCTGACTCCCTCTCAGATGCTCCCTTTCATGAGGGCTGTTCAGTACATGGTGCAGTTTTCGGGCTTATCCTCCTAAACAGCGAGTCCAGGATATTCAGGCTATGATACGGATGCTTCAGCCTCTATCCTGGATTTCATTGAGATTGACTCTGAAGCTGCTGGGCCTCATGGCCTCCTGGACCAGCTGGTGACACATACCATATGGCATATGTGGGCTCTGCAGTGGGACCTGAAGTTCCAGTGGGCGGAACATCAGGTGAATCTCTCCGAAATGGTCCAGATCTCAGAAGGAACTGCATAGATCTGCAGTAGTGGCTAACAAACCGCGATTGGGTCAGAGGCAGACCCCTCTTCTTTCCCCAACCAGATCTTACAGTAGTGACAGACTCATCACTTCTGGGATAGGGCAGCCTTTTGAGAGAGGTGGAGATCAGAGGACTCTGGTCTCCGATGGAATCCGGACTCCACATCAACTGGAACTCTGGGCGAGCCCGCTGGCATTGACAGACACTTTACCCCTCCATCAAGGGAGGGCTAGTACAGATGTTTAAAGACAACACCATTGCCATGTGTCACTGTAACAAGCAGGGAGGGGTGGGGTCTTGGACCCTTTGTCAAGAGGCTCTGTGCCTCTGGACGTGGCTGGAACAGCCAGGCATAACTTTGTTGGTTCAACACCTGGCAGATTCTCTGAAAGCCAGTGCAGACAAACTCAGCCACCAATGTCTAGTGGATCATGAGTAGTGTCTCACTTGGAGGTGGCACAAAGTTTCTTTCAGTAGTTGGGAGAGCCTTGGTTAGATCTGTTTGCCTCTGAAGAGAATGGGCAATATCAGCAATTTTGCACATTGGAGTTTCCAGGGCAACTATTGCTCTGAAACACTTCATCTCGAGTGGAGCTCAGGCCTTCTGTCCGGAGTTCTCAAGAAGATTAAGAATGACCAGACCCAAGTCATCCTTGTGGCTCTGGCCTGGACACAGAGAGTCTGGTATTCCAAGCTTCTCAACATGAGCATTGATCTGATCAGGCTGCTCATGGGAGTATCTTCTGTCACAACAGCAAAGGAGGATTCTCCACCCGACCCTGTCAACTCTACGCCTTCTTGCATGGAGAGTGAGTGGCAACATTTGACAGCTTTTGACCTGTAATGTTATTCTGGGAGCCAGTCATCCCTTCACCAAGATGGTGTACGCCTGCCGGGGGCAAAAATATGTAAATGATTGTACAGAAAAGTCTATCAACCCTCTTTCTGCCTCTCTCTCTGATATTGTTCTCTTCATTCTCACCCTTGCCCAGCAGGGCTCTGCTCTGGGTAAACTGAAGGGTTACCTTTCTGCTCTGTCTACCTTTATGCAGCTGTCTGACCAACCCTCTCTCTTTAAACCCTGTATTGTAAACAGATTCCTAAAAGGACTTTACATGGGTTTTCCCCTCACCCTTCATTATGCCTCAGTGGGGCCTCAATTTTGCTCTCAGCTACCTAATATGTGCTCCCTTCGAGCCTCTTCACAATTTCCCCTCCGGCTGCTCACCATCAAGACAGCCTTTCTAGTGGCAATAACATCTGCCTGGAGGGTGAGTGAGAGGCAGGCTTTTTCACCTAAGCCTCCATTCCTGTCTGGTTTCCCAGACAAACTGGTGCTTCACACTAGGTCCTCTTTCCTCCCGAAAGCGGTGACTCTATTTCATGTGGGCCAGTCAGTTACCCTGTCCACCTTTTACGCTCCTCTGAATCCCTCTAAAGAAGAGGAGGGACTCCACTGTTTGGACCCAAAAAGAGTGTTGTCCTACGCTGACTGCACAAAAGAGTTCCAGGTGGACAACCAACTCTTCGTGGGGTATGTTGGAGGAAAGAAAGGTTGGGCAGTACAGAACCTAACAATATTGTGATAGGTTGTTCTCTGTATTAAGATATGCTACGCTTTGGCTCTAAAGCAGCCTCCTGAAGGGTTAAGGGCCCATTCCACCAGGGGAAATGCTGCGACCATGGCGTTAGCACATGGAATCTCAGTCTTGGATATCTGCCAGGCAGCTACGTCATCTCTGCACACATTTACCAAGCACTACTGCCTGAACACTAAGGTCCGTAGGCTGAGCATTTTGCCCGTTTGGTCCTGCAGGACTTTTTAGTTTAGAAAATTTGCCTGCAGCTCACCCCTGGAGACAGGATTGCTTGGCTGTCTTTTCAAAGGTAAGGAATCGGCAGCTAGATGTCTCTATCAGATGAACATGTTACTTACCTTCGGTAATGCCTTATCTGGTATGGACAGTATCTAGCTGCAGATTCCTTACCGACCTACACATCCTTCCCCTCGCTGCGGACAGATTTAGAGGGTCAGATGATCATGCTACTGGCGTGGAAATTCATGAAACAAGTAACTGACATCCGCGCACAGAGGTCGTGCCTATGTGGGTGACCGAGACGTCACTTCCGGTGTGTATGATGACGCGCAGGCCCGATCGACGTCACCTGACGGCATGCAGGGGTAGTGCTCACACAAAATTCTTCCAGATCCAGTCTGACGCATGGGAAATTCAAAGATAAGGAATCTGCAGCTAGATGTTGCTTGTTTGCCACTACTAGTGCTGCCCTCACAGTACCTACACAACTCCTAACCATCACACTGCTACAAGTGTAACAGTTCAGACTGTTTGTGGCCCCAAAGCTAATAGAATGACTTGGGTGACAGGTATTAATTGTTTTTAGTATATATTGTATTAATAAAACAACACTTGTTCTGCTTATCTCTCAATCACATAAAGAGCACCACCATGTGGCATCTGTCATAAGTGTTGGTGTTGACAATTAAGTGCCAGTGCCGAGCACCGGAAACCACAGGTTGAAATTAAGCTCTGAGTGGATGCCTGCTTTTTTGTTTCACAGTTCGTTATTCAAAGGTAACAAGTGGATACCCTTTTGAAGGGGGGGCTACTCTCAAATATTTCCTCTGCCCAAGTCGACAAAGCATGGCAGACATTGAAATTGCCAAATGTCTTCCCACCACATGCAGGTAGAAAACTCCCAGATTGGGGGGCATTCATTTTGTGTTCTGAGAAAAGAAACTCCTAGTTTGAGAGTTTGCTATCTCCAAGCAAAGAAGTTTGCAGAGTGGGTGTGTTAAGCAAGTGCCCATATGGGAACCTTCAGTGCTGTAAAGGTAGGTGCTATGGTAGTGGCTGTCTGTAGAGCACAGCGATCCCAGCCAGAAAGGACAGGGTCTCCGAAGAGGGCAGATAGCACTCTGTGAGGCTGGTGGCCACTGTGGTGGTGGCTGTCTGTAGAGCACAGCGATCCCAGCCAGAAAGGACAGGATCTCCGAAGAGGGCAGATAGCACTCTGTGAGGCTGGTGGCCACTGTGGTGGTGGCTGTGTGTAGAGCACAGCGATCCCAGCCAGAAAGGACAGGGTCTCCGAAGAGGGCAGATAGCACTCTGTGAGGCTGGTGGCCACTGTGGTGGTGGCTGTGTGTAGAGCACAGCGATCCCAGCCAGAAAGGACAGGGTCTCCGAAGAGGGCAGATAGCACTCTCTGAGGCTGGTGGCCGCTGTGGTGGTGGATGTGTGTAGAGCACAGCGATCCCAGCCAGAAAGGACAGGGTCTCCGAAGAGGGCAGATAGCACTCTGTGAGGCTGGTGGCCACTGTGGTGGTGGCTGTGTGTAGAGCACAGCGATCCCAGCCAGAAAGGACAGGGTCTCCGAAGAGGGCAGATAGCACTCTGTGAGGCTGGTGGTGGCTGTGTGTAGAGCACAGCGATCCCAGCCAGAAAGGACAGGGTCTCCGAAGAGGGCAGATAGCACTCTGTGAGGCTGGTGGTGGCTGTGTGTAGAGCACAGCGATCCCAGCCAGAAAGGACAGGGTCTCCGAAGAGGGCAGATAGCACTCTCTGAGGCTGGTGGCCGCTGTGGTGGTGGATGTGTGTAGAGCACAGCGATCCCAGCCAGAAAGGACAGGGTCTCCGAAGAGGGCAGATAGCACTCTGTGAGGCTGGTGGCCACTGTGGTGGTGGCTGTGTGTAGAGCACAGCGATCCCAGCCAGAAAGGACAGGGTCTCCGAAGAGGGCAGATAGCACTCTGTGAGGCTGGTGGTGGCTGTGTGTAGAGCACAGCGATCCCAGCCAGAAAGGACAGGGTCTCCGAAGAGGGCAGATAGCACTCTCTGAGGCTGGTGGCCGCTGTGGTGGTGGATGTGTGTAGAGCACAGCGATCCCAGCCAGAAAGGACAGGGTCTCCGAAGAGGGCAGATAGCACTCTGTGAGGCTGGTGGCCACTGTGGTGGTGGCTGTGTGTAGAGCACAGCGATCCCAGCCAGAAAGGACAGGGTCTCCGAAGAGGGCAGATAGCACTCTGTGAGGCTGGTGGTGGCTGTGTGTAGAGCACTGCGATCCCAGCCAGAAAGGACAGGGTCTCCGAAGAGGGCAGATAGCACTCTCTGAGGCTGGTGGTGGCTGTGTGTAGAGCACTGCGATCCCAGCCAGAAAGGACAGGGTCTCCGAAGAGGGCAGATAGCACTCTGTGAGGCTGGTGGCCACTGTGGTGGTGGCTGTGTGTAGAGCACAGCGATCCCAGCCAGAAAGGACAGGGTCTCCGAAGAGGGCAGATAGCACTCTCTGAGGCTGGTGGCCGCTGTGGTGGTGGATGTGTGTAGAGCACAGCGATCCCAGCCAGAAAGGACAGGGTCTCCGAAGAGGGCAGATAGCACTCTGTGAGGCTGGTGGCCACTGTGGTGGTGGCTGTGTGTAGAGCACAGCGATCCCAGCCAGAAAGGACAGGGTCTCCGAAGAGGGCAGATAGCACTCTGTGAGGCTGGTGGTGGCTGTGTGTAGAGCACTGCGATCCCAGCCAGAAAGGACAGGGTCTCCGAAGAGGGCAGATAGCACTCTCTGAGGCTGGTGGCCGCTGTGGTGGTGGATGTGTGTAGAGCACAGCGATCCCAGCCAGAAAGGACAGGGTCTCCGAAGAGGGCAGATAGCACTCTGTGAGGCTGGTGGTGGCTGTGTGTAGAGCACAGCGATCCCAGCCAGAAAGGACAGGGTCTCCGAAGAGGGCAGATAGCACTCTCTGAGGCTGGTGGTGGCTGTGTGTAGAGCACTGCGATCCCAGCCAGAAAGGACAGGGTCTCCGAAGAGGGCAGATAGCACTCTCTGAGGCTGGTGGCCACTGTGGTGGTGGCTGTGTGTAGAGCACTGCAATCCCAGCCAGAAAGGACAGGGTCTCTGAAGAGGGCAGATAGCACTCTGTGAGGCTGGTGGTGGCTGTGTGTAGAGCACTGCGATCCCAGCCAGAAAGGACAGGATCTCTGAAGAGGGCAGATAGCACTCTCTGAGGCTGGTGGCCTCTGTGGTGGTGGCTGTGTGTAGAGCACAGCGATCCCAGCCAGAAAGGACAGGGTCTCCGAAGAGGGCAGATAGCACTCTGTGAGGCTGGTGGCCACTGTGGTGGTGGCTGTGTGTAGAGCACAGCGATCCCAGCCAGAAAGGACAGGGTCTCTGAAGAGGGCAGATAGCACTCTCTGAGGCTGGTGGTGGCTGTGTGTAGAGCACTGCGATCCCAGCCAGAAAGGACAGGGTCTCCGAAGAGGGCAGATAGCACTCTGTGAGGCTGGTGGCCACTGTGGTGGTGGCTGTGTGTAGAGCACAGCGATCCCAGACAGAAAGGACAGGGTCTCCGAAGAGGGCAGATAGCACTCTGTGAGGCTGGTGGCCACTGTGGTGGTGGCTGTGTGTAGAGCACAGCGATCCCAGCCAGAAAGGACAGGGTCTCCGAAGAGGGCAGATAGCACTCTGTGAGGCTGGTGGCCACTGTGGTGGTGGCTGTGTGTAGAGCACAGCGATCCCAGCCAGAAAGGACAGGGTCTCCGAAGAGGGCAGATAGCACTCTGTGAGGCTGGTGGCCACTGTGGTGGTGGCTGTGTGTAGAGCACAGCGATCCCAGCCAGAAAGGACAGGGTCTCCGAAGAGGGCAGATAGCACTCTGTGAGGCTGGTGGTGGCTGTGTGTAGAGCACTGCGATCCCAGCCAGAAAGGACAGGGTCTCCGAAGAGGGCAGATAGCACTCTGTGAGGCTGGTGGCCACTGTGGTGGTGGCTGTGTGTAGAGCACAGCGATCCCAGCCAGAAAGGACAGGGTCTCCGAAGAGGGCAGATAGCACTCTGTGAGGCTGGTGGTGGCTGTGTGTAGAGCACAGCGATCCCAGCCAGAAAGGACAGGGTCTCCGAAGAGGGCAGATAGCACTCTGTGAGGCTGGTGGTGGCTGTGTGTAGAGCACAGCGATCCCAGCCAGAAAGGACAGGGTCTCCGAAGAGGGCAGATAGCACTCTCTGAGGCTGGTGGCCGCTGTGGTGGTGGATGTGTGTAGAGCACAGCGATCCCAGCCAGAAAGGACAGGGTCTCCGAAGAGGGCAGATAGCACTCTGTGAGGCTGGTGGCCACTGTGGTGGTGGCTGTGTGTAGAGCACAGCGATCCCAGCCAGAAAGGACAGGGTCTCCGAAGAGGGCAGATAGCACTCTGTGAGGCTGGTGGTGGCTGTGTGTAGAGCACAGCGATCCCAGCCAGAAAGGACAGGGTCTCCGAAGAGGGCAGATAGCACTCTCTGAGGCTGGTGGCCGCTGTGGTGGTGGATGTGTGTAGAGCACAGCGATCCCAGCCAGAAAGGACAGGGTCTCCGAAGAGGGCAGATAGCACTCTGTGAGGCTGGTGGCCACTGTGGTGGTGGCTGTGTGTAGAGCACAGCGATCCCAGCCAGAAAGGACAGGGTCTCCGAAGAGGGCAGATAGCACTCTGTGAGGCTGGTGGTGGCTGTGTGTAGAGCACTGCGATCCCAGCCAGAAAGGACAGGGTCTCCGAAGAGGGCAGATAGCACTCTCTGAGGCTGGTGGTGGCTGTGTGTAGAGCACTGCGATCCCAGCCAGAAAGGACAGGGTCTCCGAAGAGGGCAGATAGCACTCTGTGAGGCTGGTGGCCACTGTGGTGGTGGCTGTGTGTAGAGCACAGCGATCCCAGCCAGAAAGGACAGGGTCTCCGAAGAGGGCAGATAGCACTCTCTGAGGCTGGTGGCCGCTGTGGTGGTGGATGTGTGTAGAGCACAGCGATCCCAGCCAGAAAGGACAGGGTCTCCGAAGAGGGCAGATAGCACTCTGTGAGGCTGGTGGCCACTGTGGTGGTGGCTGTGTGTAGAGCACAGCGATCCCAGCCAGAAAGGACAGGGTCTCCGAAGAGGGCAGATAGCACTCTGTGAGGCTGGTGGTGGCTGTGTGTAGAGCACTGCGATCCCAGCCAGAAAGGACAGGGTCTCCGAAGAGGGCAGATAGCACTCTCTGAGGCTGGTGGCCGCTGTGGTGGTGGATGTGTGTAGAGCACAGCGATCCCAGCCAGAAAGGACAGGGTCTCCGAAGAGGGCAGATAGCACTCTGTGAGGCTGGTGGTGGCTGTGTGTAGAGCACAGCGATCCCAGCCAGAAAGGACAGGGTCTCCGAAGAGGGCAGATAGCACTCTCTGAGGCTGGTGGTGGCTGTGTGTAGAGCACTGCGATCCCAGCCAGAAAGGACAGGGTCTCCGAAGAGGGCAGATAGCACTCTCTGAGGCTGGTGGCCACTGTGGTGGTGGCTGTGTGTAGAGCACTGCAATCCCAGCCAGAAAGGACAGGGTCTCTGAAGAGGGCAGATAGCACTCTGTGAGGCTGGTGGTGGCTGTGTGTAGAGCACTGCGATCCCAGCCAGAAAGGACAGGATCTCTGAAGAGGGCAGATAGCACTCTCTGAGGCTGGTGGCCTCTGTGGTGGTGGCTGTGTGTAGAGCACAGCGATCCCAGCCAGAAAGGACAGGGTCTCCGAAGAGGGCAGATAGCACTCTGTGAGGCTGGTGGCCACTGTGGTGGTGGCTGTGTGTAGAGCACAGCGATCCCAGCCAGAAAGGACAGGGTCTCTGAAGAGGGCAGATAGCACTCTCTGAGGCTGGTGGTGGCTGTGTGTAGAGCACTGCGATCCCAGCCAGAAAGGACAGGGTCTCCGAAGAGGGCAGATAGCACTCTGTGAGGCTGGTGGCCACTGTGGTGGTGGCTGTGTGTAGAGCACAGCGATCCCAGACAGAAAGGACAGGGTCTCCGAAGAGGGCAGATAGCACTCTGTGAGGCTGGTGGCCACTGTGGTGGTGGCTGTGTGTAGAGCACAGCGATCCCAGCCAGAAAGGACAGGGTCTCCGAAGAGGGCAGATAGCACTCTGTGAGGCTGGTGGCCACTGTGGTGGTGGCTGTGTGTAGAGCACAGCGATCCCAGCCAGAAAGGACAGGGTCTCCGAAGAGGGCAGATAGCACTCTGTGAGGCTGGTGGTGGCTGTGTGTAGAGCACTGCGATCCCAGCCAGAAAGGACAGGGTCTCCGAAGAGGGCAGATAGCACTCTGTGAGGCTGGTGGCCACTGTGGTGGTGGCTGTGTGTAGAGCACAGCGATCCCAGCCAGAAAGGACAGGGTCTCCGAAGAGGGCAGATAGCACTCTGTGAGGCTGGTGGTGGCTGTGTGTAGAGCACAGCGATCCCAGCCAGAAAGGACAGGGTCTCCGAAGAGGGCAGATAGCACTCTCTGAGGCTGGTGGCCGCTGTGGTGGTGGATGTGTGTAGAGCACAGCGATCCCAGCCAGAAAGGACAGGGTCTCCGAAGAGGGCAGATAGCACTCTGTGAGGCTGGTGGCCACTGTGGTGGTGGCTGTGTGTAGAGCACAGCGATCCCAGCCAGAAAAGACAGGGTCTCCGAAGAGGGCAGATAGCACTCTGTGAGGCTGGTGGTGGCTGTGTGTAGAGCACTGCGATCCCAGCCAGAAAGGACAGGGTCTCCGAAGAGGGCAGATAGCACTCTCTGAGGCTGGTGGTGGCTGTGTGTAGAGCACTGCGATCCCAGCCAGAAAGGACAGGGTCTCCGAAGAGGGCAGATAGCACTCTGTGAGGCTGGTGGCCACTGTGGTGGTGGCTGTGTGTAGAGCACAGCGATCCCAGCCAGAAAGGACAGGGTCTCCGAAGAGGGCAGATAGCACTCTCTGAGGCTGGTGGCCGCTGTGGTGGTGGATGTGTGTAGAGCACAGCGATCCCAGCCAGAAAGGACAGGGTCTCCGAAGAGGGCAGATAGCACTCTGTGAGGCTGGTGGCCACTGTGGTGGTGGCTGTGTGTAGAGCACAGCGATCCCAGCCAGAAAGGACAGGGTCTCCGAAGAGGGCAGATAGCACTCTGTGAGGCTGGTGGTGGCTGTGTGTAGAGCACTGCGATCCCAGCCAGAAAGGACAGGGTCTCCGAAGAGGGCAGATAGCACTCTCTGAGGCTGGTGGCCGCTGTGGTGGTGGATGTGTGTAGAGCACAGCGATCCCAGCCAGAAAGGACAGGGTCTCCGAAGAGGGCAGATAGCACTCTGTGAGGCTGGTGGTGGCTGTGTGTAGAGCACAGCGATCCCAGCCAGAAAGGACAGGGTCTCCGAAGAGGGCAGATAGCACTCTCTGAGGCTGGTGGTGGCTGTGTGTAGAGCACTGCGATCCCAGCCAGAAAGGACAGGGTCTCCGAAGAGGGCAGATAGCACTCTCTGAGGCTGGTGGCCACTGTGGTGGTGGCTGTGTGTAGAGCACTGCGATCCCAGCCAGAAAGGACAGGATCTCTGAGGAGGGCAGATAGCACTCTGTGAGCCTGGTAGTGGCTGTGTGTAGAGCACAGCGATCCCAGCCAGAAAGGACAGGGTCTCCGAAGAGGGCAGATAGCACTCTCTGAGGCTGGTGGTGGCTGTGTGTAGAGCACTGCGATCCCAGCCAGAAAGGACAGGGTCTCCGAAGAGGGCAGATAGCACTCTCTGAGGCTGGTGGCCACTGTGGTGGTGGCTGTGTGTAGAGCACTGCGATCCCAGCCAGAAAGGACAGGATCTCTGAAGAGGGCAGATAGCACTCTCTGAGGCTGGTGGCCTCTGTGGTGGTGGCTGTGTGTAGAGCACAGCGATCCCAGCCAGAAATGACAGGGTCTCCGAAGAGGGCAGATAGCACTCTGTGAGGCTGGTGGCCACTGTGGTGGTGGCTGTGTGTAGAGCACAGCGATCCCAGCCAGAAAGGACAGGGTCTCCGAAGAGGGCAGATAGCACTCTCTGAGGCTGGTGGTGGCTGTGTGTAGAGCACTGCGATCCCAGCCAGAAAGGACAGGGTCTCCGAAGAGGGCAGATAGCACTCTGTGAGGCTGGTGGCCACTGTGGTGGTGGCTGTGTGTAGAGCACTGCGATCCCAGCCAGAAAGGACAGGGTCTCTGAAGAGGGCAGATAGCACTCTGTGAGGCTGGTGGTGGCTGTGTGTAGAGCACTGCGATCCCAGCCAGAAAGGACAGGATCTCTGAAGAGGGCAGATAGCACTCTCTGAGGCTGGTGGCCTCTGTGGTGGTGGCTGTGTGTAGAGCACAGCGATCCCAGACAGAAAGGACAGGGTCTCCGAAGAGGGCAGATAGCACTCTGTGAGGCTGGTGGCCACTGTGGTGGTGGCTGTGTGTAGAGCACAGCGATCCCAGCCAGAAAGGACAGGGTCTCCGAAGAGGGCAGATAGCACTCTGTGAGGCTGGTGGCCACTGTGGTGGTGGCTGTGTGTAGAGCACAGCGATCCCAGCCAGAAAGGACAGGGTCTCCGAAGAGGGCAGATAGCACTCTGTGAGGCTGGTGGCCACTGTGGTGGTGGCTGTGTGTAGAGCACAGCGATCCCAGCCAGAAAGGACAGGGTCTCCGAAGAGGGCAGATAGCACTCTGTGAGGCTGGTGGCCACTGTGGTGGTGGCTGTGTGTAGAGCACAGCGATCCCAGCCAGAAAGGACAGGGTCTCCGAAGAGGGCAGATAGCACTCTGTGAGGCTGGTGGTGGCTGTGTGTAGAGCACTGCGATCCCAGCCAGAAAGGACAGGGTCTCCGAAGAGGGCAGATAGCACTCTGTGAGGCTGGTGGCCACTGTGGTGGTGGCTGTGTGTAGAGCACAGCGATCCCAGCCAGAAAGGACAGGGTCTCCGAAGAGGGCAGATAGCACTCGGCGAGGCTGGTGGCCGCTGTGGTGGTGGATGTGTGTAGAGCACAGCGATCCCAGCCAGAAAGGACAGGGTCTCCGAAGAGGGCAGATAGCACTCTGTGAGGCTGGTGGCCACTGTGGTGGTGGCTGTGTGTAGAGCACAGCGATCCCAGCCAGAAAGGACAGGGTCTCCGAAGAGGGCAGATAGCACTCTGTGAGGCTGGTGGCCACTGTGGTGGTGGCTGTGTGTAGAGCACAGCGATCCCAGCCAGAAAGGACAGGGTCTCCGAAGAGGGCAGATAGCACTCTGTGAGGCTGGTGGTGGCTGTGTGTAGAGCACTGCGATCCCAGCCAGAAAGGACAGGGTCTCCGAAGAGGGCAGATAGCACTCTGTGAGGCTGGTGGCCACTGTGGTGGTGGCTGTGTGTAGAGCACAGCGATCCCAGCCAGAAAGGACAGGGTCTCCGAAGAGGGCAGATAGCACTCTGTGAGGCTGGTGGTGGCTGTGTGTAGAGCACAGCGATCCCAGCCAGAAAGGACAGGGTCTCCGAAGAGGGCAGATAGCACTCTGTGAGGCTGGTGGCCACTGTGGTGGTGGCTGTGTGTAGAGCACAGCGATCCCAGCCAGAAAGGACAGGGTCTCCGAAGAGGGCAGATAGCACTCTGTGAGGCTGGTGGCCACTGTGGTGGTGGCTGTGTGTAGAGCACAGCGATCCCAGCCAGAAAGGACAGGGTCTCCGAAGAGGGCAGATAGCACTCTGTGAGGCTGGTGGTGGCTGTGTGTAGAGCACTGCGATCCCAGCCAGAAAGGACAGGGTCTCCGAAGAGGGCAGATAGCACTCTGTGAGGCTGGTGGCCACTGTGGTGGTGGCTGTGTGTAGAGCACAGCGATCCCAGCCAGAAAGGACAGGGTCTCCGAAGAGGGCAGATAGCACTCTGTGAGGCTGGTGGCCACTGTGGTGGTGGCTGTGTGTAGAGCACAGCGATCCCAGCCAGAAAGGACAGGGTCTCCGAAGAGGGCAGATAGCACTCTGTGAGGCTGGTGGCCACTGTGGTGGTGGCTGTGTGTAGAGCACTGCGATCCCAGCCAGAAAGGACAGGATCTCTGAAGAGGGCAGATAGCACTCTCTGAGGCTGGTGGTGGCTGTGTGTAGAGCACTGCGATCCCAGCCAGAAAGGACAGGGTCTCCGAAGAGGGCAGATAGCACTCTGTGAGGCTGGTGGCCACTGTGGTGGTGGCTGTGTGTAGAGCACAGCGATCCCAGACAGAAAGGACAGGGTCTCCGAAGAGGGCAGATAGCACTCTGTGAGGCTGGTGGCCACTGTGGTGGTGGCTGTGTGTAGAGCACAGCGATCCCAGCCAGAAAGGACAGGGTCTCCGAAGAGGGCAGATAGCACTCTGTGAGGCTGGTGGCCACTGTGGTGGTGGCTGTGTGTAGAGCACAGCGATCCCAGCCAGAAAGGACAGGGTCTCCGAAGAGGGCAGATAGCACTCTGTGAGGCTGGTGGCCACTGTGGTGGTGGCTGTGTGTAGAGCACTGCGATCCCAGCCAGAAAGGACAGGATCTCTGAAGAGGGCAGATAGCACTCTCTGAGGCTGGTGGTGGCTGTGTGTAGAGCACTGCGATCCCAGCCAGAAAGGACAGGGTCTCCGAAGAGGGCAGATAGCACTCTGTGAGGCTGGTGGCCACTGTGGTGGTGGCTGTGTGTAGAGCACAGCGATCCCAGCCAGAAAGGACAGGGTCTCCGAAGAGGGCAGATAGCACTCTCTGAGGCTGGTGGTGGCTGTGTGTAGAGCACTGCGATCCCAGCCAGAAAGGACAGGGTCTCCGAAGAGGGCAGATAGCACTCTCTGAGGCTGGTGGCCACTGTGGTGGTGGCTGTGTGTAGAGCACTGCAATCCCAGCCAGAAAGGACAGGGTCTCTGAAGAGGGCAGATAGCACTCTGTGAGGCTGGTGGTGGCTGTGTGTAGAGCACTGCGATCCCAGCCAGAAAGGACAGGATCTCTGAAGAGGGCAGATAGCACTCTCTGAGGCTGGTGGCCTCTGTGGTGGTGGCTGTGTGTAGAGCACAGCGATCCCAGCCAGAAAGGACAGGGTCTCCGAAGAGGGCAGATAGCACTCTGTGAGGCTGGTGGCCACTGTGGTGGTGGCTGTGTGTAGAGCACAGCGATCCCAGCCAGAAAGGACAGGGTCTCTGAAGAGGGCAGATAGCACTCTCTGAGGCTGGTGGTGGCTGTGTGTAGAGCACTGCGATCCCAGCCAGAAAGGACAGGGTCTCCGAAGAGGGCAGATAGCACTCTGTGAGGCTGGTGGCCACTGTGGTGGTGGCTGTGTGTAGAGCACAGCGATCCCAGACAGAAAGGACAGGGTCTCCGAAGAGGGCAGATAGCACTCTGTGAGGCTGGTGGCCACTGTGGTGGTGGCTGTGTGTAGAGCACAGCGATCCCAGCCAGAAAGGACAGGGTCTCCGAAGAGGGCAGATAGCACTCTGTGAGGCTGGTGGCCACTGTGGTGGTGGCTGTGTGTAGAGCACAGCGATCCCAGCCAGAAAGGACAGGGTCTCCGAAGAGGGCAGATAGCACTCTGTGAGGCTGGTGGTGGCTGTGTGTAGAGCACTGCGATCCCAGCCAGAAAGGACAGGGTCTCCGAAGAGGGCAGATAGCACTCTGTGAGGCTGGTGGCCACTGTGGTGGTGGCTGTGTGTAGAGCACAGCGATCCCAGCCAGAAAGGACAGGGTCTCCGAAGAGGGCAGATAGCACTCTGTGAGGCTGGTGGTGGCTGTGTGTAGAGCACAGCGATCCCAGCCAGAAAGGACAGGGTCTCCGAAGAGGGCAGATAGCACTCTCTGAGGCTGGTGGCCGCTGTGGTGGTGGATGTGTGTAGAGCACAGCGATCCCAGCCAGAAAGGACAGGGTCTCCGAAGAGGGCAGATAGCACTCTGTGAGGCTGGTGGCCACTGTGGTGGTGGCTGTGTGTAGAGCACAGCGATCCCAGCCAGAAAAGACAGGGTCTCCGAAGAGGGCAGATAGCACTCTGTGAGGCTGGTGGTGGCTGTGTGTAGAGCACTGCGATCCCAGCCAGAAAGGACAGGGTCTCCGAAGAGGGCAGATAGCACTCTCTGAGGCTGGTGGTGGCTGTGTGTAGAGCACTGCGATCCCAGCCAGAAAGGACAGGGTCTCCGAAGAGGGCAGATAGCACTCTGTGAGGCTGGTGGCCACTGTGGTGGTGGCTGTGTGTAGAGCACAGCGATCCCAGCCAGAAAGGACAGGGTCTCCGAAGAGGGCAGATAGCACTCTCTGAGGCTGGTGGCCGCTGTGGTGGTGGATGTGTGTAGAGCACAGCGATCCCAGCCAGAAAGGACAGGGTCTCCGAAGAGGGCAGATAGCACTCTGTGAGGCTGGTGGCCACTGTGGTGGTGGCTGTGTGTAGAGCACAGCGATCCCAGCCAGAAAGGACAGGGTCTCCGAAGAGGGCAGATAGCACTCTGTGAGGCTGGTGGTGGCTGTGTGTAGAGCACTGCGATCCCAGCCAGAAAGGACAGGGTCTCCGAAGAGGGCAGATAGCACTCTCTGAGGCTGGTGGCCGCTGTGGTGGTGGATGTGTGTAGAGCACAGCGATCCCAGCCAGAAAGGACAGGGTCTCCGAAGAGGGCAGATAGCACTCTGTGAGGCTGGTGGTGGCTGTGTGTAGAGCACAGCGATCCCAGCCAGAAAGGACAGGGTCTCCGAAGAGGGCAGATAGCACTCTCTGAGGCTGGTGGTGGCTGTGTGTAGAGCACTGCGATCCCAGCCAGAAAGGACAGGGTCTCCGAAGAGGGCAGATAGCACTCTCTGAGGCTGGTGGCCACTGTGGTGGTGGCTGTGTGTAGAGCACTGCGATCCCAGCCAGAAAGGACAGGATCTCTGAGGAGGGCAGATAGCACTCTGTGAGGCTGGTAGTGGCTGTGTGTAGAGCACAGCGATCCCAGCCAGAAAGGACAGGGTCTCCGAAGAGGGCAGATAGCACTCTCTGAGGCTGGTGGTGGCTGTGTGTAGAGCACTGCGATCCCAGCCAGAAAGGACAGGGTCTCCGAAGAGGGCAGATAGCACTCTCTGAGGCTGGTGGCCACTGTGGTGGTGGCTGTGTGTAGAGCACTGCGATCCCAGCCAGAAAGGACAGGATCTCTGAAGAGGGCAGATAGCACTCTCTGAGGCTGGTGGCCTCTGTGGTGGTGGCTGTGTGTAGAGCACAGCGATCCCAGCCAGAAATGACAGGGTCTCCGAAGAGGGCAGATAGCACTCTGTGAGGCTGGTGGCCACTGTGGTGGTGGCTGTGTGTAGAGCACAGCGATCCCAGCCAGAAAGGACAGGGTCTCCGAAGAGGGCAGATAGCACTCTCTGAGGCTGGTGGTGGCTGTGTGTAGAGCACTGCGATCCCAGCCAGAAAGGACAGGGTCTCCGAAGAGGGCAGATAGCACTCTGTGAGGCTGGTGGCCACTGTGGTGGTGGCTGTGTGTAGAGCACTGCGATCCCAGCCAGAAAGGACAGGGTCTCTGAAGAGGGCAGATAGCACTCTGTGAGGCTGGTGGTGGCTGTGTGTAGAGCACTGCGATCCCAGCCAGAAAGGACAGGATCTCTGAAGAGGGCAGATAGCACTCTCTGAGGCTGGTGGCCTCTGTGGTGGTGGCTGTGTGTAGAGCACAGCGATCCCAGACAGAAAGGACAGGGTCTCCGAAGAGGGCAGATAGCACTCTGTGAGGCTGGTGGCCACTGTGGTGGTGGCTGTGTGTAGAGCACAGCGATCCCAGCCAGAAAGGACAGGGTCTCCGAAGAGGGCAGATAGCACTCTGTGAGGCTGGTGGCCACTGTGGTGGTGGCTGTGTGTAGAGCACAGCGATCCCAGCCAGAAAGGACAGGGTCTCCGAAGAGGGCAGATAGCACTCTGTGAGGCTGGTGGCCACTGTGGTGGTGGCTGTGTGTAGAGCACAGCGATCCCAGCCAGAAAGGACAGGGTCTCCGAAGAGGGCAGATAGCACTCTGTGAGGCTGGTGGCCACTGTGGTGGTGGCTGTGTGTAGAGCACAGCGATCCCAGCCAGAAAGGACAGGGTCTCCGAAGAGGGCAGATAGCACTCTGTGAGGCTGGTGGTGGCTGTGTGTAGAGCACTGCGATCCCAGCCAGAAAGGACAGGGTCTCCGAAGAGGGCAGATAGCACTCTGTGAGGCTGGTGGCCACTGTGGTGGTGGCTGTGTGTAGAGCACAGCGATCCCAGCCAGAAAGGACAGGGTCTCCGAAGAGGGCAGATAGCACTCGGCGAGGCTGGTGGCCGCTGTGGTGGTGGATGTGTGTAGAGCACAGCGATCCCAGCCAGAAAGGACAGGGTCTCCGAAGAGGGCAGATAGCACTCTGTGAGGCTGGTGGCCACTGTGGTGGTGGCTGTGTGTAGAGCACAGCGATCCCAGCCAGAAAGGACAGGGTCTCCGAAGAGGGCAGATAGCACTCTGTGAGGCTGGTGGCCACTGTGGTGGTGGCTGTGTGTAGAGCACAGCGATCCCAGCCAGAAAGGACAGGGTCTCCGAAGAGGGCAGATAGCACTCTGTGAGGCTGGTGGTGGCTGTGTGTAGAGCACTGCGATCCCAGCCAGAAAGGACAGGGTCTCCGAAGAGGGCAGATAGCACTCTGTGAGGCTGGTGGCCACTGTGGTGGTGGCTGTGTGTAGAGCACAGCGATCCCAGCCAGAAAGGACAGGGTCTCCGAAGAGGGCAGATAGCACTCTGTGAGGCTGGTGGTGGCTGTGTGTAGAGCACAGCGATCCCAGCCAGAAAGGACAGGGTCTCCGAAGAGGGCAGATAGCACTCTGTGAGGCTGGTGGCCACTGTGGTGGTGGCTGTGTGTAGAGCACAGCGATCCCAGCCAGAAAGGACAGGGTCTCCGAAGAGGGCAGATAGCACTCTGTGAGGCTGGTGGCCACTGTGGTGGTGGCTGTGTGTAGAGCACAGCGATCCCAGCCAGAAAGGACAGGGTCTCCGAAGAGGGCAGATAGCACTCTGTGAGGCTGGTGGTGGCTGTGTGTAGAGCACTGCGATCCCAGCCAGAAAGGACAGGGTCTCCGAAGAGGGCAGATAGCACTCTGTGAGGCTGGTGGCCACTGTGGTGGTGGCTGTGTGTAGAGCACAGCGATCCCAGCCAGAAAGGACAGGGTCTCCGAAGAGGGCAGATAGCACTCTGTGAGGCTGGTGGCCACTGTGGTGGTGGCTGTGTGTAGAGCACAGCGATCCCAGCCAGAAAGGACAGGGTCTCCGAAGAGGGCAGATAGCACTCTGTGAGGCTGGTGGCCACTGTGGTGGTGGCTGTGTGTAGAGCACTGCGATCCCAGCCAGAAAGGACAGGATCTCCGAAGAGGGCAGATAGCACTCTCTGAGGCTGGTGGCCGCTGTGGTGGTGGCTGTGTGTAGAGCACAGCGATCCCAGCCAGAAAGGACAGGGTCTCCGAAGAGGGCAGATAGCACTCTGTGAGGCTGGTGGCCACTGTGGTGGTGGCTGTGTGTAGAGCACAGCGATCCCAGCCAGAAAGGACAGGGTCTCCGAAGAGGGCAGATAGCACTCTCTGAGGCTGGTGGTGGCTGTGTGTAGAGCACTGCGATCCCAGCCAGAAAGGACAGGGGGGCATATTTATACTCCGTTTGCGCCGAAATTGCGTCGTTTTTTTTGACGCAATTTCGACGCAAAACTAACGCCAACTAACGCCATATTTATACTATGGCGTTAGAGGCGAATAGCGCCAAAGTTCCCGGAATGTGCGTCATTTTTTAGCGTGAACCCCTTCCTTGCGTTAATGATATGCAAGGGAGGCGTTCCCGTCTAAAAAATGACTCCCAGGCCTTTACGTGGTATTTATACTCCCGGGCAAAAGTGACGCCCGGGAGTGGGCGTGGCTAAAAACGGCGCATTTGCGCCGCTTTTTAACGCCTGGGTCAGGCATGGCGTTAAGGGACAAGTGGGCTCAAAATGAGCCCAGAGTGCCCTCCCCTGCCCCCAGGGACCCCCCCTGCCACCCTTGCCCACCCCAGGAGGACACCCAAGGCTGGAGGGACCCACCCCAGGGACATTCAGGTAAGTATTTTTTTTTTTTTTTTTTAATAATTTTTTTTGGCATAGGGGGGCCTGATTTGTGCCCCCCTACATGCCACTATGCCCAATGACCATGCCCAGGGGACAGAAGTCCCCTGGGCATGGCCATTGGGCAAGGGGGCATGACTCCTATCTTTACAATGATAGGAGTCATGTTGATGGGGGATGGGCGTCGAAAATAAATGGCGCAAGTCGGGTTAAGACGATTTTTTCGACGTAACCTGACTTGCCCCATTTTAAGACGCCCATACGCCATTTTCCCCCTACGCCGGCGCTGTCTGGTCTACGTGGTTTTTTCCCACGCAAACCAGGCAGCGCCGGTCTGATTGCGCCGTCTAACGCCATTCCATAAATACGGCGCCCGCATGGCGCTTCAGAATGGCGTTAGACGGCGCAAAACTTTTTGACGCTAAACTGCGTTAGCGCAGTTTAGCGTCAAAAAGTATAAATATGGGCCAGGGTCTCCGAAGAGGGCAGATAGCACTCTGTGAGGCTGGTGGTGGCTGTGTGTAGAGCACTGCGATCCCAGCCAGAAAGGACAGGATCTCTGAAGAGGGCAGATAGCACTCGGCGAGGCTGGCGGCCATGTTGGACTTCACACCAGGGTCTAAACGAGGCCCTGGGCATTTGTTCTTCGTTTTACTACATGAAACAAACTACTATATTGCAGTAATTCACTTAGGGCTTTCAAAAAACATTTTGTAGTGTGAAAAGAAACACCATTTCAAATTACGAATTGCAAGAACTTTGAATAAATTACTTTCAGTCACCACAGTTTTTGTCAGGGCACAATCTGTGACAGATTGTTTTAGACCAAAAAGGTGTGGAAGCAAATTTTCCTTCCATTTTTTTAAAGCTTGGTTGGTTAAATTAGAAAGGAAATTATGTTTTATATTTTTTTTACATTAGTAGTACAGGGGAGAGGTTGTACCATAAAAGTGGTTTATAGTTCCCTTTGTATTTATCAAAACGTGTGTTTAATAGGTGGATGCGAGAGTTACCAGTTAATTAATAAAAAATATATTTTGCACTTTTACAGTTGTGCAGTGAAGTTATGTGTGCAATGTTAGAGGTTCTTGAATAGTGGGAGCCATTCTACAGAGCAGTAACACACTGGATGTGGTAGGTGGGATTACCAAATGTAATTTATCGGCTACCTTTTTTTTTTTTTTTAACTGTGAAAGTATAATTCAGTGTTACCTACTTCGTTTTATTCAGTCTGATCTGCTGCGTTGTTTTAAATAATACGGGAAATCTCAGACAAGGGAGCAAGTTGAGTTTAGGGTAAGGCTTACGGTGGTGAGTCGAGGTTGGGTCATTTGCAGATATCAGATCGAACTCTGATGCTCACTAGGGGTTAAAGTTTTGTAGTTCTTAGCATCTCAGTGTTAAATCAGTCCAAGTTTTGTAATTTACCAAGCAGCACAGTCGGGATTTATGCTAGGAAGTGCACAAACTCCTTCCTCTAAACCCCGACACGTGGTTAATCCCCTCGGTGTGAAACAAAAGATCACTTCATCATTCCAAGCACTTCCAAGGGATTTGTTCTCTACCTGGCAGATGATGGCGAACCTCTCGCTGCAGTTCTTCACTGGGTGGTCAGTGAAGGTCGTGTAGGGCAGTTCCGATGACCACGGGTTCCAGCGGGACACGACGGACGCTTCACGCAGCTTGTCCCAGTACAGGCGCACGCCTTCACCCTCTCGCCTACAAAACGTGGAGGAGATCATCAAAATCAATGTCATTCTATACAAAGATTATTCAAATTCAAGAGGAAGCAAACATACTCTTGCCCTCGTTTCATTGGATGGACTTTATATAATAAATGGATTTGTCTAAGCGCAGCAAATCATCTGTGAGGGTGATTGGGCCAATGCCAAGCTCAGGTCCAAGGTGCATGGTCTATGGAATGAGAATGATTGCTGTGCAACGTTCCTGTAGTCAGGGAACTTGCCATTGAGTTGCCGGAAATCCATCTCTTCTGCTTCTTACTCTGACAAGGTAGTAATAATGGTGCAAAACTCCACTTTAAGATTTGCCTGGTGTTTGGCCTGATGGTCATCGCACCCAATCAAATTTGACATGTGTTGGTCGTAGTTCATCGTGCACGATAAATACCACCCAATTATGAGTTGTCCCAGAGATTAAGGAAAACCCATAATCCGCATGGCCCAGTACATATCAAGGATTTCCCATCAATATATTATGTCAATACTGGGTGAGCTGGTATTAGCTGCATTACACGGTAGCTACCACATGTACCGGGATTATCCATGCTCCTCGTAACGAGAGCCTTGAATTGAGTGTGAAAATAAATACATGGTAATGAACAACATAATTGCTGTGCTGCATGGTCTCCTGGTGTCCACACTGCCCCTCTCTCCCCTACCCCTTTAAGGGCATCCTATACACTGCAGCATTCATCGTCAATTACCCATTGCCTATGTAGGTGAAACGTTCAGGACTGGAGACCATGCCCATAATGGTATGGAGTGAGGTGGGCACCCCAATTCCAACAAATACCATGTTTTTGCCATTGCCAAGACCACCTCTGTATACATGCACCACCCCACTAACGCCCGAGTAAGTGGCACTAACACATAAAATCGATCATGTACCCTAATTTGAAGCATCCACAGCAAACATGTTCAAATGTCAAAGGAGTGAAACAAAGTCCGAAAAGGGCTTTTTACGCTATAAATTAAACATTGTGCATAAGGAGTGATCATGAGGGGGGTGGAAAGCTACAGGGTAATAACAATGAACATTAACTCAGAGATCCGGAGACCTAGTGGTAACAGTCCACACAGAGGGGGAAAATCTCCTTAAATGTACACAAACCTATCTGTAGCTTAGGTGCCACCTGCCCTCGTATCCTGAGGGCACCTTCAGTAAATACTTGGTGTTAGACAACAGCACTGTGCAGTCTAATGGAGTGGGCCTACACGGCGAATGGGGAAAGTGAAACTACAAAGTGTTGTTGCTGGTCCAGCATATACACACACCAGACACTGTAACATGAAAAGGCCAATATTTTGAGTTTTCTGGGCTCAGTAGGTAACACTATACTAGTCAGATGACCTCTCTCTACCCTTATGGCAGTGTTCTCCCATGTCAGGGAAGAATACTGCAGATGCCAACCACGGTTCCAGCTCCTTCCGTTGAGCCTGCACCTGGTGCCATCTTCACTGGCACCAAATGGAAGTTATCAATGGCCGACGCGGCTTGCGGCGCACAGAAGGAGCGGGGGAGGGGATATAAATTAAATTTAATTAAATTAAAAGATGAACACTTACCTTGCTTCCCGCCGCCACACCACTCCATCTGCTTTCAGCAGGCACAGGCTGCCCTGCGGCCAATCCTGACGCTGCTCTGAGCACGGTCAGGATTGGCTGGGAGCCTGTGCATGCTCTCTACAGCCCAGCAACTCTGCTGGGAGAGAGCCCACTGCGCATGTGTGTTTGGCCAGCCCGAGACGGCCGGCCAAACATACATGCGCAGTGAGGGGGAGTGCTGTGCACTCTCCCTCAGTGCACGTCACAGCCTGTGGCCCCACACCTTTTACCAAAAAAACGATAATAACTGTAGTTTATTATCATTTTTTGGTAAAAGGTTTGCAACTGCCGTTGCTAGGGGAGTGGCGAAGCGGACGCTCCTCCTCCTCCCTAATGGGGGAGCCGCCCCTGATCGATGGACCAGCTATGGATCTACTTTATTCCAACTTAGGAAAACGGCACAGTGGTGATGACACCCCAGATCTAAAGTTGGCTTCGGCACAAGCACTTCTTTCCTAAGAGGGTCACTGGGATTTTCTCCTGGTCTACATAGTCTTTTTCAAGAACTGCCCTAAGAACTGTTTAACACTGGTGAAACCTACACGCCAAGGGTTGGTCACTAGTTTGCCCGGCACACGCAATGATAAGCGTGACTTGGACTTCAGAGGGCATGAACAACGTAAAGGCATTACCGAGGGGGAGGGAGACTGTAAATTGTAGTGAACCTCAGGGTCACATCCAACCTGCAGCCTGTGAGATTAATGCTTTACATACATATGTGCGGTACTTTTAAGACACACACTGGTACCCGCTAGACACCTGCGAATACATTATGACTGTGCCAATCAGAGAGGGGTTCTGAGCTCAGGTGGGTACTCTGCAGGGCAGTGCCAATCTGATGTCATTTCGAAGGGCAGTTTTCTGTGCCCACTGTGTGATCCTGGGCATCCCAACCACAGGGCATACTAATTGACTAATGCACCAGGAAGTGACCCTCATGGCTCGGAGTCCGTGGACAGCTGGGCTGTGGATATGATTGAGTTGGGCCTGGGACACAGCAACAAGGATATTTCTTGCTGGAGAGCATCCCTGGAGTTTGACTCCCGCCTGCGAGGAAGCGTGAGCTTCCCTGACACTATGTTTTGCATTCCTGCATTCCCTGCGTGGGCTTTAGTATTTAAAGCACAGACTGATCCCTGGTTTACAGACACAATACAGGGCTTTGCCGAAGGCCTGGCAGTGCTGCTGCCTTTCAGTGAAAGCTGAAACCCTGTCATTTGTGCCTGAAATCGGGCTCAAGGATTACTCATTCCCAGAAAGGACAGCTTCAGGGTGTGCCCCACCCCTTTTTTGGAGCTAACTTTTCATCTCCAGGAGACTTTCATACTTTCTGCAGAGGAGTCTCAGCTCATCCGATCATCTGTGTGGGCCATCCAGGTTCCCTCCAAGATTTCAGCAGGTCCTGGCTACTTACCTACACCTGGGGGTGTTTATCAGCGGGTAGTCGAGTCACCCTATCGCCCCTTCGTCACAAAATCCACAACCTTAGATGGCACGTTTTGGTTGAAATTTGGCTAAAACAATACTAATTCCTCTTCGAGAGAAGCAGCTTCATTTTGGGGTGTCCTGCGAGGCTCGTTGTACATAGGTTTTCCCACTCAAAATCCCTGGATTTTGATGCATTCCTAGGCTTATAAGAACTTGTAAACCTGGGAATGTGTCAAAAAGATATACCTTCCCAAGACAGGTGTAACAAGGAGAAATATGTGTATTTCTCCTCGTTTTTTGTCATTCCATGTGTGCTGCATTCTGCAGCACACAGAAGGAAAACCATCTCAGGATTGATTTTGTGCAGGAAGATGGCACTTCCTGAACAAAAACAATCCTGCATGCAACACAGGCACCCTTGCACCATGCACCATGGTGCAAGGGTACCTGCGTTGCTGCTAGGCTGCCTAAAGGGCGCAAGCGCAGACGGATGGGACAGAAATATGTGGTATTCTTTTAAATACCACTCTTTCCTGCCCCTTTTCCTGTGACGCGACGCAGCACAGTGCGGTTACACCTTGCTGTGCTGCCCTGTGCCACAAAGCCCATAAATATGGGACTTCATGTGCAAAAGTTAAATTCCAAACACTCAGTTTTCAGAAAATGTTTTCCAAGTGTGAGATCATCCTGGATTTGTGCAGCAGTGTCACTTCTCAACTAAGGTGAACAATTCAGTTAACTCTTTGGGCCCCGATCACGGTCTTTTTTTGACTGCAAAGGGGTTCGAATTAAGAAATCCTGATTTTGTGGAATTTCCTCAGCCTCAGTTATAACTTACAGCTGAAGAAAACAGGACAATAACTGCAGATTTTTAGGGGTGTATTTTCGTGCTCATTGGTGGGATCATGGGTTTTTGCAGAGGGGTGTGGTAGTGAGTAGATCTGCAGCTTGCCACAAATATTTGCAGTGCATTGCCACCCGGCTTCGCGCACTCACCTCACATAACTTCCATGCATGCAAATGCTGGACTATGTGTCGATATTGCACGTGAAGATGCCCACACACTACATATTTTGCAGCATCTGGCAGAGTTCTCCTTTTGGGAATTTGTTCTCATGTAAACATAAAACGCAAACAAGTAAATGTGGACAAAAATGTAGCACCGGGCCTGCTAGAGAGAACACAGAAGACCTACAGACTCAGGATGCTTCCGAAGAGGAAACAAAACTGCATCACACCACCTAGTTCCAGTGATGAGAAGTGCTTTAGTGACAATAGGACCACAGGTTGGAGCGTGAGGATCACAACCCAGACTGATATAGGCAACTGAATCAATCTCAAGGCCCTTACAATGAAATAGCACTTCAGAATCAGGCAGAGGTGGACGAATACACTATCTCGATTAAGCAAATGCTGCTTGCCACCACGTTTGGAAGTCAGAAGCAAAACTTCCTAACTTTTCACAGAAAAATCAAGTCATACTAAATACACAATGGGGTCATTACAACATTGGCGGTAAAAGCTGCTTACCGCCGTGCAGAAGACCGCCAATACACCGCCGCGCCCGCGGAAGTCTGCCACAGCTATTATGACCCACATTTCGGAATCTGCCGAAATTCAGTCACCCACACAAGTCCGCCACACCAAAGGTCAGTGGTAAAATGGCTAAAACAAAACCTCCACCTCCACGCCAACAGAAACACGCCCATGCTATTACGACCCACGAATCCACGCAGCGGTCTTTCAACCGCGGTATTCCATTGGCGGTACACACCGCTGCGCTCAAAATACACACAGATCTCCAAAACACCGCCACATTGGACAATTACAAATACACACACCTGATACACATACAAACACCACTCCCACACACCCAACACAATATAAAACACACACCCACAAACCCCTACGACAACAATTCTGAAAGAAGGCCAGAGAGACAGCACTGATTAGACAATCCCACCACACAGAGGCATACAACACCATCACCTACACAACATCCACGCACAAAACACTACACATCACTACACTCATCACCACATACACCACCTCACACATCACACACACCACCCCATGGCACGCCAAAGACACCCCCGCTTTTCTGAAGAGGAGCTCAGGGTCATGGTGGAGGAAATCGTACGGGTAGAGCCACAGCTATTTGGCTCACAGGTGCAGCACACATCCATAGCCAGGAAGATGGGGCTATGGCGCAGAATAGTCGACAGGGTCAACGCTGTGGGACAACACCCAAGAAATCGGGAGGACATCAGGAAGAGGTGGAACGACCTACGGGGGAAGGTGCGTTCAGTGGTCTCCAGGCACAACATCGCGGTACAGCGGACTGGCGGCGGACCCCCACCTTCTCCCCCCCTCAACTAACAACATGGGAGGAGCAAGTCTTGACCATCATGCATCCAGAGGGCCTCAGAGGAGTCAGTGGAGGAATGGACACTGGTAAGTCAAATCTTGACTATCATATCCCCCACCCTACCTGCATGCTATCACACACCCCCACCCTCACCCCCTCCCCTATCACTCCAACTCCTCACTAATGTACTAATAACACAAACCACACATCCCAACACCAAGCCCTGCATGACACAACTAAGCATGGTCACCCATCACTAAAGCATGCTCACTGCACATACCCATAACAACCCCCTAACCATCATCACACAAACCCCCACACAGGAATGCTTGCACTGGGGTACACGCATACCCACCCATTGCACACCATGACACACAAACATGCAATAATCATGCTCTTATGCCCCTGCAGGATCACAAAGGACCGTCACCACACCGGAGGGTCCAGACATCTCCACTCCACCCACAGAAGAGGCCCACAGTGACGATAGCAGCTCTGCCCTACTGGAGCCTGATGACCAGCCTGGACCATCTTGAGCCTTGGGACAGTTGGTTCCCCTTGCACAGGCACATCCCAACACTGACCTTCCACCCTCTGGTAACACCAGCACAGCACCCACCCAGCGGGCCCAAACCTCCGTCCCCAGGACAGGTCAATCAGCTGTGTGTCCACCACTACAGGGAACGCAGGATAACCCACCACCCCAACAACAGGGACCTGGGGGCAGTGGTATTGGGCACACGGTCCAGGGGACGGAGGCACAGGAACACAGGGGAACTGGGAGGGATGCTGTGCAACAGGGGGCGGACAGGCCAAGGGAACCCACTCTCCACGAGGCCCTATCCTCCATTATGGGAGCATACCACCACTCCCAGGAGACGATGGCGACAGTCCTGGTCAAGTTTTAGGAGACCCAGCGCCTGCAGGAGGAACAGGATTTGGGCTTCAGGGAGGAGCTCAGGACCATCAGCTCCGCCTTGGGCACCATCGTAGGGGTGCTGAAGGACATACAGCAGACCTTGAGGGACACCGTGGCACTCCAAGGGGCCCCTGACACTAGCCAGGACGATGAACTGCCCACCACCTCCGCCAGCGCTAGTGGACAGGACGCCCCGCCACAGGACCACCACACCAGCACCCCACCCCCTGCAGACGGACAACCACAACGCAAGAGGTCCCTGAGAACCAGGAACAGGACAGAGCAAGATGGCAAGACCCCCGCCAGGAACTGAGACCACCCTGATTGTTCCCCCACCGTCCCACTTTGTTACCCTGTCCATACTTTAACTGCCCCAGCTCCACTTCCTATGCCCAGATGGGCAGTGCACCTGTGAGACTAATAGACTGGACTCTGCCATGCACATTCCTCCACCATCACCCATCACCATTTTACAACCCCTCTCCGTTTTTGAGCACCTTAATAAACACCCTTGAACCACAAAACATTCTGGAGTCAGTCTATGATTTTGTAAAATGTATTATCAATGACAGTGTCAAAATTCTTTTTTAGTTGTTAAGGCAACATACCAATGTCACACATCACAAGTCCTTGAAGGATGCATGCAGATGATACACGTTGGTAACCACACCTGTGAAACCGTAATGGAAAGGAACAACTCGGCTACCAAATAATCCCAGTAAATTACACACAGGATAGAGTAAGACGTGTGACAGTGAATGTAATGTTAAAAATGAAAATGTTCTCACCTGTGTGTCACTGGAAATATTGCTGTATGACTGACTCCCTGTTGTCTTTGTCTTCTTCCTCAGCTTCCTCCTCATCACTGTCCACAGGCTCCACAGCTGCCACAACACCGTCATCTGGACCATCCTCCTGCAGAATAGGCACCTGGCGTCGCAAAGCAAGATTGTGAAGCATCGAGCAGGCGATGATGATCTAGCACACCTTCTTTGGTGAGTAGAATAGGGAACCACCTGTCATATGGAGGCACCTGAACCTGGCCTTAAGGAGGCCGAAGGTGCGTTCGATCACCCTCCTAGTCCACCCATGGGCCTCATTGTAGCGTTCCGCTGCCACGGTCCTGGGATTCCTCAATGGGGTCAATAGCCAGGACAGGTTGGGGTAACCAGAGTCCCCTAATAGCCACACACGGTGCCTCTGGAGTTGACCCATCATATCAGGGATGCTGCTATTCCGCAGGATGTAGGCGTCATGCACTGAGCCAGGGAACATACCATTTACCTGGGAGATGTACTGGTCTGCCAAACAGACCATCTGTACATTCATGGAATGATAACTCTTCCGGTTCCTGTACACCTGTTCACTCCTGTGTGGGGGGGACCAGAGCTACATGGGTCCCATCAATAGCACCTATGACGTTGGGGATATGTCCAAGGGCATAGAAGTCACCTGTAACTGTAGCCAAATCTTCAACCTCAGGGAAAATGATGTATCTCCTTACGTGTTTCAGCAGGGCAGCCAACACTCTGGACAACACGTTGGAAAACATAGGCTGGGACATCCCTGATGCCATGGCCACTGTTGTCTGAAAAGACCCACTAGCAAGGAAATGGAGCACTGACAGCACCTGCACGTCAGGGGGGATTCCAGTGGGATGGCGGATTGGTGACATCAGGTCTGGCTCCAACTGGGTACATAGTTCCTGGATTGTGGCACGGTCAAACCTGTAGGTGGCGATTAAATGTCGCTCTTCCATTGTCAACAAGTCCACCAGCGGTCGGTACATCGGAGGATTCCACCATCTTCTCAAATGTCCCAGCTGACGGCGCCTAGGAAGGACAACAGCGAGGATCGAGTCAACTATTTTCCAGGTATGGACCCACAGTTACACGGAACATAACACCAAACGCAAAACCCTTACTGTATGTGTGTTGAGTGTAGGCCTAGCTATGTGTGACGCAGAAGTAAATGGAGCCATGTGGGCACCTGAAATGGCGGCTGCCTGACCTCTAAACTGGGACAATGGGATTGTGGGGTAACTGCGTTGGCGTTGCACACCGTTGCGGTAGGCGGTTGTAGACCGCGGCGCAATGCTGCATTGTTTAACATTGGACCCTAAGCGTCCCAGGAGCCAATGAGGAATTGCGCCGGCGGTGATGATACACACCGCCGCGGACATCACCGCCATTTTCTATCTGTTCAATCACTAGATACCTGATCTTCGACAGGAGAGGACCTACACTGCAAGTGCTGCTGTGACCTCGGTCTGGAAGGGACAATGGCGGCTGCGTCTGGGGAAAGGGCCCCTGCCTTCACTGCTCAGGAGTTGGAGAAACTGGTAGACGGGGTCCTCCCCCAGTACACGCTACTCTACGGTCCTCCAGACCAACAGGTTAGTACATAGGGAGCACGTTGTATGGGCTAGGCCTGGGTGGAGAGGGCTGGTTGGAAGAAGGAAGGGGGAAGAGTACAGGCAACAGTAATGCATGTGAATGTATGTGCCACATGGCTAGGGTAGGGAGGGGGTCCACGCACATAGACGGTGCGGTTGTTAATGACTTCTCTTTTTCCCTTGTGCAGGTCATGTAGGTCAGCGCCTACCAGAAGAAGGCCAGATCCCAGGAATTGCATCTGTAGAGACCAGGAGCATGGGGTAGTGCAGGGGGCTGCTGTGTCTGTATTGTCCGCCAACGATCGCGGTATGCCATGCACTCAACCTGTCTTTCTTCTGTCTCCCCCCCCTCCTTTTGTGCTCTCCCTGTTCTTTTGTTCATCAGTATCATCAGGCGGAGGTACAGTGGCACCGGAGCACGAGGGAGCTGCATCCCACATGGCCATGGAGGGCCACACCACGGACTCAGAATGCACCAGTGGGACGGAGGGCGAGGGGAGCTTCACGTCGGCCACCGGATCACCAACCAGCGACACAGACTCGTCCGACAATGGGAGCTCCCTTGTGGTGGCGGCACCATCTGTGCGCCCCACTTCTACAGGTACAGCCACCACCTCCCCTACCAGCACCGCCCTCCCAGCAGCCCCTCAGCGTTCGCCCCGTGCCCACTCACCCAGGAGGGTGGGCATCACCTTCGCCCCAGGCACCTCAGGCCCTGCCCCAGTCACCCCTGCTGCCCTCAGTGAGGAGGCCATTGACCTCCTCAGGTCATTCACTGTTGGGCAGTCTACCATTGTGAATGCCATCCAGGGTGTAGAAAGGGAGTTGCAACACGGTAATGCATTCCTGGAGGGCATTCATTCTGGTCAGGCTGCCCTTCAGCGAACCCTGCAATCTCTGGCCTCAGCACTGATGGCAGCCATTGTCCCTGTGTTTAGCCTCCCCCCCTCCAACCAGACCCAATCCCCTGTACCCCAGCCTATCCCAAGCACACCTACAGACCAGCATGCACACACCTCAACACCCAAAAGTAGCTCAGGCAAACATAGGCACCACACAACCCACAGGCACACACGCAAGCATCACCCACGTGCAGACACTGCAACATCCACTGCCTCCACTGTGTCCCCCTCTGCGTCGTCTCCCTCCTCCCTCCCAGTGTCGTCTACACTCTAACCTGCATGCACTACATCTACAGGCACTAGGACTCGCAGCAGTACACCCAGCACCACACCCCGCTCACCTGCACTCACCACCTCCACTCCCATTTACACTTCCCCTGTGTCCTCTCCCAGTGTGTCTGTGACGCCCCCCCCTAAAGTACACAAACGCGGGCACCCACACATCCAACATCCATCCACCTCACGACAGCCTCCAGTACCTGCACCCAAAACACCTAAAGTGACACCTCCTACAACCACCTCCTCTTCCTCCACTCCCAGACCCCCTCCAACTACCCACCCCAGTGTTCGTCAGAAACTGTCCCTGTGTAAAGTTGACCTTTTTGCCTCCCCCCTCCAATTCATCAGTCCCGTCGTAGCGCCTCCGCCAAAAAGCCTCCAATACCAGTGGTGCCTGTTCAAGGTGTGTGGAGTGCACCGGCCACCAGGGCAGGCAGTGTGACCCGGAGCCAAGGCACTGGCAGCTCACCCCCTGTACAGGCTCTGAAATTGGAAACTGTCCGACAGGACCCTGTGAAGACTCCTGGAGGTAAAACAACTCACAGGGGTTCCAGGGGGATTGCAGAGTCAGCTGTGACTCCTCCAAAGGTGGGGAAGGGCCAGAGGAAGTCTGCACAGCCTATTGTGAGCAGCACGGCGGAGGAGGGCGGCATCCTTCCCGGCGATCGGGACGCCACTGCCAGCACCGTCGTCACTGGTCAGGAGACCACCGCCGGAGTCAGTGCACAGGAGGGCCCAAGTATCGTCACTGGTCAGGAGACCACCGCCGGAGTCAGTGCCCAGGAGGGCCCAAGTATCGTCACTGGTCAGGAGACCACCACCACTGCCAGAGTCAGTGCCCAGGAGGGCCCAAGTATCGTCACTGGTCAGGAGACCACCGCCAGAGTCAGTGCCCAGGAAGGCCCAAGTATCGTCAGTGGTCAGGAAACCACCGCCAGAGTCAGTGCCCAGGAGGGCCCAAGTTTCGTCACTGGTCAGGAGACCACCGCCGGAGTCAGTGCCCAGGAGGGCCCAAGTATCGTCACTGGTCAGGAGACCACCGCCACCGCTGGAGTCAGTGCCTAGGAGGGCCCAAGTATCGTCACTGGTCAGGAGACCACCGCCGGAGTCAGTGCCCAGGAGGGCCCAAGTTTCGTCACTGGTCAGGAGACCACCGCCGGAGTCAGTGCACAGGAGGGCCCAAGTATCGTCACTTGTCAGGAGACGCCCGCCGGAGTCAGTGCCCAGGAGGGCCCAAGTATTGTCACTGGTCAGGAGACCACCGCCGGAGTCAGTGCCCAGGAGGGCCCCGGCTGCCACAGCCCGGCTGGGCAATGAGGGAACGTCATGCCACACACTAATGCCCAGTCCAGAGAACCTCATGCCACACACCAATGCCCAGTCCAGAGAACGTCATGCCACACACCAATGCCCAGTCCAGAACCGCCATGACAAAGCACCGCTGAACATGCCAGAACCGCCATGGCAAGGCACCGCTCAACAGTCCAGAACTGCCATGGCAAAGCACCACTGAACAGTCCAGAATCGCCATGGCAAAGCACCGCTGAACAGGGCATGCACCGCCATGGCAAAGCACCGCTGAACAGTCCAGAACCGCCATGACAAAGCACCGCTGAACAGTCCAGAACCGCCATGGCAAGGCACCGCTCAACAGTCCAGAACTGCCATGGCAAAGCACCACTGAACAGTCCAGAATCGCCATGGCAAAGCACCGCTGAACAGTCCAGAACTGGCATGGCAAAGTACCGCTGAACAGTCCGCTGAACAGGGCATGCACCGCCATGGCAAAGCACCGCTGAATAGTCCAGAACCACCATGGCAAAACACCGCAGAATAGGGCATGCACGACAATGGCAAAGCACCGCTGAACAGTCCAGAGACCGCCATGGCAAAGCACCGCTGAACAGTCCAGAACCGCCATGGCAAAGCACCGCTGAACAGTCCAGAGACCGCCATGGCAAAGCACCGCTGAACAGGGCATGCACCGGGGAAGAATGAAAAGGCCGCCACATCAAGCATCGTTATCCCATGTGCAGGTGGGACAGTGACGGGACAGGAACTTCCACGGGGAGACTAATCAAGTCTGGGCACCAGTCCCCCTCCAGAACCAGTGGGGGCTGTTATCTGCTTTGGAAACCGTGGCTTTGCACTCCCCAGGATGGAATAGTGTGCAAGCCACCCACTGTAGAGACTTGAGAGACTGTGACTTTGCACTCCCCAGGATGGAACAGTGGGCAACCCACCCACTTGTGAGACTTGAGACTGTGGCTTTGCACTCCCCAGGACTGAACAGTGGGCAAACCACCCACTGTAGAGACTTGAGAGACTGTGGCTTTGCACTCCCCAGGATTGAACAGTGGGCAAACCACCCACTTGTGAGACTTGAGACTGTGGCTTTGCACTCCCCAGGACTGAACAGTGGGCAAACCACCCACTGTAGAGACTTGAGAGACTGTGACTTTGCACTCCCCAGGATGGAACAGTGGGCAACCCACCCACTTGTGAGACTTGAGACTGTGGCTTTGCACTCCCCAGGACTGAACAGTGGGCAAACCACCCACTGTAGAGACTTGAGAGACTGTGGCTTTTCACTCCCCAGGATACATCAATGGGCATGGAGCCCCGTCGTGGATCTGGCTTTGCACTCCTTCGGCTGAGGTGCCCCCCCCTTCCCCTCCCCCTCCCCCTGAGGTGCCTGTAGTATTTCTATCTGATGCCCCGGCAGTGTTCTCTCAGTGTGTGGACAGGTATCTATTGTGGGCCTCGCCCATGCATTTTTGGACTAGTGGTGCACGGACATTTCTATGTGCATATCTGAACTACTTCTCGGAATGTATATACTTTTGTATGATTTTCTAATATATCTGTATGTTCGATGGCATGTGTAGCTGCAGATACACATGCTGTGCACAGTCCGTCGTCTGGTGTTGGGCTCGGAGTGTTACAAGTTGTTTTTCTTCGAAGAAGTCTTTTCGAGTCACGAGACCGAGGGACTCCTCCCATTTCGATTCTATTGCGCATGGGCGTCGACTCCATCTTAGATTGTTTTTTTTCCGCCATCGGGTTCGGACGTGTTCCTTTTCGCTCCGTGTTTCGGATCGTAAAGTTAGTTAGAATCTCGGGAAAAAACGTCGGTATTGTTGCGTTCGGTATCGGGTTAGTTAGAACAAATCAACACCGAATTTTGAAGAGCTCCGGTGGCACTTCGGGGTAATTTCGATCCCCCGTCGGGGCCTGGTCGGCCCGACCTTGGCGACTTCAAGACTGATGGAACGGACCCCGTTCCGCTTCTGTCCAAAATGCCATAACAAATATCCGTATACGGATCAGCATCTGGTCTATAACTTGTGCTTGTCCCCCGAGCACAAGGAGGATACGTGTGAAGCCTGTCGAGCGTTTCGGTCGAGGAAGACGCTGAGGGACCGAAGAGCCAGGAGATTACAAATGGCGTCCACGCCGACAGGTCAACAACGGTTCGAGGAGGAAGAAGAAGCTTTCTCCATCCACGAGTCGGATTCAGAAGAACTCGATGCCGAAGAAACAACAACCGTGAGTAAGATGTCGAAAATAAGGACTCACGAAAAGTCCACAAAAGCCCAGGGGACGCCACCGCCAACAGGCCATGGCTTAACCCAAAAACTAGGTGACCGACCCAAGGCACCAAAAAAGGGCATGCTGGTGTCGAAGTCATCCGACTCTGGTCGTGATACCGCCACACAGCAACCTCTTGGCTCCGAGAAACTTCGGCACAGAGACAGCGGCACCGAAGAGATTCGGCACCGAGACACCGCGCCGAAACCAAAGAAAATTTCTTCGGAGCCGAAAAAGACTTCCGAAAAGGTTTCGGTCCCGAAACATCCAGCCTCGGAGCCGAAAACTAGTTCCTATACAGAGGAACAAGGGTTAACCACCCAATTACATAGATTTGGAGAGGAGCTTCAAGCTGTAGAGCCTGACTACACGCAAAGAAGGCTTCATATTCACGAGGACACAGGGAAGATAACCACTCTTCCCCCAATCAAGATTAAAAGGAAACTTGCCTTTCAAGAAGGGGACAAGCAACCACAGGCAAAGGTGGCAAAGAAAACAACCCCACCACCTTCTCCACCACCATCAACACATGCATCACCAGCGACAACTCCACCACTAATGCACTCACCAGCTCATACCACAATGAGTCAGGATGATCCCGATGCATGGGACCTCTACAATGCTCCAGTGTCTGACAATAGCCCAGACTCTTATCCTACAAAACCGTCACCACCTGAGGACAGTACATCCTATACACAGGTGGTCGCAAGGGCAGTCGATTTTCACAATGTCTCCTTACATTCGGAACCAATTGAGGATGACTTTCTCTTTAACACCCTATCCTCCACCCATAGCCAGTACCAAAGCCTTCCCATGCTCCCAGGAATGCTAAGACATTCAAAACAAATATTTCAGGATCCAGTTAAAGGCAGAGCCATAACTCCAAGGGTGGAAAAAAAATATAAGCCACCGCCCACAGATCCAATATATATTACAACACAACTAACACCAGACTCAGTAGTTGTGGGGGCAGCTCGTAAGAGAGCCAACTCTCATACCTCAGGCGACGCACCACCTCCAGACAAGGAGAGCCGCAAATTTGATGCTGCGGGTAAAAGGGTTGCAGCACAAGCAGCAAATCAGTGGCGTATTGCCAATTCACAAGCACTCTTGGCAAGATACGACAGGGCTCATCGGGATGTAATGCAACATTTCATCGAACACTTACCCAAGGAGTTCCAAAAAAGAGCGCAACAGGTGGTGGAAGAGGGACAAAGTATCTCAAATAATCAGATACGGTCTTCCATGGATGCAGCAGATACAGCTGCAAGGACAATAAACACTGCAGTCACAATACGAAGGCACGCATGGCTGCGCACTTCTGGGTTCAAACCGGAAATCCAGCAAGCTGTGCTCAATATGCCGTTTAATGAACAGCAATTGTTTGGGCCGGAGGTAGACACTGCCATTGAGAAACTCAAAAAGGACACCGATACAGCCAAAGCCATGGGCGCACTCTACTCCCCGCAGAGCAGAGGCACATTTCGGAAAACACCAGGGTTTCGAGGTCAACCCACAGAAACCACAACCTCACAAACAAGGCCTACTTACCAGGGTCAATATCAGAGGGGAGGTTTTCGGGGGCAATATAGAGGGGGCCAATTCCCAAAAAATTGAGGAAAATTCCAAGGCCCCAAAACCCCTCAAAATAAACAGTGACTCACAAGTCACACACCCCCATCACATAACACCTGTGGGGGGAAGACTAAGACAATTTTACAAACTTTGGGAGGAAATACCAACAGACACTTGGGTCTTAGCAATTATCCAGCATGGTTATTGCATAGAATTTCGCCAATTCCCTCCAAACCTCCCACCGAAAACACACAATATGTCAAAACAACATATAGATCTTCTAGGACTAGAAGTTCAAGCATTGCTACAAAAGGACGCAATAGAATTAGTACCAATTCAACAAGAAAACACAGGAGTTTACTCACTGTACTTTCTAATACCCAAAAAGGACAAAACTCTGAGACCAATACTAGATCTCAGAACACTAAATACCTACATAAAATCAGACCACTTTCACATGGTCACGTTACAAGACGTAATCCCACTGCTCAAACAGCAAGACTACATGACAACATTAGATCTAAAAGATGCGTATTTCCATATACCAATACATCCTTCACACAGGAAATACCTAAGGTTCGTATTCCAAGGAATACATTACCAATTCAAAGTGTTGCCATTCGGAATAACAACTGCGCCAAGAGTTTTTACAAAATGCCTGGCAGTAGTAGCTGCACATATCAGAAGGCAGCACATACATGTGTTCCCGTACTTAGACGACTGGTTAATCAAAACCAATACGCTAAAACAGTGTTCACAGCACACAAAATATGCCATACAAACCCTTCACAGGCTAGGTTTCTCCATCAACTGCGCGAAGTCACACCTTTTGCCGTGTCAAACACAGCAATACTTAGGAGCGACAATCGACACAGCAAAGGGGATTGCCACTCCAAGTCCACAACGGGTTCAAACATTTCACAAGGTAATACAGGCCATGTATCCAACACAAAAGATACAAGTCAGAATGGTAATGAAACTACTAGGCATGATGTCTTCATGCATAGCCATTGTCCCAAACGCAAGATTACACATGCGGCCCTTACAACAGTGCCTAGCATCACAATGATCACAAGCACAGGGTCAACTTCTAGATCTGGTGTTGATAGACCGCCAAACATACATCTCGCTTCTATGGTGGAACAGTACAAATTTAAACCGAGGACGGCCTTTCCAAGACCCAGTGCCACAATACGTCATAACAACAGATGCTTCCATGGCAGGGTGGGGAGCACACCTCAATCAACACAGCATCCAAGGACAATGGGACATACATCAGAGACAGTTTCACATAAATCACTTGGAAATGTTAGCAGTATTTCTAGCGCTGAAAGCATTTCAACCCATAATAACCCAAAAATACATTCTTGTCAAAACACACAACATGACAACAATGTATTATCTAAACAAACAAGGAGGGACACACTCGACACAGTTGTGCCTCCTAACACAGAAAATATGGCATTGGGCGAATCACAACCACATTCGCCTAATAGCACAATTTATTCCAGGGATTCAGAACCAGTTGGCAGACAATCTCTCTCGAGATCAACAAACCCACGAATGGGAAATTCACCCCCAAATACTAAACAATTACTTTCAAGTTTGGGGGACACCTCAAATAGATCTATTTGCAACAAAGGAAAACTCAAAATGCCAAAACTTCGCATCCAGGTACCCACAAGATCAATCCCAAGGCAATGCTCTATGGATGAACTGGTCAGGGATCTTTGCATACGCTTTTCCCCCTCTCCCTCTCCTTCCATATGTAGTAAACAGGTTGAGTCAAAACAAACTCAAACTCATACTAACAGCACCAACATGGGCAAGGCAACCTTGGTACACGACACTACTAGACCTGTCAGTAGTACCTCATGTCAAACTACCCAACAAACCAGATCTGTTAACACAACACAAACAACAGATCAGACATCCAAATCCAGCATCTTTGAATCTAGCAATTTGGCTCCTGAAATCCTAGAATTCGGACACTTGCACCTCACACAAGAATGTATGGAGGTCATAAAACAAGCTAGGAAACCTACCACTAGACACTGCTATGCAAACAAGTGGAAAAGATTCGTGTATTACTGCCAGAATAATCAAATTCAGCCATTACACGCATCTCCAAAAGATATAGTAGGATATTTACTACATTTGCAAAAATCAAATCTAGCTTTCTCTTCCATAAAGATACATCTCACCGCAATATCAGCTTACCTACAAATTACTCATTCAACTTCACTATTTAGAATACCAGTCATTAAAGCGTTTATGGAAGGCTTAAAGAGAATCATACCACCAAGAACACCACCTGTTCCTTCATGGAACCTCAACATTGTCTTAACAAGACTCATGGGTCCACCTTTCGAGCCCATGCATTCTTGTGAAATGCAATACTTAACGTGGAAAGTTGCATTTTTGATTGCCATCACATCTCTAAGAAGAGTGAGCGAGATTCAATCATTTACCATACAAGAACCATTTATTCAGATACATAAAAATAAAGTAGTTCTAAGAACAAATCCCAAATTTTTACCAAAGGTTATCTCACCGTTCCACTTAAATCAAACAGTAGAATTACCAGTGTTCTTCCCACAACCAGATTCTGTAGCTGAAAGAGCACTACATACATTAGACATCAAAAGAGCACTAATGTACTACATTGACAGAACAAAACTAATTAGAAAAACAAAACAACTATTTATTGCCTTTCAAAAACCTCATACAGGAAATCCAATTTCAAAACAAGGCATTGCTAGGTGGATAGTTAAGTGTATTCAAACCTGCTATCTTAAAGCAAAGAGAGAGCTGCCTATTGCACCAAAGGCACACTCAACCAGAAAGAAAGGGGCTACCATGGCCTTTCTAGGAAATATTCCAATGAACGAAATATGTAAGGCAGCAACATGGTCTACGCCTCATACATTTACCAAGCACTACTGTGTAGATGTGTTAACTGCACAACAAGCCACAGTAGGTCAGGCTGTACTAAGAACATTATTTCAAACTACTTCAACTCCTACAGGCTGAACCACCGCTTTTGGGGAGATAACTGCTTACTAGTCTATGCACAGCATGTGTATCTGCAGCTACACATGCCATCGAACGGAAAATGTAACTTACCCAGTGTACATCTGTTCGTGGCATGAGTCGCTGCAGATTCACATGCGCCCACCCGCCTCCCTGCGAGCCTGTAGCCGTTTAGAAGTAGATCTTCAACATTTGTACATTTGTAAATATATTACTTTAACCTTTATTATGTACATACGTATTCATTCCATTGCATGGGCACTATTACTAACATACACAACTCCTACCTCACCCTCTGCGGGGAAAACAATCTAAGATGGAGTCGACGCCCATGCGCAATGGAATCGAAATGGGAGGAGTCCCTCGGTCTCGTGACTCGAAAAGACTTCTTCGAAGAAAAACAACTTGTAACACTCCGAGCCCAACACCAGACAGCGGACTGTGCACAGCATGTGAATCTGCAGCGACTCATGCCACGAACAGATGTACACTGGGTAAGTGACATTTTCCATTTTTGAGACATGTATATTGATACATTACAATGTTTGGACTGATTTCGTTTTGTCTTTGCATTCTTCCGGGGGGGGTTGTGGGTTGTTACTGTGATTTTTGTGAATGCATTGGTGTGTGTGTTGTAATATGCGAGGGTGGGGTTAGGGTGGGGATGTTGCGTGTGTGTCCCCCTAACTTTTGCCTTCCCCCTCCCCTATGTCATAGGTGCAGTACTCACCGTTGTCGTCGCTGGCGCAGGCGTTGGTCTTCGTAAATGAGTAGGAATACAAGAGCCGGTAGGATTTGGAGTTCCGGCTCCATGCTATCCTCCTTCCTCGTGGGATTTGTTCAGGTGAGCGTTTTCCCATTGCAGTAACTGTTTCCGCCGTGTTTTTATCCATGGAGAATCCGCCCCGGAAAAGGTGGCGGATTGGCGGGTTGTGATACTATAGGCGGTACATTGTCTTCCGCCTGTCTGTTGGCGGTGACCGCCGCGCTGCTTGTCTGTACCGCTGTGGTGGGCGGTGTGTTAAAGTGGCTGTCTTTGTTGGCGGTTTCCGCCAGGGTCATAATTCCCTTTTTTTGTCTGCTGGCCTGTTTGCGGTATTACCGCACCTTTAACACCGTCCGCCAGGGTTGTAATGACCCCCAATATCATCAAAAGAAGCAGCCAATTTACATTGCTTCATTTAGACCGAAAACAGGGATCAAAAATATTGTAAGAGCCAGCTCATAAGACACACAGGTCTAACCTTAACCTGCTTGCTTCCTTCCATTCCACCACCAAGATTGAGCACGGTCCCCACAACGACAAACTGATGTGGTGGAGAGTATGCAGTGCTTAATTTGTAAAAATGTAAGTGTCGAGCCCTTCTCTTGAGATCACTGCAGCTTGAACCACAGGCCAGTGCTCCCAAAATAAAGTACCAGTACAACAGTTATCCATCAATTAACATTAAACACATGATATGCACCAGTGTCCTTTCTGTGTACTCTCTGGGTAAGCGTAGAAAGTATCCTTTGTACAATATATGATCAATTGTTGTACTTAATGCAGCATGGTCTATTACTTTATCAGACAATATTGCTGGCTAATGCTGATAGTGTTTTTATAAAAAGAATATTTCGTTTTTATCTGTATTTATCTGTTTTGAATATGCATTTTATGTGCATTTTTGTAGCCCTGAAGAAGTACCAATGGGACGAAACACATTGGCATTCTGTCTAGGATATCTCTTGTAGCTACAATGGAATGGATTTTGCATGAGAAGAATATGAATAATAAAAGAATTGCCCATATAGTGAATGAAGAACTAATTTCTTAGTTTACCCAGAGAATACAGAAAAAGGATACTGATCCATAGCAAGTGTTTAGTATTAATTTGTGTGTTTGAACAAGTTTTAGAGTTCAGAACAATATGTTCTCATTATTATAAATTGGGATTCCTTTCCTGGTTGACGGTTTATGGTTGCTGATCCCTCATACTCACGCACATTTTTGGTTTACAACTTAGAATATAGTGCATTTTTTCTTGTTTGTTCCCCAGCCATCCACTGTAATTCATTTGAACTATTAACCATCACACTGCTATAACTCTAACAATGCAGACTCTTCCAGGCCACCCAAAGCTATAAGAATGCTGTGGAGTAGTCTGATTGTTATTTTTAATGTGTATTTCATTATTAAACACTGTTGTGTTTATCCCAAAATTAGACCAACAGCACCACCATGTGTTGGACTGTAATTAGCGTCAGTGTTAAGAATTAAGTGCGAGTGCCCAGCACCGGAAACCACAGGCTCAAATCAAGCACTGGAGTATTAACTGAACCATTTACTGCTTTAGAGCCTTTGCCACCATAGATAGGAGTATATCAACTGGACAAAAAAATCAAGTTGGAAAATTTGATTGTGAAGCACCTGGGCTAATGATTCTGCTGATGAAAATTAAAGAGGAAAAAATAAAAAACACAAGGGGGGTGTACCTGGTGCTGAAGTACAAGTTACTTACCTCCGGTAACTAAATATCTGGTTCCAGATTCCTTACCTTAGAATTTCCCTCAGGTGTCAGACTGGATCCAGAGATTTTTCTTCGAGCAATACCCTTGTGTGTCGGTAGGTGGTGTCGGTCGAATCCCCGGGCGTCGTTGGTGTCTTAGTCTCCATGATGACGTTGGGAGTAGTATATAGACGCCGCCTTCGCGCACTGACGTCAGTTTCTTTTAACGACTTTCCACGCCAAAGCGCAGAGCCGCTAAGAACACTGAGATTGATGAGCCAGAGCTAAGGACCTGAAAGAGGAATCCCTGTCCCTAAAAATCAGTACGCAAGCAGGAGGATGGGTGGGCAGTAAGGAATCTGCACTAGAATATGTCCCTTCCAGATATTTAGTTACCAAAGATAAGTAACTTGTACATCTGATAGATTCTTCTAGTTGCAGATTCCTTACCTTAGAATCGATATCCAAGCAATGCCATCCTCTGTGGTGGGCTGCGAACCAAGATCATACTAGGAAGTCCTGCAGGACTGAACGACCAAAGTAGCCGTCCTGACAGACCTAACTGTCCAGACAGTAGTGTTTAGCAAACGGGTGCAGGGACGCCCACGTAGCTGCCTGGCAGATATCCAGGACAGGAACTCCGCGTGCTAACGCAGTGGAAGCAGCCGTTGCTCTGGTAGAATGAGAATGCAAGCCCTCAGGAGGTTGCTTCTTAGCCAAAGCGTAGCACATTTTGATGCAAAGAAGCACTCATCGAGAGATGGTAAGCTTTTGCACAGCCTTCCCTTTTTTCACACCCATATACCCAACAAAGAGTTGATCGCCCATCCGGAAATCTTTAGTACGATTGAGGTAGAACCCCAATGCTCTTTTTGGTCCCAGACAGTGGAGTCTCTCCTCCTCATGGGAAGGATGTGGGGGTGCGTAGAAAGTAGGCAGAGTGATGGACTGACCTACATGAAAAGGTGTTATCACCTTAGGAAGGAAGGAAGCCTTATTGCGCAACACTACTTTGTCAGGGTGCACAGACAAGTATAGAGGTTTTGAAGAAAGGACCTGAAGCTCACTCACCCTGCGAGCAGAGGTGAGGGCAACAAGAAAGACAGTTTTGAAGGTGAGGAGCCGCAAGGGACAATTATGCATTGGCTCAGAGGGAGTACACATCAAATAAGTAAGGACACGGTTGAGGTCCCACTGAGGCATGATAAATTGAGTGGAAGGAAATAAATGGATGAGGCCTTTTAGGAATCTACTTACAATAGGAGATTTAAAAAGTGAGGGCTGATCAGGTAACCTAAGGAAGGCCGAAATGGCAGATAAATACCCTTTAAGGGTGCCCAAAGCAAAGCCCTGCTGGGACAAAGAAAGAATGAACAGAAGAACCTCGGATAGAGGGGCAAAAAGGGGATCAACAGATTTGTTGGTACACCATGCACAAATTTATTCCAATGACAGGCGTACACAGTTTTGGTTGAGGTACACCTGGCTGCCAGGATTACATCGCAGACTTCGGATGGAAGTTCAGAAGTCGTCAACTATCGCCGATCAATCTCCACGCATGAAGGCGGAGGTTGGACAGGTTTGGGTGAAGAACCGTCCCCTGTTGCTGCAACAGAAGATTCGCCCGAAGAGGCAGTCTGAGTGGAGGATCGATGGGCATACTCAATAGCTCTGGATACCATACTCTCCGTGCCCAGTCCGGAGCAACCGAGATGACTTGGGCCCGGTCATTCCTGATCTTCTTGAGAACTCTGGGCAAAAGAGGTATGGGCGGAAAGGAGGCTGGAATTCTACTCGAGACTAGAAGCGTCTCAGAGCGAGTGCCGGCTTGGAAACTCCAATGCGCAAAACAGCGGACATTGCACATTCTCTGTGGAGGTGAACAGCTCTAACCAAGGCTCTCCCCACTGCTGAAAGAGACCTTGGACCACCTCCGGATGGAGACGCCATTCGTGATCGGCTATGCATCGACAGCTGAGTTCGTCCGCTTTGGCGTTGAGGGAACCCGTCAGATGTTGAACTCTCCGTGTAATGCCCTGATGTTCCAACCATGTCCAGAGGCGTAGTGCCTCCTGACAAGGACCCTACTCCACCCTGTTTGTTGCAGTACCACATGGCTGTAGTATTGTCTGTGAACCCCTGCACCACTTTCCCTTTGAGAGAGAGAAGGAATGCTTTCAACGCAAGCCTGATCGCACAGAGCTCCAGAAGATTGATATAGAGCCCAGACTCCTCCGGAGACCAGAGCCCTCTGATCTCCGCCTCTCCCATGTGGCCGCCCCAACCAAGAAGTGACGCATCTGTCACTATAGAGAGATCTGGTTGGGGAAGGGAGAGGGATCTGCTGTGGACCCAATGCGGATTCCAAAGCCACCACAGCAGGTCTTTTGTAGTCCCCTCTGAGATCTGGACCATGTCGGAGAGATTCCCCTGATGCTGCACCCACTGGAACTTCAGGTCCCACTGTAGAGCCCGCATATGCCATCTGGCATGTGTTACTAGCAGGATGCAGGAGGCCATGAGGCCCAGCAGCCTCAGAGTCAGTTTCACCGAAACCCAAGACCAAGGCTGAAAGATCGGAATCATAGCCTGAATGTCTTAGACTTGCCTTTCGGGAGGATAAGCCCGAAACTGCACTGTGTCCAGAACAGCTCCGATGAATGGGAGCGTCAGAGGGAGTCAGATGTGACTTCAGCACGTTTATAGTGAACCCCAGCGTGTGACAGGTTTGCCATAGTCTGAAGGTGGGAGACGACTTTCTGTGGCGAGTCTGCCTTCAACAGCCATTCGTTGAGTTAGGGGAAGACTGAGACCCTAACCTGCGCAGATGAGCTGCAACCACCGCCATCACTTTCGTGAACACCCGAAGAGCACTGGTAAGGCTGAAGGGGAGCACGGTAAACTGAAAGTGCTTGTGACCTACCACGAATCCTAGGTAACGTCTGTCCGCAGGCAGGATGGGGATGTGGAAATAAGCGTCCTGCAAGTCCATTACCATCCAGTCTCCTGGGTCCAAGGCAGATAGAACCTGAGCCAGGGTGAGCATTTAGAATTTCTCCCTCTTGAGGACGTAGTTTAGGTCCCGAACGTCTAGGATAGGACATAAGTCCTGTCCTTTTTTGGTATCAGAAAGTAGCGGGAATAACAACCATGACCTATTTCGGGCAGAGGGATCTTTTCTGTAGCTCCCTTGGCCAAGAGAGCTGCGACTTCCTGGCGCAGAAGCGCTAAATGATCCTCTGTAAGGTGACTGAAGGATGGAGGCATGGTTGGTGGATCAGATTCGAAAGAGAGGGAGTAGCCCTTTCGAACTATCTGCAAAACCCACCTGTCCGTGGTGATGTATTCCCAGTGGGGCAGGTGATGGCGAATCCTGCCACCAACTGGAAAGGAGTGAGGGGACGGACTAGAAGGGTTTGGAGGCAGCGGGAGCAGAGGTGGACTGGGCAGACCTCTGGTTCCCTGTCCCATGGCCACGTGGGATTCCACGTCCCTGGCCACGCAGAGGCTGAACAGCATGGGTGGCACGGTGGCTGGGTGGAGGACGTGACAGAGAGCCCCTTCCGTGGCCACAAAAGGGGCGAAAAGCGGACCGTGGGGGGGAGGGGCAGAGGAAAGACCAACGGACCGAGCCTTAGCCCAGGAATCCTTGAATCTCTCCAAGGCCTAGTCCGCTTTGTCTCCGAAGAGATGTGAGCCATCAAAGGGAATGTCCATGGGTTACTATTGGACATCCCCCAGAAAAACCAGAAATATGCAGCCAGGCATGGCGCCGTAAGGCCACCATCGTAGCAACCGATCTGCACAAAGAGTCGGTTGTGTCCAGCCTACAACGGATTGTGAGCTTTGCCGCATCTCTGCCATCGTTCACAGCTTGGGAGACGATAGCACTGGCCTCCTCCGGTATCTGCGGCAGGACTTGCACAATGGAATCCCACAAAGATTGGGAATAGCTGCCCAAAAGGCATGCGGTGTTCACAGACAGCAGCGCAAGAATGGAGGAAGAAAATAACTTCTTGCCAAACTACTCCAGTATTTTCGATTCCCTGTCCGGGGGTGCGGCAGGGAATGTGCCTGAAGAAGAGGAAGCCTGGATAACAAGACTCTCAGGCGTGGGGTGTTGGGACAGGAATTTAGGGTTGTTCGGAGAGGGCCGATGGCAGCATGCAATAGTCCTATTCACCGGAGCCCCTGTGTTGGGTTTGGATCAGGTACCCAAAAGGACATTGGTGAGGGGTTCTTAAGTAGAAGCCCCAGGCTGAAGCACCTCCGTCATGGGATTAGACCTGACCTCAACAGTGGGAAGCTCAAGACCAAGGACCTCAGCATCAGGAGAAGTATCCAGACCACTGGCGTCGCCCAATTCCTCAGCCCAGTCCAAAGATGGGTCATCCTGGTATTCATAAGGGTCCAGAGACCCCTCCAATCCTTCCCCATATTCGTACCCATACGAAAAAAGGGTCAGAATCCGACCTGGGGCGGATAGGCCCCATCGAAGGCAAAGGCAGCGTCAGCCGACGCCGCTCTGACCGTGAGTCATTGGTGATGAGAATCGGGTCGACGTCGATAGTAGGCACTACCGACGTCAGGAGTGTCAACAATCGACCCGGCACCAGGGAAGGTCTCAAGGATGCGACGGGCGCCAGTGTGGATCCGGAGGTGGCCTTAGTGGCCGGAGTCGAAGCCGCCGGTGCGGAACCCGAATGCCCCTCATCTGAACCCCTTGGGCCCGAAGGTGCCGTATCAGGGTCGGACCGCCCAAAGATGAGGCGCATGGCCTCATAAAACTCTTTAAGCTGAGCGGGGGTCGCTCCGGCTCCGGGAAACTCGAGGAAGCGCGGAGCCGACCCAGACGCAAGCTCCGAGGACGGAGGCCTTGTGCGGGGACGCTTCTCCCGCGTCTCGTCAGTCGAGCGATGGGATCTCTTCGACTTCTTACCTTGACCTGAGAATTTGGAAGAAGACGAGTAGTGATAGCTTCACGACTGGTCTTGAGACCTTCCTCTCGATCGAGACCGGGACTTTTGCGGAGAAGAGTGCCGGGCCGCCATGAGCTTTAGGGACCACTCCCTCAAAGCCTTCGGGTGCATGGCCCAGGACTCGGAGCACGACTTTGGGTCGGGGTCGCGCTTGAGACACCACAGACAAACCCGATGAGGATCTGTCACGACATCGTACGATGACAGTCTTCACACGGCTTAAAACCGGTCTTCGGGGACACCCTCGACTCACCAAATTTCTCACAAAAACTCAACAAAACGGTCGAAGCCAGTCAAAAAGAGACGAGGGTAGCTCTTCTCTGAAAGAAAAGAACTGGCGTTACTGCGTTATTGCGGCGTCTATATATTACTCCTGACGTCATCACGTCGACTATGACCCCAACGACGCCCGCGGAATTGACCAATGCGCAAGGGTATTGCTCAAAGAAAAATCTCCGGATCCAGTCTGATGCCTGGTGGAAATTCTAAGGTAAGGAATCTGCAACTAGAAGTCTCTATCACATCACTGGTATAAGACTGTATGGAAAAAGAGTTGAGAAGTCCCCACAGTTTCAGAAGTTCGAGGAATAAAAGTCTAATCTAAAACAATAAATAATGTGACTGGAAAGTTGTCCCTGTAAATAAAAAAACAGTTCACTGTAGCCTGCTTTTTATATTTGCTTTGAGCAGAACCTGGAGGTGGATTAAAGGACAAAAGAGGCCAGAGTCAGAGCTGATGAGTAGGGGCAATGGGGCTAGGGAGAGTGAGCTCTACATAATAACAAAAACAGCGAGTAATGGAACCACATGGCAGTGGCATAGATCTCCTTCAGACACCCGCAGCACAGCCTGTGTTTTCAAAGGAGCGACACAGTACCTGACGCTGCCCAGGAAACGTAGCGTGTGCCTTTGCCTTCACTCAGATTGGTGGGAGTGTAGTCAGTCGACCTGCAAACAGTTGCACATAGTCCTACCCATATAACATAGAATACTGGTGTAATATTTGGAACAAATTATTAGAGACCGGTGGTCTTGAGATCATATCTTTTGTATGCTTGGCTCCTCAATGACGATCTGTAAGATGTACTAACATTTTAAAAACTTTTTAGGCTGGGGTTACCAGTGGCCCTAATAGTTGCAGGGATCTGTATTAGGATATGTTATAGGAAGGCAACCATTTCTGATCGCGAAGAAAAGGATGCTGAAATGTTGAACGTTGCCTCATCCAAGCAGACTCTCTAATGGTTTTCACGACCTGATGGCATCCTTCTCCTTACTGTGGGTCCTGTTCCTCCAACCACTGTTGTAGTCACAGGTTTAGTACTAGTGCACTCTAGGAACCCTAGACTAGACACTAGGATTTTGTTTCCCCCTCCAGAAGCGGATTCAGTACCAATGACCCTCTGTGGCAACAGTTATTTCTCCCTGGAACACCTTCGTGCCCATTAGACAAGAATAAGGTGTTGAAGGCACAATCTTTTGGTTAACCTACCACTCCTATCAGGGGTGGGCGATTACACTCACTGTATAACCTGCACTCACCCTTGGGTAGCTTGGCACTGAGCAGTCAACTTACCACAGAGGCAATGTGTAAAGTATTGGCACAGCACTCACACAGTAAACACACTGAGCATCACAAAAGAGACTTCACATGAGTGCTAGGTAAACACAGTTTGTAGTCAATGCAGACATTAATTAACACAGTATAAAAATCATGAACTTCTGGGCATAAATCACACTTGGTAATATTACTGGCAATACTAAGTCCAACCATGTTAAAGTGACTTAAGTGGCATGAAGATCTGGCAGAAATCAGACGTAACACCTCCCTCCCCCACCCCAGTACCCTTATACGATGCAATAAGTTGTCAGAACTAGGCCCACTCTGTCAATTAATATAATGCAATGCCACACTGTTGTAGGATGCACCCAGATCACAACAATATCAGGAGTATGTACGCACTGATAACGATAACACCTTAAGCAGTACCATGGGCCAATGCTGCACGGGTGGAACCAAGGTCAAACGCAGTATCCAGTTGGAAAGAAATCAACGTGTAAAGCAGCATCGCCAGTTGATGTTATCACTAGCTGATGGTCTTCATGCAAGCACTCCCACAGTCACTCAGCACTGATACGTGGTGCTGCGGGTATCAGGCAGGTCCATTCGGAGCACATTTCACACACACAGCATTGTAACGTGGTGCAACTGATATCCAGCAGGTCACTTGACCCTGACTACCCCACACCCATGGATTAGAAAGAGGTCACTCCTGGTGTCCCCCCGAGAGTAGGCCGCTCTCAGCCAGTCACACTTAGGTGAGGTCCCAGGGAAGACGATGGGGTGAAGGTAGCATAACTGATTCGAAGGCAATTGACAAACAAAAGGGGTTGGCCACCACTCTAGACGTTTACCCACAGGATGCGGAGCAGAAGCAGCTGAGGGCAATAGTTTGTTCATTTTAAAAATTCAGTAATGTGTCTTCCAGCACTAGCACAGTTCTAAGGAGCATGGTAGGGAGGCGGGGGGGAGGGGTGGTAAAGGGATCAAGTAGTCTCCTTGACCCACTTCCGATCGATCTTAGAAGCATTCCTCCAGCCCAGTCAGTTACTCTCACCACCCAGGCCCGATCCGGGTAATACTACCTGGCACACACTGTCGTAGGGGCTGGGTGAGGAGAGGGTAGGTAGTTCACCACACGGAGGGCCCAAAAGGAACGGTCGATGAAAAGGAGGAATGTAGCAAGGGAGCCTCTCAGAAGGTAGAGGTGCCCCTTCAGGTACACATTGAACACAGTTGCACTTAGGCAGTCTGTTCACAGCGTTTGGTATGTGATGATCTGGGTCGCACCAGCCAATTCAGGTTACACACACAACGATGACTTGCAATTTTCGTGCCCCCCTGGAAATGAGGCACAACGCCAGGTGCGCATTGATACGGGTTGTACCAGACAATACCAATCATTTATGATGAATAGATATCAATCCCATGCCTCCTGAGAAATGGTGCACTGTGATACGAGTCGCACCGGAAAGTTCCAGACAGACAGACAGACAGACAGACACACACACACTGCACGAGGTAGAATGAAGTACTACTACAGTTACACCTCCATCTCCGAGGATTGCAACTTGTGAATTAGACACTGCATACAATGAGCATGCAGTTCGTGTGACACATAGGGGTGATTTAGCACGATCGACGAAGCAGGCCATGCAGGGTTCCACAACCGTTGAATCTGCTCACTACCAACAAGATGCTTATGGATGCAGAGGCCTAACGAGGCAGGGGCTACTCTCCTTAGATGCGGACAATGCTTTTGGGGCTCTACACCAGGCAGTCCGGACTCCAGACACAATTCTTAGCTTCGCGCTCATGCCGTGCTGTCAGTTGAAATCCAGCAGATGATATGGCACTTATGAGGGCACCGCAATCCTGGTGTCAAAAGCAGATTGTGTGGGTCCCTCATTGAAGGACTTTGGTGTCCCTGAGACCTGCACAGAGAACAGGGGGCAAGCCGACAAGCCTTTTTGAGAGCACACTTTAGGGTGCCACACAGCGCTGCAGCCTGCCCAGCCAAGAAGAGTGCGCGGCCCCTTCTATGGCAGTTATACTCCTTGTGCACAACCTCTGGCAGTGTGCATCACGCAGTCCAGGGCCTCCGGACCCACATCCCTGTAAGTGTATCTCTATCCTGCTGCAGTTTGGCACCAAAAGTTATACTGTAGTGTGGCTTTGAAGTTGGGGTTGGTTAAGAGGTCCTTCCTTTGAACCACAGATGTCTCCCGTAAATTTCAGTCCTGTCTCCCATGTGGCCGTGGAATGCAGATCTTAATCTTTAATGGGCTATGATTGGTCCCCAGAGACCAAGTATCAAAACCTCTCCCTCCAATCTATCCAGCCAGGCCCTCAAATGGGACGGGTGTCTCATTCCAGTTGCATGCCAGTTGTTTATAGCTGTCTCTGGAGAATGCACAGATGTGCTCCCCCTATCTCCGGTGTCGGTTGGAGCCAGGGAGAAAGGCACACGACAACTCTAGAGCAGAGAAATGCCCACTTTACAGAAGTCGCATATCTTAGCGATTAATGACAAAATCACCCTTACTAAAGCAATGGGTTTATCACTGCGGAACCAATGATAGGAAACATCATGAGCCAGATCCACTGAAATCCACTATTGCAGTGGGAGTGATTTCAATCATTCACCCATGTTAGCCTATGGGGAGAGCAACCCTCAGCAGTAGTGAGAACACACACACAGGTATTCTTCACTACATTATGAAACCCCTTTGGTGCAAGTGTGCATGCCTACAATGGCAGGCCGGTCACAGGTTAAACACCATTGTACAAGCTTGCACACATGGGACCGCAATGGCGGACTGGACACATATTGAAACACTGTTGTGCAAGCACGCACACATGGGCCTGCAATAGCAGGTGGAACACGTGGAGACACTATGTTGCAAGTGTGCACACATGGGCCTCAAATGGCAGATGGGACACATTTGAAAACACTATTGTGCCAGCACGCACACATGGGCCTGCAGTGTCAGCCGGGACACATGTGAAAACACTATTGTGCCAGCGCGCACACATGGGCTAGCACCACTTCCTAATATATGAAGGAAAGCATCACACCTTCACACTGTCCTTAAGTGGGAAAGTGCCCAGAGCCCAAAGGCCACTAGAAGAGGATCAGTAAAACATAAGAAAGGAGCTGATCTCCTAGGTACTGAAAACCCTATTCTGGCATGGAACACCCTTATGTACCTGCCCTGCCTTCTACCCATCACCTGCTCTGCCCTTCAGGGGTGCTGTAGAGGTAGGGTAAGGCCCATTCAGTGTTCGCCAAGGAGCAAGAAATACCACCCTAGGAGCCAGCACTACTACGCCTCCCCAGGCCTGATACATGGTTGACAGGCTACTCTTTTTGGTGACACACTCCACGCAGCATCCCACTAGTAGCAGGGCAGTACTAGTCCTTGGTGTGTGGTGTACCTTTTTACAGGGCACTCTTGGGTACAGTACCTCAACCTATCACGTAAGGGGCCCTTTTCTGGCATGTGTAGGAAGGGCAGGCGTACTTTCCCACTGCAGTACAGTGGGAAAGTGGCCAGAGTCCTAAGGCCACACAGTGAGAGTCAGCAAAAAACTGTGAGGAAAAAGCAAAACGTTTCAGGGAAGTCCCTTAAGAAGGGCCATGTCCAAGAAAAGGGATATGAAATACCGCTGTGAAATGAGTTCTTGCAATATGAGCCGCCGCACTGTCTTCTAGGTTTTATTAACAGTGCCCGCTGGCTTACAGTTTCTGTTCGCAACTATCATTAATGTGATTACTTGCTGCAGATGTTCTGTTCTGAAGACACCACTTATATAGTGCCCTTCTAATAATAATGTAATTAGTACTTTTCTTCCTTATTTCTCCAGTCTCCCATCTGTCTATACCTTTCCAGGTGTTCAACCCACCTAATACTTTTGTTTCACTGTTATTTTGACATTTGATATTGTTCTGTTCCATCCAGTGACTGTTTGGAACATCGCCTTTTGACCACTACATTGAGACACCTATGTTTAGGCACTGTGATTAGGTTACTGAATATCCTATATAGCTATTAAACCATGTATTTGTTGTACATCTGATCTTTACCAAAGACTTCCAGAACTTTTGATTCAGCCGCCAACTCTCCACTGCCCTCAGTTCAATTTGTAATCAGTCTCAGACAAGGCCAAGCCATACCCCTCCTAAAAAAGGCCATACAGTCATAGCACACCTTGGCACTCAAACACATAGATTTAACCCAGACTTCATAGGGACGGCGTCTGAGGCCATGTTACAACCGCTGCCTAACACTGAAGACTTCCCTGTCGGGAGGTTCACAATGCCATGGTGGTCCTTGATCAACAACCTGGGATTGAACTATTAACTCAGTCCCTCACACTGTGCACAACACTGTGCCATCATCAACAAAGCTAATTTGTGATTTCTGCATAACCCATAACCCTGCCTGTCTTCACTATACAATGAAGAGCAAACTATGATCACGTCTTAAGCAGAATTCCCCCACTTAATCACCTATAACATCTTTGTATGTCATTTAAACTAGAACATGGAAATAAGGAGCTTTACAAAATGTGATCCAGTAAACGGGTGCTTAAAACATAACCCTACCACACACAGAAAAAAGGCTTGTCTAGGCTTACAAAGTACTCTGAGAGTCGGACTTCACTGCCACAGAAAAATATCAAGAAAACAAAGCGGACTAGAAGTTAAATGACTAATGCTCTCACAAATGCTTTCCCCCAGGAGGCACATTGCATTTCTTCTTAAAACGTGTAAAACCCCACCAAAAGACAAATGACCCTTCTCTTCCAGGGGATCCTCATCAATAGTCATAAGCACTGAATATTCCCGCCCAAGTGCAGAGGCTCTGGAGCACATATTACATATTAATGTATGTAGTATAAACAAATTATATATATATATATATATAAAAAAAATTACAAATCACCCTGTGATGATACCAAAAAATTTTTTTTACATCCCGCTGCCCCAATAATCAAACAAAACATGAACTGAACAAATGTTACAAATATTCAAAATATTAAAACTGTTAAAACCAAATAACTGTTATTAACTGTTGACCTTTTCGTTTTTGCAATCAAGCTCTCACATTTTTTTTTAGATACAAAATGTAACATTTTTCTAGGGAATTATAAATATATACTCTGAGATTTTGGATAATCTCAGTACTTGGAAAGGAAAGAAAAGAAAGGAATAGCATCACATCAGTGACAAGGATATGCATATATGTTTATAAATGCATACCTTATTCTCAATACGAGCTGTTAACAACTGTTGAAAATTATGTTGTTTAGACTTCTTTAAAACTATTACAGGGAAAAAAATCCCTTATTTTCTTACTCAACTCGTATTGAGAAAATGTACCCTCTTTACACTATCCTTATCCAATTATTTTCATTATTATTCTACCTCCTTTCTTTTCTCTGACCAGCACTTTGTCTTCCCTATGATATCAAACGTATTTGTATCAAAACATATCAATATTTGTATGTTTGTGTATTCCATAGTCCTAGCTCCACATTGAGTCAAATACTGTAGGAAAGTACCATCTTGCCTGGCATGTTACCCCCATTTTTCACTGTATATATGTTGTTTTAGTTGTATGTGTCACTGGGACCCTGTTCACCAGGGCCCCAGTGCTCATAAGTGTGCCTGAATGTGTTACCTGTGTAGTGACTAACTGTCTCACTGAGGCTCTGCTAATCAGAACCTCAGTGGTTATGCTCTCTCATTTCTTTCAAATTGTCACTAACAGGCTAGTGACCAATTTTACCAATTTACATTGGCTTACTGGAACACCCTTATAATTCCCTAGTATATGGTACTGAGGTACCCAGGGTATTGGGGTTCCAGGAGATCCCTATGGGCTGCAGCATTTCTTTTGCCACCCATAGGGAGCTCTGACAATTCTTACACAGGCCTGCCACTGCAGCCTGAGTGAAATAACGTCCACGTTATTTCACAGCCATTTTACACTGCACTTAAGTAACTTATAAGTCACCTATATGTCTAACCTTTACCTGGTAAAGGTTAGGTGCAAAGTTACTTAGTGTGAGGGCACCCTGGCACTAGCCAAGGTGCCCCCACATTGTTCAGGGCCAATTCCCCGGACTTTGTGAGTGCGGGGACACCATTACACGCGTGCACTACATATAGGTCACTACCTATATGTAGCTTCACAATGGTAACTCCGAATATGGCCGTGTAACATGTCTATGATCATGGAATTGCCCCCTCTATGCCATCCTGGCATAGTTGGCACAATCCCATGATCCCAGTGGTCTGTAGCACAGACCCTGGTACTGCCAAACTACCTTTCCTGGGGTTTCACTGCAGCTGCTGCCAACCCCTCAGACAGGAATCTGCCCTCCTGGGGTCCAGCCAGGCCTGGCCCAGGATGGCAGAACAAAGAACTTCCTCTGAGAGAGGGTGTTACACCCTCTCCCTTTGGAAAATGGTGTGAAGGCAGGGGAGGAGTAGCCTCCCCCAGCCTCTGGAAATGCTTTCTTGGGCACAAATGTGCCCAATTCTGCATAAGCCAGTCTACACCGGTTCAGGGGACCCCTTAGCCCTGCTTTGGCACGAAACTGGACAAAGGAAAGGGGAGTGACCACTCCCCTGACCTGTACCTCCCCTGGGAGGTGCCCAGAGCTCATCCAGTGTGCTCCAGACCTCTGCCATCTTGGAAACAGAGGTGCTGCTGGCACACTGGACTGCTCTGAGTGGCCAGTGCCACCAGGTGACGTCAGAGACTCCTTCTGATAGGCTCCTTCTGGTGTTGCTAGCCTATCCTCTCTCCTAGGTAGCCAAACCCTCTTTTCTGGCTATTTAGGGTCTCTGTCTCTGGGGAAACTTTAGATAACGAATGCAAGAGCTCATCCGAGTTCCTCTGCATCTCTCTCTTCACCTTCTGCCAAGGTATCGACTGCTGACCGCGCTGGAAGCCTGCAAAACTGCAACATAGTAGCAAAGACGACTACTGCAACTCTGTAACGCTGATCCTGCCGCCTTTTCGACTGTTTTCATGGTGGTGCATGCTGTGGGGGTAGTCTGCCTCCTCTCTGCACTAGAAGCTCCGAAGAAATCTCCCGTGGGTCGACGGAATCTTCCCCCTGCAACCGCAGGCACCAAAAAGCTGCATTACCGGTCCCTTGGGTCTCCTCTCAGCACGACGAGCGAGGTCCCTCGAATCCAGCAACTCTGTCCAAGTGACCCCCACAGTCCAGTGACTCTTCAGTCCAAGTTTGGTGGAGGTAAGTCCTTGCCTCACCTCGCTAGACTGCATTGCTGGGAACCGCGACTTTTGCAGCTACTCCGGCCTCCGTGCACTTCCGGCGGAAATCCTTTGTGCACAGTCCAGCCTGGGTCCACGGCACTCTAACCTGCATTGCACGACCCCCTAAGTTGTTCTCCGGCGACGTGGGACTTCTTTGTGCGACTTCGGGTGAGCACCGTTTCACGCATCCTCGTAGTGCCTCTTTCCGGGTGCTACCTGCTGCTGAGAGGGCTCCTTGTCTTGCTCGACGTCCCCTCTACCTCCTGGTCCAATTTGCGACCTCCTGGTCCTTCTTGGGCCACAGCAGCGTCCAAAAACGCTAACCGCACGATTTGCAGCTAGCAAGGCTTGTTGGCGTTCTTTCGGCGGGAAAACACTTCTGCACGACTCTCCACGGCGAGAGGGATCCGTCCACCAAAGGGGAAGTCTCTACCCCTTTTCGTTCCTGCAGAAACCTCAGCTTCTTCTGTCCAGTAGAAGCTTCTTTGCACCCACAGCTGGCATTTCCTGGGCATCTGCCCATCTCCGACTTGCTTGTGACTTTTGGACTTGGTCCCCTTGTTCCACAGGTACCCAAGATTGGAAATCCATTGTTGTTTTGTGTCTTTCCTGCATTATTCCTCTAACACGACTTCTTTGTCCTTAGGGGAACTTTAGTGCACTTTGCACTCACTTTTCAGGGTCTTGGGGAGGGTTATTTTTCTAACTCTCACTATTTTCTAATAGTCCCAGCGACCCTCTACAAGGTCACATAGGTTTGGGGTCCATTCGTTGTTCGCATTCCACTTTTGGAGTATATGGTTTGTGTTGCCCCTATCCCTATGTGTCCCCATTGCATCCTATTGTAACTATACATTGTTTGCACTGTTTTCTAAGACTATACTGCATATTTTTGCTATTGTGTATATATATCTTGTGTATATTTCCTATCCTCTCACTGAGGGTACACTCTAAGATACTTTGGCATATTGTCATAAAAATAAAGTACCTTTATTTTTAGTATAACTGTGTATTGTGTTTTCTTATGATATTGTGCATATGACACTAAGTGGTACTGTAGTAGCTTCACACGTCTCCTAGTTCAGCCTAAGCTGCTCTGCTAAGCTACCATTATCTATCAGCCTAAGCTGCTAGACACCCTATACACTAATAAGGGATAACTGGGCCTGGTGCAAGGTGCAAGTACCCCTTGGTACTCACTACAAGCCAGTCCAGCCTCCTACAAATACAACGACCACTATGCTTCTTTCTGAGTGAAAGAATTGTTTAGCACACCTTACAGATGACAGTAAAACTCCTCATCCCCATTGACCAAAAAGAAAAGGTCAACAGTTAATAACTCAAAATAAGGGAGGGATCAGGAGGAGTTATGGTCCAGTGTATATCCTCCTTGTGTAAACATTGAAAATAAGTGATACACTGTTCCAATCATATAAAACAGAAAATAGTGACCGGGGTCCTAAATTCTAGGAGCAAGGGGCCTCACACACCCGTAGGGTGTCATGCTTCATCATAGGCACTGCTCCTCGTCAGACTGGCGCTGCAATGTCTGACGGGCACCACCCCTGGTGGGGGGGCTCTTTGCCGGAGATCTTAATATATGGTGGTGCCGTGACCCCAAAGGTGACTAAAGTGTCAACGGAGATCAGAAGAGAATGTGGTTTAAAATTGACTCTCAAAACCGCCACTGAGACAGTAGATTTTATTGGACCCAATGGACGGTCAGGGCCAAGGTTAAAAAATAAAGTCAGAAGAGTGAATAAAGAAATTAAGATCAATCACTCTTGTAATGCGGAAAATATCAAAGAGAGGAGTTTGGGAATTCTCCAAAGTCTACCCTCTCATGGGTCAACATGTTTCGCATCCTGGTGGTCCAAACGGATCCAGTGATGCTTCATCAGGACCTTATGTGACTGTATGTATCTCCTGAATAATGAGGGCCACATATATTTTCAAAAAAGTTATACAAGTACCTCTAAGCCAGCAATTAGTTGGGAGGAGTAATAATCACTTACATGAATATGGAATCAATAATTCCTAACTCGTACCCGTCCTAAAATTGAAGACGAGCATCCTAGGAATACACGGACCAATAGTCCAGCGCTAAACAACGTTTTTTAGAGCAGTTCTGGCCAGGCGGAAACCTACCCCGGTCCGTGGTTCCCGAAGAGTGCCTCAATGGACCTGCTGTATCCCATCATGCCCCACAGGTGACAGTTAGTTCAGTTCTTTTTTCCAGCTCCTAGTGTTTGGATCCTGGAGCACTGAGCTATGCTATTTTTCGGCATTTTGTCAAACAAGTTTCTTCAGAAACTCCTGTTTTTGACCTCAATCGAAATACTTCGGTACATCCTTCAGTACATATTGTACAGAAGAATATTTTTTTTTTACAGAAATCATGCCTTCTTTTTTTGTGGTGTCCTTCTTGTGGCAAAGAGAAGGCTCAGACAGATCTTAATTCTGCCTGTATTGTCTGTGTATCCGAGATTCATCTACCAGAGAAATGCCACCACTGCCAAAAGCTGTCCAGGAGAACTTTTAAAGACAGGAAACAAAATTGGTCTGATTAGGCTGCAGGCGAGAAGAGAAACTGCTTCAAGTGGCCTTGGAGGGTCCCCATCTACCTCCAAGAAGCCCTCCTCTCACTTTAAAGAAGTGCCTAGCTGAAGATCTCCAGAAAGACAGTAAAAACAACGATCCTGGTCAACATTGAGAGGTAGGATGTCAAAGTCAGAGCAGATCCCTGTATTTTCGCCATCGACGTCAAGAATACAGTCTCACCAACGCCACTCAACGCCAAGGCAACCCTCGCCAGTAAAACCATAGTCGCCGTCACAGCAACATTGTCACTCGATGACGAGGCTAACATCACCGTCAAGGCCTTCATTGACGTCAAGGCATCGCTCGTGAATGTCGGGGCCTGCATCTACCAAGAAACACCACGGCTCAACGTTGATGCACCCTTCTGCATCATGGCTACCATTGACGTTGGAACAGGCTGGCCTCTCACCATCTAGGCACACACCGCCTAGCGGATCAAAGTCGACATCAAGACCTGTAGCCTCACAGCCTTATTCTTCACGTCAACCGCCATTGGCATTGAGACAAACATTAACGCTCAGACCTCAAAGAGAGGACAGTAATTCACGATCACATAGCCCAAGGTCGCACTCATCAACTCAAACAATACCTTCAACTCCAGGAGGACAGTGCAACCACTGAACATCACAGCTTGTGCACAGTCTGCAACACATGAGACCCTAAGTAACATTTCCCCAAGATGCTTGGACAGTCTCATCAAACAGCAGAAACAACAGAGTCTGGGATCAGACTATTCAGCAACATACTATCCGTCAATAGCTACTCCGTGATCGCCAAAGCCAACAATGCCAGCTGCATCTCCACTGGTTTCCACTTCTCCTCAGGAGAGAAATGCCCCCGAACCTTAATCACCAAGAAGATCCAGGACACCTGTAAGGTATAAATTGCGGTCCAGAACAACAAGGCCAGGTCCTAGCGGTCGTACTGATCCAGATCGCAACATCAATAACAGAGGTCTTTCACCTGGTCTGCATCCTTTAAGTCTTCAGTGAGAGACTATTTGCCCACACAGACAGACATTCCACTAGGAAGAGTATCTCCAGTACATGATCTGCCTCATGGTCGGAACTAAGGCACCAGAGGCAGTTCTCGTGGGGGTCGGTAACTGACATCCGACCCCCGCACTGGCTACAAGGTTTAAAGCCGGATTTTCTAGGCTGCGACATCGTAACCGTCCATTGGCAACAGTAGCTCCCTGTGAGCCTCGAAGAATTAACCGTTGTTCGGGCACGGAAAAAAGGGAACTGACGTCTCCACGTCGGCGAGGGCTTCTTATTCCATGGATGATGTCATACGGCGTCGCGTGGAGTCGGGCGATTGTGACGTCATCGCCGACGTGCAGAGCTAGAAGAAATTTCCGTCGAGGGCTAGCGCGAGGGGAGAATTCTTTTGGTGAGGAATCCACAGGTAGGTGTATCCATCAGAAATAGACATTCCTGTGCCTCCAACATCATAATCAGCCATCTTTGGCACCTTCACCATTGATCAGCTGTGAAACCACTGCTCCCTCTGGTCCCAGGCCTTCTCCAACTGGCTATAGACCTTTTTTTCACCCCAGTGTTTCTTCGAGCATCTCCATCGCGGATCCTTAAGAAGTACAAAGCAACTGACCAGGATCCGTTATTCTTGAGGTCGGACCCACCACCAGACTCAGTTATGAGATCTGCAGCAAAAAAGACACACTGTTGCTTCTCATCTTTTGTACCCCCAGACAAGGATAGCAAAACAGATGGATGCCTTGAGATAGAAAATGTGTGGTATGCCTGCTTCTGTTATGAAGGTTGCTAGTGCATCTGCATTGTTGAGGAGATGCAACAGATCTCTCTGGGACTCTCTTTCTTGTTTCACAGAGAAATTGACCAAAGAAGGTAGGGAAGGCTTTCAGGAGATTCTACAGGAAGGGGGTCTTGCATTTAATCAGATCATTAGTGCAGCAACAGATGCCTCTGATCTGGCTCATTGGTATTCCCATGGAATCTGTGTTATAAGGTCCTCCTGGTTTCGCCTGGTTTAAAGCCCTCATTACCATCCTCTCAAGACGGCTAAAGGAAGATGACTTAATCATCAGCCACCAGCTTCCTCCAAGGCACCAGCCAAGCAATGAGTCCTCTTTTCCCCCTTCTCTGTTATCCACCCCAGTGGGGGAAGTATCACCAAAAATCTGGACAAGAGCCACCTCATCACAAGCAACTAATGGGTCTTGAACATTGTACATAATTATTACTCTCTATGATTCAAGACTCCTCCCGGTGTACCTCCTGCAAAAACATAATGTTCTCAGCCAGCCCTCCCAGGATGAAGTCACCAATCTACTCCGAAAGGAGGCCTTAGAGGAGGTCCCACACTCCCAAAGGGGCCTAGGAGAATACTCCTGCTATTTCCTAGTATGGAAAAAAGGCCCAAACAAAGAATTCAAACCCATTCTGGACTTACAGATACTAAACAAATTCATACGCAAAGAGAAATTCATAATGCTGGCCCATCACCAGATATATCCCCAACCCCATCAGGGGGACTGGATATGTACCATCGATCTCCAGGATGCATACTTCTATGTTCCAATTGCACTAAAACACCAAACATTTCTGCATTTCCCGGTTGAATTCAAACATTACAAGTACAAGTACAAAGTACTACAGTTTGGCCTAAAATCTGCACCCCACACGTTCTCAAAATGCATGGTAGTAGCAGCATCCTTATGGAGAAGAATATTCCTCTATCCCTATCTAGATGATAGGCTCATAAGAAGCTCTTCAGAGCCCTTAACGGAGTGACATTTCAAAATTTGTGTCAACACTTTACAAAGATTGGGTCTCCAGATAAATTTAGCAAAATCCATACAAATGCCAACACAAAAACTACACTACCTGGGTGCAGCTCTGTACACAAGGATAGCAAGAGTGTGTCCTTCGGACTAGAGATTTTACTCAATAAAATTGAAGTGTCACAATCTCCTTCACACTCCCCATCGATCAGCCAGATAGGTGGCACTCCTTTTGAGGTTGATGGCCTCCTGCATTTTCATCCTTCATGCCAGGCTGCACATGAGACCACTGTAACAAAATCTAGAGGCTCAGTGGAACCAGTTCTCTGAACAGTGGGACGACAGACTGACTTTTGCAAAAGGCAAAGCAGTCCCTAACATGGTGGTCTCAGTCACATTCTACTGGTAGGGGTCCCTTTCCACCTGGACCCTCCCATGCAAATTCTCTCATGGGTCCTCTCAGACGCAAGGCATGTGGTCGGACAAGGAGCAACAATATTCCATTAAAATGCTGGAGCTGAGGGCGGTTTATATAACCCTCAAATCATTCTACCCATCCATCCAGACTAACTCTCTTCTGGACCAAACGGACAAAACTACCACAGTTATTTGAACAAGCCACGGGGAGCACTTGCTCCTGTTCCTTGCCTCTGGAAGCGTAGGCCATCTGGAAGTGACTAATATCCAGGAATTTGACAATTTCTGCCATTCACCTCCCAGGAGTCCAAAACATTCAGATGGAGGCTCTCAGACGCAATTTCACCAAAGCACACCACTGGATTTTACACAACATCATAGAAGACATATTGTGGGAATGGGGGCTTCCACAAATAGACCCTTTTGCAGATGAAAACAACAACAAATGCAGAGACTTCACATCCAGGTTCTACCGACCAGGGACAAAAGGGAATGCCCTTTTGATAACTTGGTCTGGGAAATTTCTTTACGCATTTCCCCCAGTTCTTCTGAACCCGGCAGTAATCAACAAACTGTACAGATCCAGGACCAGAATGATCCTCAGAGCACCAGAATGACCACGCCAGTGGTGGTACCCTGATCTCTTTAAGCTAACCAAAAAAAACACACAGGAGGCAATCATGCAGACAGGATCTCTTGGTCAAGCTAGGAAGAGTAATGTTTCACCCCAAGCTTCCCTCTCTGAGCTTGTAAGCTTGGCTCCTGAAATCCTCCAATATGGACATCTATGCCTCTCATAGGAATGCATGGACATTCTTTGGAGTCAAACCAACCTTTTAATAGATGCTCTTACGCATTAAGGTGGAAACTATTCTATGTATGGTGTACCCAGAATGATCTTCATCCAATGCTGGGGCCGGAGGATGTCACCTTATCTTATCTTCTCCACATAGCAAAGTCTGGTCTGCTATTGTCCTCGATTAAGGTACATTTTCCAGCTTTCACTGCTTACAGAAAATCCCCCATTCAGGTTTATTTATTTCACAAGCCTGTGGGTAAAGGACTTTTAGAAGGGTTGACAAAGATTTTTCCACTTGTCTGTTCTCCCTCTTCTCCGTGGGAACTTAATGTGGTCTTCTTGACGCTTATGCGCCTGCCTTTCAAACCTATAGACGAGGCATCACTGCTCACCTCACATGGAAAACTGCTTTTCTAGTTGTGATTACTTTAGCATGTAGCGTCAATGATATATGAAAAGAACCTTACACTGTATTTCATGCTAATAGGAATGGTCATGAGAACACATTCAAGTTTCCTTCCTAAGGTGATTTCTGATTTTCACATTAACCAGAATAGTTCTCTTCCCATGTCCTTTCCTAACCCTTCCACACCAGCAGAAGGAGCATTACACCCATTAGATCTGAAACGAGTCCTGAAATGTTATGTAGATAAGACCGAAGATATCAGACAATCTGATCACCTCTTTGCCAATAATGGACCAGTGAGAATAGGCATAGCATCCTCCAAGCAGACAACCTCTGTGTGGATAGTTTCTTGTATAGCACTTCCCTACCAGCTTTCCAATAAACACCTTCATGTTAGATCTAAAGCCCACTCTACGGCAACCGCTACATTACTCATAAATTTACCCATTTCTGAAATTTGCAAGGCATGGAGATCGGTACATACATTCACCGGCCATTACTGTCTAGACTCAGACCCTCAAACAGATACTCAAGTTAAGCAAGCCTCTTTAAGAAATCTGTTTGATAATTGTAACAGCTGCTTTTGTTCTAGATTCATCCGCAGATTGGTGGGATGGGCTTGCTACTCTATTCAGTGCTTGTGACCATTGATGAGGATCCCCTGGAAGAGAAGGAAAAATGCTTACCTATAATCCTATTTCTCTTCCGGGGAATTCTCATCAAAGTCATAAGCAGCCCTCCCTCCTCCCTAGAAGAATTTTTCACGCAACAGCACATACATACTTGCTTATGTTTCCTTCATATCACTGTAATAAAGAACTGACCCAGCTGTCACCAGTGGGAAATGGTGGGATACCAGAGGGTCCTTTGAGACCTTAAAGGCACACTACCACTTTTCTCTGTTATGCTTTTAAATGTAACCTATTGGCTTCCAATGCCTTTCACTTTATTGCAGTTGTCTGGTACAATAAAGGCTATAATTGCACCTTTTTCTCTTACTTAATATTTTTGCTCTACAGAAATGTATATGTAAAATAATAATTAAAAGGAAAACTCAATTTCATGGAAGCGTTTTGTAGCCTATATTGCAGGCTTCATATGTAATATCTATATATATATATATATATATATATATATATATATATATATATATATATAAAAATACCACGTACATTAATTAAATATCTATATATATTCACGGAAAAAAAAAGGTTTCAGGGGCGTTATAATTAGGCTCACATTTTAAACGTACAAAACCATAGAAATTTGCCTGTTATAGTTAGAGTTACCTCAAGTAACTATAACTTGTGCCCTAATGTAACTATACCTCGCACCCCCACCATGCACAGTTTTTCATCAAATATTTTACTGCAAAAATAACATTGATATTATCAATGATGATATTAAAGATATCATGATTTTTAATTCTGTTGCCTAACTATAACGTCCCTGTAACCTTTGTTTTTTTTCCAGTGAATTTCTCAGTTTTTTTTGTATTTTTTTTTAACGTAAAGTAATTTTCATTACTAGATGTTAATCCAACCATCAACCCGCACCGGGGTTGACCCCAGGGTCTGGCCCGAGGCTAGTCCCTGCAGCTAACCCCTTTAAACACCCAACCCCATGCTTCGCGTGGCCTTTAGCCATGCCTTGTGGGTCTTGGCCACAGGGCCTTCAGCCAGGCCCTGCGGCCAACACCCCTAAAAACCAAGCCACACGCTGTGCACAGCCTTTGCCCATTCACAGCGGTATTTGGCCACATGCCCCATTCCTCCAGCCAATTTCGGCCCTGGGGACCACATCCCCCAGGATCTGAACTTTTAAAATGTATTTGTTTGGGGGAGGGTCATGTGGCCCTCCTCCCCAAACTAATCTCGGCCCGGGGACCCCATCCCCTGGGGCCCAGCCTAAATATTAAAAAGAATTCTGGGGGGAAGGGAGCCGTGCCACCCTCCTCCACAGGCCAATCTCAGCCCTGGGACACCAGTCCTCAGCCAGCCTAATTAGTGAATTTTGTTTTTGGGGAGAAGGGCCTTGCAGCCCCCTCCCCAGGGCCAATCTCAACCCCGGAGACCCCATCCCTGGGGCCTGGCCTTGTGACTTGGGTGCCCCCAAGTGCACCCAGTGACAATGTTGGGGACTGCGGTGGAAGCCTAAAGGGCCTTGTGGTCCAAGCCAGGTCCCCACCTCCTGTGGGATTTGCCATTGCGGTCATAGAGAGGGAGCTGCTAAAGCCGCTACCTCTCTGTGAGACCAATGTCTCCCTGCCTGCCTCTCTATGGACACGGAAACAGAGGAAACCTCCACTCGCAGCAAGAAAGAGTTGTTTGACAGCTCTCCCTTGCTGAGAGCGGAGTGTTTCCTTTGCTTGCTGGAAGCTGTCAAAGGCGCCAACAAGTCAGAGCAAACAGCTAAGTCCCGGGGGTGGGCATCCAGGACATAGGGGAGGTGGTGATCCCCAGGGCCATCTGTGGCTCCTCGAGCGCTGCCACGCCCCGCCTCCAACATCAATAGCCCTGGAGAGGTGGTTGAATTAGATGAGATTGAGAGATGTGCTCTGGGGAAGTGGTGGTCCCCGGGGATGCGGGGGGAAGGTGTCGCAGGCACCCCCCCACCCCATTAGATTGAGAGGTGGCGGTCCCCAGGGCTGTGGGGGGTGCGTGGCCCCCTTGCATTCAATTTTAGCTTGTATCCTGGGGAAGTGGCGGGTCCCCAGGTGGGCCCCAGCACACAATCTTTTTAAGGTTCGCAGAGCCTCTGAGTCCCTATATATACAAATTTGGATTCTCTTTACTTACTCAAAAAACTACTAAAAGGCTTTACACCAAATAACAAAAAGGGTGCTTTCTGGAATAAGAGCAACCTTTCTTCCAAATCTGGTTTAATTCTGTCCTGTGGTTCAGGCTGTAGACCTGTTCAAAATCCCTATGGAAATTAACATTGGAAATGCACCTTTTTTGACCCCCCACTTTTCTTGGCCTCTGCTTGACGGATCAACCTGAAACTTTCCATACAGAAGCTGACATGACTGTTTAATTTTTTGGGAAAATTTCAATAAGATTTGTCAGATGGCTCCAGAGATATAGGCAAGTCCAAAAACGCTTTTTCTATAGAAACTAGGCCCTAACTATAACTACCTAGTGGCGACCGCCAATGGGTAATGTATATATGTATAATAATGTATTAAATACGTGTTCTGGGGTCCACTCACAAGGGTGGAAATATTGAGTGCTTATGACTTTGAGGAGGATTGCCCTGGAAGAGAATTAGGATTACAGGTAAGCAATTTTTCCTTATCAATGTTAACATTCACGAGGACAGACGTCGCTGGAGTCTCAGAAAATAAAACCTCATCCAAGGAAAATGAGAGAATGTGTCAGTTTGGGTTGTTTATGAAGAGACTGACACAAAGTGATTTTTGTAGAAGGTGGGAACAGCAGCGAGAAAACATTAACATAACAAAAGTAACATTAGCTCCGTCACATTTTTAGTGCCGCTAAAATATATCTTTTTACTTTGTGTTTTCCCATATGTGTGTTCTTGGCATAGAGATGCAAGGTTTGCAATCATTTTTTCAGATTAGATGTAATTATTTGTTTGCACCTTAGAGACTCTGTCTTATTTAAAATGATATTTGATCTTTCTGCAGTGTTGTCTGTCACTTCTTGGCAAAATGGCTGAGCAGAAAAATCCTTTCGCAGAAGTCAGTATCTTGTGGAACAAGCAACTCATCAAGGATTTATAAACCGCGGCAAATCGCCTGTGAGGGTCTCATGGCGCTGATAAAGGAAGGAGAAGACAGGAACAAGAGCAATGCAGCAGCATGGGGAGAGCTGGGCCTGGTTCCTGCTCAAATGGGACACGCTGGGGCCTCCATTAAGTAGGTCCTGGGAGGAGGGAGGGGCACTGGGAGGCAGTGGCGGGACTAGGTGGGATATAATGGGGGCATGCAAGAGCGGCAAGGGAAAAGCAAGTAGAAAGCAGTGATAACGAGGGAGAAGCAAGAAGAAGGCACAAAAAATGAGGGAAAAGACAAGGATAAGGGCAACAAACAATGGGGGAAAAGCAAGAAAAAGCAGTGAAAATGAGGGAAAAGCAATGAGAAGGCACAGAGAAAGCAGTGAGAACGAAGGAAAAGCAATGAGAAGGCATGGAGAAAGCAGTGAGAATGAGGGAAAAGCAATGAGAAGGCACAGAGAAAGCAGTGAGAACGAGGGAAAAGCAATGAGAAGGCACGGAGAAAGCAGTGAGCACTAGGGAAAAGCAATGAGAAGGCACGGAGAAAGCAGTGAGAACGAGGGAAAAGCAATGAGAAGGCACGGAGAAAGCAGTGAGAACGAAGGAAAAGCAATGAGAAGGCACGGAGAAAGCAGTGAGAATGAGGGAAAAGCAATGAGAAGGCAGGGAGAAAGCAGTGAGAACGAGGGAAAAGCAATGAGAAGGCACGGAGAAAGCAGTGAGAACGAGGGAAAAGCAATGAGAAGGCACGGAGAAAGCAGTGAGAACGAGGGAAAAGCAATGAGAAGGCACGGAGAAAGCAGTGAGCACTAGAGAAAAGCAATGAGAAGGCATGGAGAAAGCAGTGAGAACGAGGGAAAAGCAATGAGAAGGCACGGAGAAAGCAGTGAGAACGAGGGAAAAGCAATGAGAAGGCACAGAGAAAGCAGTGAGAACGAGGGAAAAGCAATGAGAAGGCACAGAGAAATCAGTGAGAACGAAGGAAAAGCAAGGGGAAGGCACGGAGAAAGCAGTGAGAACGAAGGAAAAGCAAGGAGAAGAAATGAGCAAGAGTGATGCAGCAGCACAGGGAGAGTTGGGCCTGGGAACACAAAGTACAATCCTGTCGACAGGATTGTCCACTTACGCAGATATCATATTTTAATTATTCCTTACAGGCTTTGGGTTCGGGATCAAAATGTAATTCCGACAAATCATTGATCAATCACTATCCCTGCAGATTTGTTTCCCAAACAATTGTAAACGTGTGAGATTGTGAGTGTCTATATGAAAGAGATTGGAACATATAGATCCCTTCAAATCACCAGAAGACTGCTTGCATATTATGCCGTCTCTATCTCACACACTTTCAGATGAGGCGTAATCTACATATCCTACAACATTCATCCTTACAACGCTCTGCAACACAAGGAAGATGTACTGTGAACGTTTGTGTACTTTTCTGAGGCGAACAGCTAAAAAGGCTGGTTTTCAAGAGTTAAGAAAATTGATTTTTCTAATTGCACGATTGTGTTATAAATGACAACTAATGATACCTACTCAATTTCCAGCGAAGATAATGATTTCCAGTTAAGATAATGATATAAGTCATTCAGTCTCTTAAATAAATGGCCTGTGTGGGACATGATTACACCTCTGTAGAAAAATGAAAAATTTCCAGGAACTTTCCCGTCCTCCAAATAATTAATCAGGTGATAATGCATATTTTTAGGGATGCCAGTCTGTGTAGCTTTGATCTAGGTTTCACTTTGTATACAAGTATGATGACGTTACTTATTCTTTTTTTTACACGTCCCAGTCCTTATGAAGGGCAGTCACAAATGATTGGTTTTATGTTGTTCTGTTTAAGTGTTGCATTGCTTCAAAATGTCCATGTATTTATCCTATTTCTTATATATTTTTGGATGTTTAAGTTCTTATGAGTTTTATGATTGGGTTTTACTGTTTTTTATGCTATCCAAGGGAATGTATTTAGTCTTATGCTGATCAGTGTTTGTGTTTTGTATGGTGACCATAGACTAATGTTGAGATATAAACATTCTTTTGATTGCTTGATTAAGTGCTGCATTGAAGCCTGATATGTAATAACAGCATACGGAGGATGACTGGTTCTTTAGGTGATCATGTTTACCTTGTTCTCTTTACGTGCTTGGTGCTGGTTGTGACAGCGTCTCCAATTACTGTGAGATCATTGCATGGCCAGAGCAGTGTGTTGGAGGATTGTGTGGTTGGGTGCGAGCTCATATATAGACAATTAAAAGATAGGATGAAAAGGGCTTTTGCTTCCCATAGGGAGGAGGGCCGAATTGCTAGGTCCCTCGGTATGCACTCTATTGTAAATTATACTAAAATTCCCAATATGTCAGCATTGAAAATGTATCTAACCTGATTTACCAATCCCCAACAAGGTTTAGATTAAATTGAATACACAATTTAGTTGCTTTTCCCATTGCTGGCCTAGGGTCGATATTTCTTCACGCTGCCCATGTGATGCTGTTTCTGTTTAATGAACAGCGCATTTTATGTTATTCTGCAAACTGTATTATCCACTGACAATCCAGTTATTGTGCCCTACTTTATTCCACAAGCACTTTATAGCATATGAAGTCGGATCCAGATACTTTCAGTCTTTAGCTACACCGCCGGAAGAGTGCACTTCTGTACTCTTCCGGCGGCTTTAAATCAATCAACGGTTGCACTGTAGGATTTTATGTACTTTTAGGATAATTTCAAATTTCTTATTTTGTAAGATGTGACTTGATTTATTGTTGTGCTTTTATGGTTGAAAAATGTTTGACCGAATAAACATTGACTGACTGACAATTCTATTAAACTCTCGAACTTTTCACATGAAAGTGAGAAGTGGGTCCGTCTCACTTAATCCCCCCTGTGTTTTTTATTTTATGGACTGTCTGGAATATGGACTTTTGCCACAAAGGAAGTCTCCTCCATTGTAACAACTGTTCTAATGGTTTGGGAGTGCTAGCTGCCACTGTCAGTCTTTGAATATCCAAAATCCATTGCTGCAAAGATAGAGTAGGAGGATCTGGGCTGTTTGCAAACAAACGTGTGTTGACAGGTGTGCAAGCTGAGTTTGTGAGACTGTAGTCTAGCTCAGCTCAGTTACACGTGCATAGGTTGCCTGTTCCTGAAAAGACCCTTCAGAGATTGATGCAACCTGGGCAGGACTTATGAGTGAGCATTAGTAGTGCAGGTATGTAGATTTGCAGTGTTTTCTAAAAAAGTGTATGTGCTTCGCTGTTTGATACACTAGAGGAAAATTTGTACCAACCTACAGTGTTGGCGTAGTTAGGCCTAGAGACTTGATTGACTCACTAGTATTACAGTTAAACAGGATATCGACAACAGATCTGACATTAAATTCCACATATCAGCATTCATCATTTTAAACTGTACTCTGTCTTAGCTACTATGAGATTCAGGCTTTTGCATCTCCCTGCTGGTTCAAATGAATTACTGTGAAGACCAGCTGGAGGATCAAAGACCTCTCCACGCGGTAGGACGACCTGGTAGTAGTCAGGCTTGTTCCTATGAAGTGAAAGCTTGGGGATAGAATCTGCATGTTATAATTACTTTTCATACTGCACCTTGCCTGGAAAAGCTCACCCCACAGAAACAAACAAAGGTAGTCAGACCTCTAGAAACCAGTCACACGAGGAGCCGCCCTTTGAACCTTTGGAGGGAAGGGACCGAGCAGCTGTGGCAGTCAGAGATGGAGCTTAGGCTCTCAGAGAAGGTCTTTCAATAGACCACTTAAGGCTGCCATCTTGGAAATTCCCAAAATGCTACGCAGGAGGATTGGGCAGGAGTGGAGTGGTTATGTGTCACCCAAGCACTGGGCTCCTGCATGATCCCACCAACACTGCAAGACCCCATCCTTACTTAAAAACCCCTAGAAAATGTAGAGATTTTGGAACTTGGACTTAGGGGAAGCAACGCAGGAGGAATGGCAAACTGGAAGAGAGAATACCCCTGACTCCTATAGAGATGGAATTCAGGACTTTTGGACTTCAATGGCACATACAGGCAATGATTTGTTTTTCGAAGGGCTCTCCTACATCCTCTGGTGGGCAATAGAGGCCTGGAGCTGTTGGGTGGGACCCTGGAGATTCATCCATTTTTCTGTTGACAGTGCCTGCTGTTGTGTGACTTCCAAAAGCAAGAGGCCCCTAGCTTCTGCCAACATGCAGGTGCCTTGCAAGTGGCTTGGAAGTCATAGGACCTATGAAGTGCAGGCAGGTAGGGGGCTAGTCCAGGGGGGCTGTGGAGAAACACCTTGGGCCCAGTGCCAAGGTCCTGTGTGATGACATACAGCAGGAAAAAGCAAGGTCCCCAAGTATTCAGAACTAGGCTTAAGCTTGCCACTGGGAGCAAAACACAATTCCCATATACAAATCAGCCTAACAGGATCAGAGAAATCACAAGAGGAAGTTTAGTCCTCTGGTGAGAGAGACAGTTTTAGACCGAGACGCAAGCAGCTTTCCCAGTTCCCATCAGGATCCCTGGGGTCATATCTAATCTGTGAGAGGGAGGACGAAGAAACTTGGAGGGCCACCCTACACAGTATATAACCAGTTTAGAGCAGGGGCGTAGCGTAGGGCCCCCACATCCCCTGCCCTGGAAGGAACCCCCAGGCTTGTGTTGTTCGGGCACAGGATACGTGAAGCTGCCGGTCATCTTTGCCCTGAAAGTCTTGCTAGTTGTGGTGAACCCCCCTACCACCACTCTGCTGCCCCTCCTCCCACCTCACCACCCCCCCCCCACCCCACCAGGTTTCATAATGTGTTTGGTGAAAACTTCAGCGTAGACTTCGAAAATCCTGTTTACATGCCTAAGAGTCTGATTGGAGAGAGAAACCTGAGAATCCCATAGAACCGGAAAGAAAAGAGCTTCACAGTTGTTGTCTGTGTCACCCACTCAGACCAGGACACCAGTCTCTCCCCACCATATGGCCAGAGCATGAAGGTGCAGAACCTCTTCTTGCAATGCTTTAAAAGCTAGACCAGACAGTATAATCCCTCTCTGACAACCGCACAAGCTCTGCACAGACTGATACAGATTCCAAGCTGTGAATAACCAGGTGACAGAGGTGGCCACAAGTGTCCTCTAGGCACTCACAGTACACGCAGCTTGTGTTAGGACTGGCGTCTCCAGCAGGCACACCAGGGAGCCTACATGGGCCACTAAATGGCATTATTCTACCATAATTCTACGTTGTCTAAGGTGTTTATGAGCTGTAACCCCAGTCTTGCACCAAACTGTAGTATTAATGATTTAAACCCGACATGACTAAAAAGAGTTCGCATTGGTGTGTGATTTATTTTTTAAACATTTTTATTTCTTCAAAATAGCTCACATATTCTTACCTTATCAGAGTCATGCTACACTAAGGGGGTCATTCTGACCCTGGCAGTAGACTACTGCCAGGGCCAACGACCGCGGGAGCACGCCAACAGTCTGGCGGTGCTCCCATGGGCATTCTGACCGCGGCGGTACAGCCGCGGTCAGATACGGGAAACCGGCGGTGTCCCGCCAGTTTCCCGCTGCCCAGGGGAATCCTCCATGGTTCCGACCCCCTTACTGCCAGCCTGGTTCTGGCGGTTTTGACCGCCAGATCCTGGCTGGCAGTAACGGGTGTCGTGGGGCCCCCTAACAGGGCCCCACCAAGATTTTCAGTGTCTACCAAGCAGACACTGAAAATCGCGACGGGTGCAACTGCACCCGTCGCACCCCTTCCACTCCGCCGGCTCCATTCGGAGCCGGCATCCTCATGGAAGGGGGTTTCCCGCTGGGCTGGCGGGCGGCCTTCTGGCGGTCGCCCGCCAGCCCAGCGGGAAACTCAGAATTACCGCGGCGGTCTTCTGACCGCGTAGCAGTATTCTGCCGGCGGGACTCAGAATCACCCCCTAAGTCTGATATAGTGAATTGATACACGATATGCTTCAAGAGACTGTCTTGTAAAAAAGCGTGTATTAAAAAGAAGCATGACAGACTTTGTAAGAGGCAAGTGGTTATAGCTGATGGAAAATATCCTGTGAAACTCGGACAGAAATAAAGGAAGGACTAAGGAATTTAAGGGACACGTGGAAGGCTTGTTTGGGGCTGCTGTAAATGTTCCCACCACTGGTGTCATAACCCAAGGGCCACCTGGAGGTGGCAGCCTTAGGACTCATTGTAAACCTATATTGATGGAATCACTGAGTACATTTGTTTTATTTTAGGGACATGTTCTTAGGCACACCAGAGTGTGCCGCCTGCCATCTAACAGCTTGAAAAGCATGTGCTATCTGGATTGTGACACCAAGGTATCTTTGATCCAGAACTGTGCTTGGAGACTGCAAAGCCGGACCTCATGCGGAAAGTGTCCAACCACCCCGCCTGCATTGCTTAAAAACCTCACAGTCCAGGGTAGTATTAGAAAAAAGATGTGTCTGCAGTGGGAGCACAGTCGAGGTTCAGCTTAGGTGTCCTAACTTTGTACCAATTATGGTAACCTCACACAAACTTCCAATAATCAGTGAGTTCAGACAATTCTAGAGGGTCAAGAGATCCTCGGAAGTTCTATAAACTAACCACATACATTTGGGACGCCTGAAGGTTAAGGGGAAAGGTTCATTAAGGGGCAAAGCGTTATCAAATTGCACTATTTGGAGCTATCGTAATTCATTCGGCTGCAGTATACCCCAGATGAGGACGGACTACTCTCACACTCACTCAGTTTACAATCTACCGAGATCCAATTGCACAATTTAGGCACTCCTCCATTTAAATGTAATTTACTGGATTGCTGACGTTGAGCTGCATTTTCCATTCACCTTTGAATTTCCTTATGTGCAATTGAGAACTTTATGGTAAATTGAAAAAGCATAGCCCTGAGCAGAAAGCAAAGAAGATTTATAAGAAAGTGCAGGCATTTTGGCAGCAGATGTGGGGTGTGTACAGGTAAGGAAAGAATGTTCCAAGAGAGCAGGAAGGAGGGGGAGAGAAAAAGAGGCAGAGAAGACAAAGGAGACTTTTCCTCACCATAAAAAATACAAGGTAAACCTGTGATTCAAAATAAAGCCCGTGTTGGCATCTAGAAGTGCTCCACTCCTCCTGTTTATTTATCAATACAAAGGGAGTAAAAAAAAAACTTGGCATGATGGAGGCTGCTGAATGCTGTTTTGCTGACTGCATGACCTCAGCTGGAATACTTTTCCATGACTGGAACCAAAAAGACGCTGGCGCGGAGTCAGCCACTAAGGTTTCAGAGTGTGTCTCTCCATCCCTGCCTCCAGGCCCTCAAACCCACGGGCAGGTGCTGCCTTTATGTGCAATCTGCTCTCCTGGCTTCGACCCAGGATCCTCTGGGGCTTTGGCCTTCACCTGCTTAACTATTTCCTCTCTTAAGCAGAGTAAAACCAGGCTGCTTCAAAGTAGGGGTTCAGTTCTTTTACAAACTCTTCAAATGTTTCGTTCGGACCGTTTTGCTCTCAAGTTCATCACTGTTCGTCCTAGACAAGAGCAATCAAACAGAGGTACCTAAGTACCTGCTAGTCAGATACACATGTGCTCCCTGAGACTGCATTCTCCCCTTCTTGAGTGGCAGATTAAGGGCCTGTTTTACAGAAGTAAACTTAGACCTGAAGCCTAAGTTGACATCTGAAGTTAACCTGAGACCTTAAGTCTAAATTAGATCTGAAGTCTAACCTGTGAGCTGAAGTCCAAGTTTAAACCTAAAGTAATACTTTGAACCTAAAGCCTAACCTTAGACTTGAGGTCTAAATGTGAACTTCTGGTCTAAGTTTACCTTTGTGAATCAGGCCCCGAGTGTTTCACTATTAGAGTGTTTGTTTCCTAACACTTGTTCTACATCTCTTGCTGCCTCTCCCAACATTTTTGGCCTTGCTAGGCACGACTGCTGTCACTGCACCATACAGGATCTACCCAAAAGAGCTTTGAGGAGGGCTATAGAGAGGGGCTTCGGCTCTGCCACATGCTGCTGGTGTTTTGATTTGGCAAAAGTTATGTGCTTCTAAAGAAAAAGTGCTTACTCTCCTAGAGCTGTAATGATTTATCAAGTTGGCAGAGCTCCTTATCAAGTTCAGCTATTCCGTTGCAACAGAGTTCGACCTTTAGGACAGATACATGCCACAGAAATGCTATAGACCTCCTGAATAATTAGATAATTATTGTGTTTGTTCTTCTCTGGCAGAAGCCCCTTTCAATGCTGCTATCCATCATCAACTTCAGCGATAGTTTAAAATGACCCTCCTTGAGAGAATGTTCTTTTTCATTCTAATTCCCAGTTTTAAGACGTATGGGCTGGAGAGTTTTTTTTAAAGTTTATATGCTCTAATGTTAATTTAATTATTCATTTTAGTTTACACTTTAATTTTTGAAAAATCTATTACTAATATATTTAATTTAAATAGAATGTAATATTTCAGTTTATTAAGTTAAATTAATTTACTTATTTATTATAGTGCAATTTTAAATTGCCCATCCCTGAACCCTAAAAACCACGTACTACCCCTTACCGCCACCCTTCCGTGAACCCTAATAAACTCTTACTGCTCCTTAACTCTACCCGTTCCTTCTCTCGCCACTCTTTATCACTACCCTTTCTTGAAACCTACAAAGAAAGGCCTTACTATCCCTTATTGCTTCCCTTCCTGGAACCCTAAAAACCCTTCTTACCCTTAATGATTCCCTTCCCTGAACCCAACAAACCCTTTAAAGATTACCCTTCTTTTAACCCTACAGAACTCTTACCGTCCTTTAATGCTCACCTTCCTCGAACACTAAAAACCCTAGATTCCGCTCCATGCTGCCTTTCCTTAAACTGTAATAACCCATTACTGCACCTAACAATCCCCTATCCTTGAAGAATAAACAACCTTTGCTTACCTGTTAATGCCGCCCTTCCCTGAACCCTAAAAGCCACCCTTTCCTGCTGAGTAAACTGCTGAGTACCCCATAACGCTCACTCAGGGAGTAGGGAGAGCCTAAGGATGAAAGGCAAGAAAGAACTGAGTATTAAATTACTGATTCCTGCGGTAATTCCTAATTTCTAAACTGACTTTCAGGGTTGTCCTTGTGATCCCTGTTATTTCTGAAGGCACCTCTGTCCCCACAGTTGTCAATGCCCCCAGTACTGGGAACTCTAGGAATGAGTTACCAGGTGATATCTAGGATATCGTTATAAATACCTTAGCAATGTTGAATGTGGTACAGCGTGGCTCTTTAAAGATAACGTTTTAGGGCGACAGCGGAAGCCTTTCAGGACCACATTCTGCTGTTTATGTGGGGTGCAGCATTGCCATTTGGGAGAAATGAGCACCCCCCACCATTAGTGCGTCACTTACACAATGTCAGTCATTTTGCGGTTACACTACGATTCGGTAATAGCGCACTGACATTACCACAACCAACCGTCATGACGTAACTGCACATTTAAAGATAAATGTGCATGCATTGTTTCTGCCTCTTTTCCCACAAGCATTCGTGTAAAATTAGCATCAGCGTTTGAACCAAACTGCACAGAATGCAATACTTTTTTCTTAATACAAAATAGCGCTAAATGCACTGAAAAGCATTTTCCACACATTTCACTGGAATTACATCTTTGCACATATTCTAAATGATTCCCAAAGCTGTATATTGAGGAAGACAAAATACTGCAGCTATTACTGCATGACTGTAAAATGTGCATAGAGTGGGCTTCTGATTGGCGCCACCCAGAGGAGTAACACTCTCTCACCGCGTGCTATCACCTGGTGACGTATCCTTCCTCCTTCCAGGAAGCGCTTCCTTTAGAATGCACTAGTGGTTATCCTAAATCTGAAGCATAAACTCAACTATGCGGTTTGTCAGTCAGGTCTGCACAGAAAGCAAGATTTGTGATGCTATTTCACCAGCAATGCAAAGCCAGTATGACTCATTTAATTTGATAAACAACATTTGTGCATGCAACACATGCAAACGGCATAAGTGAATGCCTGTGTTTACATTTGTTTGTAGACTAAAGCTAGACCAATTGGTTCTGTCAATATTAGGTCTGGTATTACTAAAGTTCTACACAGGGAAAAGCTTTTGTACGGTTTTCAGGTAGCCCTCTTCATCCATTGGTCTGTTGCTGTGTCATTCACAGTTTTCTTCCTCCCACTAAAGCATTCAGCATAGGCCAGTGGGTCAGCCAACTTCAGCCATTGGCTAACTTCACTGTGACTGATGGTTTCTACCCTTTCACAAAGAGCACATCCACACACAAAGTAGTTCCCTTGAGTCCCAGAGTCTACTTTGGCAGTGCTTGGTTTTTGAGACCAAATAAATAGTTTTGCTTTTAACTAATCTTTTCTTTTTATTGGCGAGGGCTAGCAGATCCCTCAACAATAAAGTTATATAAAAACTATGTCAAAACAAAAAAAGCATTGACAAAGCAAAAATCTAGTTGCCAATGGCAGCCCTGCCATCACATGGCTATGATGCCAGTAATCAGCCCATAGCGCCAACTGGTAATGTTTAGTATGTCAGTATTCTGGGGACCACTAAAGACCTGGGCTTAATTAGCATTTATAGTCAGATATTCATTTAACCTACAAATAGGGGGTGTTATTAATAAATGGGCTGTGTATGCGGAGGCTGTAGTGTATTATTGCAGCAAGCCCAGGTAGAACCCTTGGTCTGTAGCTTCATAACTAAAAATAGATGCAGAATCCCGCGGCTACAGAGACTTATAAAAACCCTGGATTCATTACCAAAGCCTGCACTGCCTGGGAACTCTGGCTGGTGAAGGAGAGGTTTGTGCCAACCTCGGCTACTGGCAACGCTTGGGAGTGCAAAGGATCTGTGCACTGTGTCAGAGCACCGGTGCCAGGCACTGCTCTGTCTGTGCGTGCCTGCATGCATGCATCCCTGACACTGCCTGTACCCCCGATGCTGCCTGCACCTCTGACACTGTCTGCACCTCTGACACCGCCTGCATCCATGGCACCGCCCGCACCTCCTAACACTGCCTGCACCCTTGACACTGCCTGTGCCCCTGGCACATGGTATTTATGGCAATGTCCAATTATCTCTGATGGACATGCCCTTTGATGGCTCCTGTCTCTTTGGAGATAAGGTGGATTCAGTGCTGGAGCGCTTTAAGGACAGTTGGGCTATGGCTAGGTGCCTGGGCCTTTCCATTGCTTCTTGTCACGGTCGGGCCAGTCCACCCCCTGCAGGTAACATCTTCAAAATCCTCCTAATCTGCCCTTTTACCATCATGGGCATCCAGTTGGTGGCAGGATTTGTCATCACCTGGCTTACTGGCGGTGCGGACCACAGGACAGGTGGGTTGTGCAAATCATCCAAAGGGGCTAATCCTGCCTCTTTATGACTGCCCATCCCTGCCCCCCCATGCCCCCAGCCACCCACTTATGACAGGCTGACGGGGGATCATCTATCCCTCCTCCACCAGGAAGTCGTGGCTGTTGGTCATGGGAGCCATAGGAAGGGTTCTGATGCCAGATGTTGGTTCTGGTTGCTATTCCCACTACTTCTTGGTGCCAAAAAAAGACAGAAGCCTTCATCCTGTCCTAGACCTCCGCCCTCTCAATCACTTCCTTGAGAAGAAAGGTTCAAAATGCTCACTCTGGCTCAAGTTCTTTCTGCCCTGGACCCAGGAGATGCGATGGCAGCACTGGACTTGCAGGACTTTCACATTCCCATGCTGCCTGGCCCCAGGTATTACCCGCAGTTCATGGTAGGCAAGCACTTTCAGTTCACTGTGCTTCCCTTTGCCTCTTACCAGTGCCCCTCATTTGTTCACCAAAGCTAGGGTGGATAAACAGCGGATCACAAATGGCATCTCCATCCAGAGGTAGTGCAAGCTCACTTTCAGCTGTGAGGAGAGCCTTGGTTAGATTTTCTTGCTATTGTTGAGAACGCGTAATGCAGCAGATCTGTGTGCTGGAGTTTCCAATCGGGCATTACCTCGGAGATGCTTTTCATATCAAGTTGATCTCAGGCATCTTGTACGCCTTGCCACCCGTACCATACCTGCCTAGAGCTCTCAAGAAGATCAGGAACAACCGGGCCCAAGCAAGTCTTGTGGCCCGAGACTGGGAACAGAGAGTTTGGTATCCCAAGCTGTTACGCATGACCATCGATCCTCCAATCAGGCCACCCCTTTGAAAGGATCTTCTGTCACAGCAGCAGGGGAGGGTTTGCCACCTGAACCTAGCAACTCTTCACATGCTTGCGTGGAGATTGAGTGGTGGCAATTGATAGCTTTTCACCTTTCTCCTGAAGTCTTTGACGTTATCTTGTCAGCCAGGCATCCCTCCACTAAGAGGTATACACCTACTGCTGGGAAAAATTTGTGGCCGGGTATTCAGTAAAGCAAATTGATCCCCTATCTGCCCACCTTTCTCAAGTTCTTCTTTTTCTTCTTTCTCTCGCTCATCAGGGTTCTGCTTTGGGCACTCTTGAGAGAAGTCTCTTTGCTATCCCTGCTTTTTTTTTTTTTTTTGCAGCTGCCTGCTCGGCCATCCCTCTTCAAATCCCATGTTGTAAATAGGTTATTGAAAGGTCTTCAACATATGTTCCCCCCTTCACCCTTTATCATGCCTCAGTGGGACCTAAATCTTGCCTTGACATTTCTAATATGCACTCCCTTTGAGCAGCTTCATAATTGCCATCTCGGGCTACTTACCATCAAGACAGCCTTCCTCGTGGCAGTAACAACTGCGCGAAGGATCAATGAGTTTCAGGCCTTGTCATCTAGGCCTCCTTACCTCACTATCTATCCTGGTAACTGGTTCTTCTCCTGAAAGTGGGCACTCAATTTCATGTAGGCTAATTTGTCACCCTGCCTATTTTTTACACTCCTCCACATCCCCCAAGGAGGAGGAGCAACTCCACCATCTGTATCCAAAAAAAGCATTGTTGTTCTATCTTGACTGCACACAAGAGTTCTAGGTGGACAACCAACTCTCCATAGGGTATGTTGGAGCAAAGAAAGGACAGGCCATGCAGAAGCGGACCGTACCCTGATGGATCATACTCTGTAACACTATCTGCTATTTATTGGCCAACAAGTGACGCAGTGAGGAATTGCAAGCTCATTCCACCAGAGCCAAGGCTGCAACCACTACTTTAGCATGCAGAGTTCCGGTCTTGGACATCTGCCAGGGAGCAATGTGGGCCTCATTGCACACTTTCACAAAGCACTACTACCAGGACTGCCTGGTCCATAGGGATGAGCACTTTGCCCATTTGGTCCTGCAGGACTTCTTCATCTGAAATTGGTCTGCAGACCCACCTCTGTGGACGGAATTGCTTGAGTATCTGTTCTAAGGTAAGAAATCTGCAGCTAAAAGTCTATCAGATGAACAAGTTAGTTAACCTTCAGTAACGCCTTATCTGGGTCATACTGTCTAGCCACAGATTCCTCACTGACCCACCCAACCTCCCCGCTCTGCGAATGGATTTCTAGAGAGAGGGCTGTTAACCTTTCAGGTCCCTAGATTCCCACACCAGTGGTCACTGCTATTTGTGGCTGCACACTCTGGGAGTGGAAAGTTGCGAAAAGAAACTAACATCAGGGCTCTTGGGTGGCACCTATATAGGCGCTGCGAATGTCACTTCTGGTGCGGACTGTGCCATGCAGAGCCGAACAACGCTACCTACCGGCATGCAGGGGTACTGTTCAGGAAAAAAATCTGGATCCAGTCTGACACCTAGGGAGAGTTCTAAGGTAAGGAATCTGCAGCTAGATAGATTTTCTACTAGATAAGGCGCCACCGAAGGCAAGTAACTTGTTCATCTCTGCAATTTATCTGCTTTCCAGTCCAACAACAATGTACAAGAACAGAAGACATGAACCAAGATTCATTTTTAAACATACACAACCCAAAAGGCTTCCAGCTTTGTCTAAGTTCATAAACAGATGCTGAAAATATGGTTGTGAGAAAGTAGCCTCTTTCTAGCCTTGTTACCCCCACTTTTGGCCTGTTTGTGAGTGTATGTCAGGGTGTTTTCACTGTCTCACTGGGATCCTGCCAGCCAGGGCCCAGTGCTCATAGTGAAAACCCTATGTTTTCAGTATGTTTGTTATGTGTCACTGGGACCCTGCTAGCCAGGACCCCAGTGCTCATAAGTTTGTGGCCTATATGTATGTGTTCCCTGTGTGGTGCCTAACTGTCTCACTGAGGCTCTGCTAACCAGAACCTCAGTGGTTATGCTCTCTCATTTCTTTCAAATTGTCACTAACAGGCTAGTGACCAATTTACACTGGCTTACTGGAACACCCTTATAATTCCCTAGTATATGGTACTGAGGTACCCAGGGTATTGGGGTTCCAGGAGATCCCTATGGGCTGCAGCATTTCTTTTGCCAGCCATAGGGAGCTCTGACAATTCTTACACAGGCCTGCCACTGCAGCCTGAGTGAAATAACGTCCACGTTATTTCACAGCCATTTTACACTGCACTTAAGGAACTTATAAGTCACCTATATGTCTAACCTTTACCTGGTAAAGGTTAGGTGCAAAGTTACTTAGTGTGAGGGCACCCTGGCACTAGCCAAGGTGCCCCCACATTGTTCAGGGCCAATTCCCCGGACTTTGTGAGTGCGGGGACACCATTACACGCGTGCACTACATATAGGTCACTACCTATATGTAGCTTCACAATGGTAACTCCGAATATGGCCATGTAACATGTCTATGATCATGGAATTGCCCCCTCTATGCCATCCTGGCATAGTTGGCACAATCCCATGATCCCAGTGGTCTGTAGCACAGACCCTGGTACTGCCAAACTGCCTATCCTGGGGTTCCACTGCAGCTGCTGCTGCTGCCAACCCCTCAGACAGGTTTCTTCCCTCCTGGGGTCAAGCCAGGCTTGTCCTAGGATGGCAGAACAAAGGACTTCCTCTGAGAGAGGGTGTTACACCCTCTCCCTTTGGAAAATGGTGTGAAGGCAGGGGAGGAGTAGCCTCCCCCAGCCTCTGGAAATGCTTTCATGGGCACATTTGGTGCCCATTTCTGCATAAGCCAGTTTACACCGGTTCAGGGACCCCTTAGCCCTGCTCTGGCGCGAAACTGGACAAAGGAAAGGGGAGTGACCACTCCCCTGACCTGCACCTCCCCTGGGAGGTGTCCAGAGCTCCTCCAGTGTGCTCCAGACCTCTGCCATCTTGGAAACAGAGGTGCTGCTGGCACACTGGACTGCTCTGAGTGGCCAGTGCCACCAGGTGACGTCAGAGACTCCTTCTGATAGGCTCCTTCAGGTGTTGCTAGCCTATCCTCTCTCCTAGGTAGCCAAACCCTCTTTTCTGGCTATTTAGGGTCTCTGGGGAAACTTTAGATAACGAATGCAAGAGCTCATCTGAGTTCCTCTGCATCTCTCTCTTCACCTTCTGCCAAGGAATCGACTGCTGACCGTGCTGGAAGCCTGCAAAACTGCAACATAGTAGCAAAGACGACTACTGCAACTCTGTAACGCTGATCCTGCCGCCTTCTCGACTGTTTTCCTGGTGATGCATGCTGTGGGGGTAGTCTGCCTCCTCTCTGCACTAGAAGCTCCGAAGAAATCACCCGTGGGTCGACGGAATCGTCCCCCTGCAACCGCAGGCACCAAAAAAAACTGCATCACCGGTCCCTTGGGTCTCCTCTCAGCACGACGAGCGAGGTCCCTCGAATCCAGCAACTGTGTCCAAGTGACCCCCACAGTCCAGTGACTCTTCAGTCCAAGTTTGGTGGAGGTAAGTCCTTGCCTCCCCACACCAGACTGCATTGCTGGGAACCGCGACTTTTGCAGCTACTCCGGCCCCTGTGCACTTCCGGCGGAAATCCTTTGTGCACAGCCAAGCCTGGGTCCACGGCACTCTAACCTGCATTGCACGCCTTTCTAAGTTGGTCTCCGGCGACGTGGGACTCCTTTGTGCAACTTCGGGTGAGCACAGTTTCACGCATCCTCGTAGTGCCTGTTTCTGGCACTTCTCCGGGCGCTACCTGCTGCTGAGAGGGCTCCTTGTCTTGCTCGACGTCCCCTCTGTCTCCTGGCGCAATTTGCGACATCCTGGTCCCTCCTGGGCCACAGCAGCATCCAAAAACACTAACCGCACGATTTGCAGCTAGCAAGGCTTGTTGGCGGTCTTTCGGCGGGAAAACACTTCTGCACGACTCTCCACAGCGTGAGGGATCCGTCCTCCAAAGGGGAAGTCTCTAGCCCTTGTCGTTCCTGCAGAAACCTTAGCTTCTCTTGTCCAGTAGAAGCTTCTTTGCACCCACAGCTGGCATTTCCTGGGCATCCGCCCATCTCCGACTTGCTTGTGACTTTTGGACTTGGTCCCCTTGTTCCACAGGTACCCTCGACTGGAAATCCATCGTTGTTGCATTGCTGGTTTGTGTCTTTCCTGCAGTATTCCCCTATCACGACTTCTTTGTCCTTTGGGGAACTTTAGTGCACTTTGCACTCACTTTTCAGGGTCTTGGGGTGGGCTATTTTTCTAACCCTCACTATTTTCTAATAGTCCCAGCGACCCTCTACAAGGTTCACATAGGTTTGGGGTCCATTCGTGGTTCGCATTCCACTTTTGGAGTATATGGTTTGTGTTGCCCCTATCCCTATGTGTCCCCATTGCATCCTATTGTAACTATACATTGTTTGCACTGTTTTCTAAGACTATACTGCATATTTTTGGTATTGTGTACATATATCTTGTGTATATTTGCTATCCTCATACTGAGGGTACACTCTAAGATACTTTGGCATATTGTCATAAAAATAAAGTACCTTTATTTTTAGTATAACTGTGTATTGTGTTTTCTTATGATATTGTGCATATGACACTGAGTGGTACTGTAGGAGCTTCACTCGTCTCCTAGTTCAGCCTAAGCTGCTCTGCTAAGCTACCATTATCTATCAGCCTATGCTGCTAGACACCCTATACACTAATAAGGGATAACTGGGCCTGGTGCAAGGTGCAAGTACCCCTTGGTACTCACTACAAGCCAGTCCAGCCTCCTACAATGGTGTCTTTAAGTTGTGCTAGAAGCCATGCGTTAGGGGCACAGAGTCGCTGTACTTTAATATAGGTAAATAAATAACATTTAATTCTGATGATAGTGTAGCCCTGTGTTAGTGAGCAGGGGCAACCCTTAGGTTTCTAGAAGGAAGCTTTCCCTCGACACCCGGGGCCTACAGGATGACACCTGCCCGAGTGGCAAGTGATAGAATGGGAATTATCATTTCCTGCACTGAGTTATCAGGAACGAATCCAGGCCGCCTTCACCTCCTCACTAGGTCGAGTGACAGCTCCTTTCCTCCCCAACAGAGCAGAGTAGTTTCCTTTCCAAGGAAAGACGTGCATGGGCAAGAGCTATCCACCGGAAACGAGGGGCTGGAGAGATTGCATAACCCTAAGCGCTCAAAGCAGACAAACCCTGCCTGCGTCATGGTGAGGAACAGAACATTCTCCTCTGCACTGTGCCAGAGAATAACCCCCACTGCCCCGTGCCAGTGAACATCCTCTCCGTGCTGTGCCAGAGAACAATCCCCTCCGCGCTGTGCCAGAGAACAATCCCCTCCGGGCTGTGCCAGGAGAACAACCCCCTCCGGGCTGTGCCAGGAGAACAACCCCCTCCGGGCTGTGCCAGGAGAACAACCCCCTCCGGGCTTGCCAGGAGAACAACCCCCTCCGGGCTGTGCCAGGAGAACAACCCTCTTGCGCTATACCAGAGAACAATCCCCACTGCGCTGTCCCAGAGAACAACCCGCTCCGCGCTATACCAGAGAACAACCCCCTCTGCGCTATACCAGAGAACAATCCCCTAGGAGAACAACCCCCTCCGGGCAGTGCCAGGAGAGCAACTCCCTCTGGGCTGTGCCAGGAGAACAACCCCCTCGGCGCTGTGCCAGAGAATAACCCCCTCTGCGCTGTGCCAGAGAACAACACCCACAGGGCTGTCCCAGCAAACAACCCCCTCTGCCCTGTGCCAGGAGAACAGCCCCCTCTGCGCTGTGCCAAGAGAACAGCCCCCTCTGCGCTGTGCCAAGAGAACAGCCCCCTCTGCGCTGTGCCAAGAGAACAGCCCCCTCTGCGCTGTGCCAAGAGAACAGCCCCCTCTGCGCTGTGCCAAGAGAACAGCCCCCTCTGCGCTGTGCCAAGAGAACAGCCCCCTCTGCGCTGTGCCAAGAGAACAGCCCCCTCCGCACTGTGCCAGAGAACAACCCCCACTGCACCGTGGCAGGAGAAAAAAAACCTTCATGCTGTGCCAGAGAACAACCCTCCTGCCCTGTGCCAGGAGAAACCCCCACCACGCTCTGCCAGGAGAACAACCCACACTGCGCTGTGCCAGAGAACAGACTCCCTCCGTCATGCCAGAAAACAGCCCCCTCTGCGCTGTGCCAAGAGACCAACCCCCTCTATGCTGTGCCAAGAGACCAACCCCCCCTCCTTGCTGTGCCAGGGAACACCCTCCTCTGAGCTATGCCAAGAGAACAACCCCCTCTGCACTGTACCATGAGAACAATCTGCGCTGTACCAAGAGACCAACCCCCTCTATGCTGTGCCAAGAGACCAACCCCCCTCCTTGCTGTGCCAGGGAACACCCTCCTCTGAGCTATGCCAGAACAACCCCCTCTCCACTGTGCCAGGAGAACAAATCCCTCCCCCTCTGCCAGGAGAACAACCCCCTCTGTGCTGTGCCAGGAGAACAAGCCCCTCCATGCTGTACCAGGAAACCAACCTCCCGTGCTGTGCCAGGAGAACAACCCCTGTGCTGTGCCAGGAGAAGAAGCCACTCTCACTGTGCCAGGAGAACAGCCCCCTGCGTTGCGCCAGAGAACAGCCTCTTCCTTCCTGTGCCAGGGGAACAACCCCCTTGCTCTGTGCCAGGAGAGCAACCCCCTTGCACCCCCACCCATGCTGCGCAGGAGAATAATTCCCATCACTCTGTGCCACGAAACCAAGCCCACCAGCGCTGTGCTAGGAAGAAAAAAAAACTCTGCGCTGCGCTAGGGGACTGCCCCCTCCACGCTGTGCCAGGAGAACAACCCCCTCCACACTGTGCCAGGAGAACAACCCCCTCCACACTGTGCCAGGAGAACAACCCCCCTCCACACTGTGCCAGGAGAAACCCCCCCTCCACGCTGTGCCAGGAGAACAACCCCCTCTGCACTGTGCTAGGAGAACAGCCCCCTTGCGCTGTCCCAGAGAACAACCCCCTCCGCGCTATACCAGAGAACAATCCCCACTGCGCTGTCCCAGAGAACAAACCCCTCCGCTCTATACCAGAGAACAACCCCCTCCGCGCTGTACCAGACAACAACCCCCTCCGCGCTGTACCAGAGATCAACCCCCCCTCCGCGCTGTCCCAGAGAACAACCCCCTCCGCGCTGTACCAGAGAACAACCCCCTCCGCGCTGTACCAGAGAACAACCCCCCCTCCGCGCTGTACCAGAGAACAACCCCCTCCGCGCTGTACCAGAGAACAACCCCCTCCGCGCTGTACCAGAGAACAACCCCCTCCGCGCTGTACCAGAGAACAACCCCCTCCGCGCTGTACCAGAGAACAACCCCCTCCGCGCTGTACCAGAGAACAATCCCCTCCGCGCTGTACCAGAGAACAATCCCCTCCGCGCTGTACCAGAGAACAATCCCCTCCGGGCAGTGCCAGAAGAGCAACCCCCTCCGGGAAGTGCCAGAAGAGCAACCCCCTCCGGGAAGTGCCAGGAGAGCAACCCCCTCTGGGCTGTGCCAGGAGAGCATCCCCCTCTGGGCTGTGCCAGGAGAGCGACCCCCTTCGGGCTGTGCCAGAGAATAACCCCCTCTGCGCTGTGCCAGAGAACAATCCCCACGGGGCTGTCCCAGCGAACAACCCCCTCCGCGCTATACAAGAGAACAACCCCCTCCGCGCTGTGCCAGAGAACAACCCCCACTGCGCAGTCAGAAAACAAAACCCACTCCCCTGTGCCAGGAGAACAACCCTCTCCGCGCTGTGCCAAGAGAACAATCCCCTCCGCACTATGCCAAGAGAACAAACCTCTCCGCACTATGCCAAGAGAACAAACCCCTCTTCACTGTGCCAAGAGAACAAACCCCTCTGCACTGTGCCAAGAGAACAACCCCCTCAGCACTGTGCCAAGAGAACAACCCCCTCAGAGCTCTTCCAGGAGAACAAATCCTTCTGCGCTGTGCCAGAGAACAACCCCCACTGCACCGTGCCAGGAGAAAAAAAACCTTCATGCTGTGCCAGAGAACAGCCCCCTCTGCCCTGTGCCAGGAGAACAGCCCCCTCTGCCCTGTGCCAAGAGAACAACCCCCTCCGCACTGTGCCAAGAGAACAACCCCCTCCGCACTGTGCCAAGAGAACAACCCCCACTGCACCGTGCCAGGAGAAAAAAAACCTTCATGCTGTGCCAGAGAACAGCACTCCTGCCCTGTGCCAGGAGAAACCCCCACCACGCTCTGCCAGGAGAACAACCCACACTGCGCTGTGCCAGAGAACAGACTCCCTCTGTCATGCCAGAAAACAGCCCCCTCTGTGCTGTGCCAAGAGAACAACCCCCTCTGCACTGTACCATGAGAACAACCTGCGCTGTGCCAAGAGACCAACCCCCCTCCGTGCTGTGCCAGGGAACACCCTCCTCTGAGCTATGCCAGGAGAACAACCCCCTCTCCACTCTGCCAGGAGAACAAATCCCTCCCCCTCTGCCAGGAGAACAACCCCATCTGTGCTGTGCCAGGAGAACAAGCCCCTCCATGCTGTGCCAGGAAACCAACCTCCCGCGCTGTGTCAGGAGAACAACCCCTGTGCTGTGCCAGGAGAAGAAGCCACTCTCGCTATGCCAGGAGAACAGCCCCCTGCGTTGCGCCAGAGAACAGCCTCTTCCTTCCTGTGCCAGGAGAACAACCCCCTTGCTCTGTGCCAGGAGAGCAACCCGCTTGCGCCCCCACCCATGCTGCGTCAGGAGAATAATTCCCATCACTCTGTGCCACGAGACCAAGCCCACCAGCGCTGTGCTAGGAAAAAAAAATCTCTGTGCTGCGCTAGGGGACTACCCCCTCCACGCTGTGCCAGGAGAACAATCCCCTCCACGCTGTGCCAGGAGAACAACCCCCTCCACACTGTGCTAGGAGAACAACCCCCTCCACACTGTGCCAGGAGAAAACCCCCCTCCACACTGTGCTAGGAGAAAAAAACCCTCCACACTGTGCCAGGAGAAACCCCCCCCTCCACACTGTGCCAGGAGAACCCCCCCCTCCACACTGTGCCAGGAGAAACCCCCCCCCTCCACACTGTGCCAGGAGAACAACCCCCTTCGCACTGTGCCAGGAGAACAACCCCCTTCGCACTGTGCCAGGAGAAAAACACCCTCCACACTGTGGCAGGAGAACACCCCCCTGCGCGCTGTTCCAGAGAACAACCCCCTCCACACTGTGCCAGGAGAAAAACCCCCTCCACACTGTGCCAGGAGAACAACCCCCTGCGCGCTGTGCCAGAGAACAACCCCCTCCACACTATGGCAGGAGAAAACCCCCCTCCACACTGTGCCAGGAGAACAACCCCCTGCGCGCTGTGCCAGAGAACAACCCCCTCCACACTATGGCAGGAGAAAACCCCCCTCCACACTGTGCCAGGAGAAAACCCCCCTCCACACTGTGCCAGGAGAAAACCCCCCTCCACACTGTGCCAGGAGAAAACCCCCCTCCACACTGTGCCAGGAGAAAACCCCCCTCCACACTGTGCCAGGAGAAACCCCCCCCTCCACACTGTGCCAGGAGAACAACCCCCTTCGCACTGTGCCAGGAGAAAAACACCCTCCACACTGTGGCAGGAGAACACCCCCCTGCGTGCTGTTCCAGAGAACAACCCCCTCCACACTGTGCCAGGAGAAAACCCCCCTCCACACTGTGCCAGGAGAACAACCCCCTGCGCGCTGTGCCAGGAGAACAACCCCCTGCGCGCTGTGCCAGAGAACAACCCCCTCCACACTATGGCAGGAGAAAACCCCCCTCCACACTGTGCCAGGAGAACAACCCCCTGCGCACTGTGCCTGGAGAAAAACACCCTCCACACTGTGGCAGGAGAACAACCCCCTCCACACTGTGCCAGGAGAACAACCCCCTGTGCACTGTGCCAGGAGAACAACCCCCTGCGCACTGTGCCAGGAGAACAACCCCCTGCGCACTGTGCCAGGAGAAAAACACCCTCCACACTGTGGCAGGAGAACAACCCCCTGCGCGCTGTGCCAGAGAACAAACCCCTCCACACTGTGGCAGGAGAAAACCCCCCTCCACACTGTGCCAGGAGAACAACCCCCTGCGCGCTGTGCCAGGAGAACAACCCCCTGCGCGCTGTGCCAGGAGAACAACCCCCTGCGCGCTGTGCCAGAGAACAAACCCCTCCACACTGTGGCAGGAGAAAACCCCCCTCCACACTGTGCCAGGAGAACAACCCCCTGCACGCTGTGCCAGGAGAACAACCCCCTGCGCGCTGTGCCAGGAGAACAACCCCCTGCGCGCTGTGCCAGGAGAACAACCCCCTGCGCGCTGTGCCAGGAGAACAACCCCCTGCGCGCTGTGCCAGGAGAACAACCCCCTCCTTGCTGTGCTCTGCAGGTGTGTGTCCTTAGAACTATGAGCACATAGGATGGGGTCGTTGCTCCACATGTGATGCAAGTGTGCAAGAGACCTTGAGACCATTTGAGGTCTGTGGCAATGATGTGGCAGGCCGGAGCAAACTATGTGCTAAACGTGCCTTATTTTTATGTCACTCTTATATGGTAACGTGCATGAAAGGACCTTCTGAGGGTTATTTTTTAGCAATTATAAACTACCATGTCTAAAGATTAATACAAAACACATTTAATTGAGTTACAAAATGTACAAGTTTAACTTTAAGACCGTCTCCTATATAAATGTGCCTTAATAGCTTTCAAAATATAAATCACCACGAGCCGATAGTTCAGACAGGAACAGCACAGTTTTCAAACTACCCTCGGCGCCTGTAAGAGTGAGGTGGTTTGTGCAGAACAGACAGTGCTCCGAGCATCAGAGGCAAACCAACAGTTGTGCACTGCTTGGGACCGAAGGTGTACACACTGGGGTTTATTTTACTTCTGTTTGGGACACCCCTCCCAGTCTCCCCACTTAGCACACACTCCATTTGGTTCCCAGTGAGTTGTTTAAGCACCTACTGAGAAGCAGCCCCTCTGCACAACGGTGTCCTTGGATAGTTCTCGTGCACCCACGTACCCAGGAGGCCCTCCAAACCTCAGCTGGTGGGAAAAAGACGGGGCACCGTTTCAAAAAGACAGGCTGCGGCATTATTATTTCAAACTTGTGACAGAAGTGTTCAGTTTTTTGTTTTTTTTTACATATCATGGTGTAAACTTGATTGGCTTTACTTCTAAACGAACAGGAAATATTTCGATTTACATTACTCCAGTATCCTGGGAATACTCCTGAGTGTGAACTTGTTAAATGTCTCGTTGTTTCTGTAATTTTTACTTATTACTTCTCAGCGTTGAACCGGGAACATTGGAAAACCGCCTTTTCACGACCGAGGAGCACTTCATCTGTCCCGGCCCTTGTGGGTGTGACTAAGTTGTGTCACTCTTCACCTAAGACAACTCACAAGTGCCCCCAGTGCTCGCCCTCCACAGCTGCCACTTCAAGGAGCTTCTTCAAACTTTAAACTCACAGAGTAAACGGACATTAACGAAGATGGCTGTGAAAATAGGTTTTTCTGGGAGAAAACCCCACAAAGACCTACTAATTGTCTGAGATTTGTCCTGGACAAAAGGCCTTGCATGAACAATCTCCTGGACGAAAGGTGAATTTGCAGGAGGGGTCCCCTGAGGCGTGGAATAGGCTTTGGGAAGTTCACCTCCTGGAGTGGAAATGTTGTGAACGTCAGAGCTTCACTTGTGGAATTTAAATTCCAGACCCTGAATATGAACACAGTGTTGGTACCCAGAGAGTGCCCGGGCCCTGTGATGCTGGTGCTTGGAAGCGTTCCTCGCCTTCAGTGCCTGAGCCCATCACTGGGGAACAGGAGGAGGGTCGGGAAGTCTGCTGTGCCTCGTGCTGTGTTTGAAGGGGGGTGGAACTTGGGATACTTTGAGTCATAACAAATGTTGGGGGAAACTCAGCCGATTTTTAGTAGCTGATGATGTACAAGGCAATAAGCTTTGAGCCCCGTAATGTTCATTTACTGCTGGCCACACACCCGCAGGGACAGCTTAAGGATTTGGGGGCCCTGCTGGGAGCCGATGTGAATTTATGATCCAATTTCAGTTCTTTCGTGCCCTCTTTGGCCAGGTCACTGACTGTCACAGACACACTGGTCCAAGTTATAAATGTGTTTATATCTAATATTCAGGGGCAGCATATTGTTTGAATACTGTAACACAACAGCAGCTCAGTAATGTAACTGCAAATAATCTATGTGACACCCACTGATTTCTCACATCTAAGGGGCCCCTGTTTTGAACGAAAAACCTTTGTTATGAATGTTGCAATGGTACATAAAAACATCTCTCTGCAGAATGCTTGTTATAGACACTCATGCATCCCCCACATGAACAACTAAATTCTAGTAAAACGGTATTTTAGCGGAGCTGTCCAAGATCTATTTAAGGTCACCAGAGCAGGATTCTCTGCAGATCAGAGCTGGCTCCGTAGGGGCCCCTGAACGGCCGGGGCCCGGGGCCAGAGCACCGCCCAGGCCTTAAAACGTCTCTGCACAACTAAGGAGTCCCCGAGGGTGGTGGGTTTCAGGGACACCCCAGGACACACACTCACCCTCGGTCTCACACCTGGTGCTCGGGCAGTGCAGGGATAGTGCGCTTTAGTGGGCGCCACAAAACACTTCATGCAGAAATAGCACAAACGGAGCACGAGAAAACACAGCAGAACAGTGTTCGATGGGAGCATTTACAATCCTGCAACACAAACACAAGAGATGTCACAACACACCACGACAAGCCCTCGTGGGGACATAACACGTCGCACCCAGCACAGTGTGAGAGGAGGGGGCATCATCTGTAGAAGGGAGGGGGCCTGACTGAGTGCACACCTCTGCCAGGAGGGGGTGAGTGAGTCACTGAGACAACAAAGTCCGGGCCCACAGCCAGCCACGCACCGCCGCCTTATCTTCTGGGACATTCTCATTCCCTCATCACTGCCTTGTGGTGGGTGTCAGATGTCACAACACTGCAGCGCCCCGGGCTGACGGATGGGCGCACGGTGGCAGCGTGTGCCAGGAGCGCCCTCTTCTGGCCGCAGGTGCACATGCGCTCTTCTTGGAAACATCACACCCTGCAGCCAATCAGAACCAGGGCGGGCTGCAACTGGTTCTGACAGCTGAAGCCCTGGCAGGGCTGGGGCAGAACCATATCTAAGGTGGCCAGAAACACGAAGGGGCCTATTTGTAAGCTCTGTGCACCACCGGTGTGTAACTTTTTGTGATGCACTGGAGGCGGAATAGTATCTGCAAAGCCTTCCATGGCCTTGCAGTTATAGTGCAAGTCTTTGCCTTGCGTTATACTGCGCCAGGGAGGCGTGCCATGGGCGTTGCAGTGCGTTTTCCCACGCTACACTCATGGTTTTTGACCAGTGCTTGAAATGGAAAAATAGAAGTGCAGGCACTCTTTACCAGAGTACCTGCCTGCTTCTGAGATGTGCCGGTGCGCTCCAATTAAAAGTATTACATTTTTCTTGAGAAGTTGCGGTACTATCCCTCTAAAAATAAAAAAGTGTCAGTACTCCATACCCGACAGTACCGGCCCATTTGAAGCACTGGTTTTGACACACCCCAAATTTACATGAATATATAAACCTGGGAATGCGTTAAAGTCTTACACCTCCCCAGGGGAAGCGCAACAAAGCAAAATATATTTATTTCTCCATGTTTTTTTCCTCTTTTGATTCTGCAGCATACATGGAAAGAGGAAAAAGCCACCTTGGAATCTTTTTGTGCAGGAAGGTGTCCCTTCGTGCACAAAAACAATCCTGTCTGCAACGCAGGCATTCTTGCTCCATAGTTCAAGGCTACCTGCTGCCCAGTGCCACGGGACTTCTAAATAAGCCCTGGAGTATATTAAAATGGTACTAGGTGTCAACAGAAGGTTTAGGAAGTGGAACATCAAGGCCTGCATCTATGTACACTAGATGAGAGAGGGACATAGGGAAGATATTTGAAAGAAACCCAGGAGTCGATGTATATCAGAGGAGGGAGTGTGAACATAAAAGAGAAACATTTAAATTCTTCCGGAGTAAAAGTACAGTACTCAAGAGAAAGAGATGGGGGAGAAACAAAGGAATTTCCATAAATGTCTGAGTAGAACTACTGTAGTGAAAGACGAGTGGTGCTAATGAGAGACAATTGTAATGCCTTGGGGGTAGTCTGACAAGGGAGTAGGGCAATGTGAGGAAGGCATTTAAATGCCCCGGGAGTAGAAGGAAGATTGGAGATATGAGAGAGGCAGCCACACGCCTCAGGGGTGGTGTGTTTGTCAAAAAGGTTCAACTTAAGTGCATCAAAACTACAGCTCCCATGAAGAAAGTATGTGCTAAATGAAATCCCAGGACGGGGAAAGAGATGTCCTGATGACCTGGGGTGGTCTGGTAACAGGGAATAAATAGTACATTATTTTCTAATTAAAATACATATTGAAAAGCATTGGTTCCAATTTGTTGGTGATGCCAAATGCTCATTGACTCTCCCAAACATCACAGAAAGGATCAGGCCTTCCTCCCAGTGATGCCCCTTTCACATGCCAAAAATAGAGGCACCTCCATCTTAAAAGGGATACCAGCATTGGCGGTTACTTGTAATTAGATTGTTTGAGTCAACTCAAAGTGGGCTCCAGATGGAACAACACTCAATAAGAACGTTGTTGACTTGAAGACCTGCAAACTCTGCGCCCAGAAATATCCTCAGACCAATCCTCCAGTGTATTCTGCAAAATTCACTTCCATATATTTAGATGATCTATACCTGGAGTCACCTTACTTATCTTACGGGGAGATCCGTACAGAAGCTGTGGTGTACTGTGGGATGCCCGGCTTTTGGGGGTGGGGGCAGGGGGCTTCCGTCCTTTTATCAGTCTGTATTATATGTTCTGCCCATCTGTGATCTCTATCATCACATGTAAAGAAATCAGTTCATTCATTCTTCAAATAATTGATCAAGTCAATCAGAAACTGCATGAGTCAAAACCCATATCTCACAGAGAGCCATGAAATATGGAAGCAATACCATCCGTCCTTGTAAAATATGGATTTTATTGTCTGCCTTCAAACCACTCTGCAGACCTTTACGCTTGTCACGGCTACCAGGATTACGCAGCCTGGAGAGCCACATTATGCAGAAAGGTATTCTAAATTACGCAGCATACTATGTTGCACATTCTGGTAGTATCATGGTTTTTCCATTACAACTAGAAACAACATTTTTCATTAAATCTGCAAATTAAGCAAACTGTAAGATAATGATGCAACCACACATACACAGACATTCATTGGTTGCACCTTAGTCCAAGGTTTTATCAAAAAGGTATTCGTGAAATGTAAAGAAAATCTAAACATTCTAATTCCAATCAGTGGCCATTGTTAGGTGCATTTGAAGTAAAAGCTGTTTCAAGTAAAGGCCTCCATAATAAACATGTAATGTAAAAAAATACCCAAAGGGTAACATCTGTAATAAGGTTCTACATTGTCATCTAGTGGTTTTGGTGACATTTACAAACCACTCGCCCTTCAGCCTTTCATTTTATGTCACCACAAGCCCTCGATGACAATACTGTTCCTAATTACACAGAGACGTGCTTGAGACAAGTTTCCATTGGAAAGGCATTTTTTGATTTGACTAAAATTTTGCACACCATGTACAGATTTGCGCAAGACTCGACAGTCTACTTACTGAGTTGTCTAGATTTCAGCATGCCAGGTTTTGTGAAGAACTGTCCACAAATAAAACGGTTAAGGTGGGTTGGGGGGTGAAGAAATAGTGATTTCTTATTTTAACTCCCAGAGTAAAGTTTGCCAAATTATATAGCAAAAACTGCAGAATGGAGTTACACCAAAGTTCCCATAAAAGTAGAACTTCAATCAGCAAACATGCTTTTTTGATTCTTGGGTAAATCTGTTCAGTGGTTTTTGACATGTAAGCATTTAAAAAAAGTTAATGAACGAGCATGGATGGATGAACATTTTTGCATACATCACAATGCCGAAAATATCCTCCATCCTTTACAAGGTCTGCACAGCCTAGTACTTTATTTAAGTCATTCACAAAAATGAGGGTTATCCACACTGCCCAATTTATGAAGAGGTTAATTCATTTTATCTAAGTTTTTATTGTATTAAATTCTCTGTGTTATATAAACTTCAATAAAAGGAATTTACCTCTTCATAAATTGAATGACTTTTGTATATCTGAAAGAGACATCTAAATGCAGATTCCTTACCTTTGAATTTCCTAGGTATCACTTCCGGCACAGATGCCAATGACACCGTGCAGAGTCGAACAATGCCATCTACTGGCACGCAGGGGTACTGCTCATAAAAAATGTCTGGATCCAGTTGGATGCCTGGGGAAATTCAAAGGTAAGGAATCTGTGGCTAGGTATTGCCTCTACTAGATAATGAATATGAAAGGTAAGTAACTTGTTCATCTCTGCTGCTTTAAATTGCGAGTCACAACTCACAAATCATGTAAATCTCATTTTGAATTTTATGTAATACGTTTTTATGGCCATCTTGAAACTAGTGAGTGGGTTTAAACTCACAAGTTTCACGCCATAGAAAAAATGTTTTCCACAGCCATGTGCGGCCAGCTTCAAAGATAACGGACATCATGAGTGTGGTTAGGGATACCCAGATGCATCGAAGGAATAATCTGGTCCTGAGAAACAATTGCATAAATGGTGTGCAGCTCGCAAGTTGCAGCCAACTTGCAAAATGCCATTTTAGGTGGATATTTTGTACTTTACTCATGAGTCACTTCTGATGTGAGTTTCAGAAACAAAGTTTAAAAAAAACACGAGCAAAGCTAAACCCTATAATGAATGTTTGGATTTGCTTGGAATGAAGGAGGTAGGGCCTGCCCGCAGACCAGGCCTTGTGTCTAACTCTCACTGCACGGCACTTGTTACAGGTTGAGTGTAGTGTCTGGAGGCAGGCCAGGCCCTGTTTGCAGCTCATGCGACACAAGGCCAAGGGGTGTAAACAGGGAGGGGGGGGGTACCGAAATCGTGCTGTGCACATGGTAGTATGTGCAGCCATCTACTATGTTTAGTGGCCAGGCCCTGCACTCATCCCCCCACGGCCTAAGGCAAAGCGCAGCAGAGGTTGGGTGCCCATGGCGGTTTGGGCATAGGTCTGGCCGAAGGGAGAGCAGCAGGGGTTCCAAATTAAGTACATCAATAACAAGTCAAAGAAATTAATTGAAAATATTTACAGGTGAAAACTGAGTTATGAGTAAAGCCACTAAAACCATGCAACATAACTGGTAGACACCCACCATGCACAAAACACCATTTTACTATTGGCACAGACACACAAATCCTGGAAACAGGACAACAACATGGCGGACAATTATGAGGTATGCCACAAGTTGTATGTTTTCATAAACATAACTGGCAAATTTCAGAGATTTTACGCATTTCAGTCAAACACGTTTCCCTGCCCATGCTAGTGCGGGCAGAAAAATCACTGTGTTCCAGGGGGGCTCTGTTTGGGACAGTAACTTATGGGTCCCCGGAGGCTTTTAAAGACTAAGAGTAGGGGGCTGCACATCCCCTCCTTTTAAACTTAGAGGCAGATTTAAGAGCCCCTAACGCCTCCTCACGCCACATTAGCGTCATTGTTTTTATGCTAATGTGGCCTAATGAGGACAAAATCGCTGTGGCAAATTTACAAAGTTGCACGATGCATTGCACTACTTTATGCCTGCGCCAAGCATAATGTATGAAAAGAGGGCGTTCCCTCGTTAGGGGGGCTGAAAAAATGGCGCAAAGAAATCTATGAGATTTCTTTGTGTCATTATTTTGGGCACTTTTAAAGCCTGCTCAGAACAGGGATTAAAAGGAGGCTCCTATTGGTTTCATTGTGCCTCTCGGTGCTTTGCAGGATTAGCGTCAGAATTTTTGATGCTAATCCTGCAAAGCGCCGAGCTAGCGTCACAAATTCTGACACTAGTTCCCTAAATACTGCCATGGTGCGCTGTATATTAAATATGTAGCACACATAGTGGAGTTAAGGAGTGCTAAGGGGCACAAGAAAATTGGCGCTGCACTAGGTGCAGTGCTACTTTTCATAAATCTGCCTCTTAATTTTGGTCCTGGGGGAAGGAGTTCCCCAGACCTTCAATGGCTTGTTGAGGGGAAGAGCAGTCCCTCCCCACCATCTTTTTTCTTTTTTAACCAATCGTCCCCAAGGGATGTGGTCTCCAGGGCTTTTAGAAGCTCAGGAGGAGGACTATGCAACCCCCCTTCCCATAGTATCGCATTTCGGCCCTCATGGATTGGGGGTCCCTGGGACCAAAAATGGGCTTGGGAAGCTAGAGGGCCTAGTGCGGCAGGGTATCCCTGACCTGCCCCGGATTTTATATATTTTTTTGAATTTCAGCACAGAGGACTGTGTCCTGAGTGCAGTAATGGCTGTCAGCAACATTTTTCTCATTTTGCAGGCAGCCAAACAGAGTAGCCTGACTCCATCTGAAGTGAACTGGCCCAAAGGAAAAGGTTTTTTAAATTGGGGTGAAAGGGCTCTTGCAAGAGTCCCTTGAACCCAACTGTCCAAATATACAAATATTTGTAGACCTTAATTTCTCAAAAAACACTGAACGGATTTATACCAAACCACAATCTGCAAGCCAGGATCTAGCTCCATTCCAAATTTGGTGTAATTCCGCCTAATGAAGTGTATGGAAAATGCATGAGGATTTTACATTTTGGGACACCCCTTTTTTTCTCAGTCCCCGGTTGATGAATCACCCTGAAACTTTCCATGCACAAACTAGACAAAAAAGGAGAAACTTTTTGGTACGTTTTGTGGAGGTTTGTCAAACAGCACCAACATTATTAGGAAACTCAAAAGGGCATTTCCTATAGTTCTGTGCAATCAAACTAATTAATTGGCTTACATAATCTATAAAATGGAACGTCTTTTTGTGCCATGGCAGTCCATCCTACAGAAGAAGCAAGTTATTCACTGCAAAGTGATGTGTGAGCCTACATGCTTACAAAGTCCCATCACAGGTGCTTGCGGGGGGGGCCCACTGGCATTCATTTTGGGGTGTCCAATCAGAATTTGACCCAGAGCAGGAGAGAAAAAAGCAAAGAAGGAGGAGGAGAAAGAAGGAAAACAGTGACAAAGGGAGAAAGCAGGGATGAAAAACCTACAAGATTGAAATAGTGTGCTGCCTTGGCATCCAGCAATTCTGACATTTGTAAGTGCAGGCCGCAGGCTTCTGAGAAAACCTTCGGAAACCGGTGCTTATTATTTTACAAATTAAGCTCCGATCTCACTGTGACACAAACATGCTCGGGGTATTGAAGCATTCAAACCACACAGCCTTAACTTTCTGGCCCCTTAATTCATCTCCAATATTGTGGATATGGATGATAATGTCAGATTACTCCAGACTCCTGATTTCTGACCTGACCACCATCTCCCTGCTCCACGGCCTGGCCTGGGAGGACGTCTGCCTGATCCAGTCAGAATCGGCTGCTGGTCTGCTTTCCAGGGCGAAATCTGGATTTGGCCTGGACCCTTCTCGTTTTCCGCCTTTTGGCACCGAAAATGGTGGGTCAATCTACGGAGATGATTAATCCTAGGGTACCAAATACTTGGCCTCCTCTCCTAAAAAAGAAAAAAGCCAACGTGAATCCATCTGATCCTCCAGGTTATTGGCCCGTTTACACAATACTGCGAGCAGTAGGAAATGTACCGGAGGATTTTGTCACAGAACAATTCTTAATGTTTCTAGCAGACTCTAGCATTCGCGACCCTGGGCAAGTGGGATTCTGTTGGGATCAGTGAACTGAAACCTTCTTCCTGTTGGCTTCAGGTGAGCTTCATTCTTTGCAAAACGACAACATCATGGCATCAGGGATCCTCTTGGATGCCTCTGCCACTTTCTACATAGTAGGCCACGGTTTATTGATACAACATCCGGGCGAGGTCGCATTAAGGGGATGCGTGTTGGCCTAATGTGAACCCTCTCAGAGAATTTTACCAAATGCTATCACTTCCCCACATCAGGTCTGATAAAGGTCTGATTTTGAGAGGTGTCCTTCAAGGTTCATCACGGTCATTGATGCTCTTCAACATTCATGATCACCCAATGTCAGAGCTGGTTAGATCTTTCAGCTGCAATGGACTGTAGTCTGCTGATGGTACCGACCCTTTTAATCGGTTGGACTGTCAGGCCTTCAGATTTGCATTCAGTTGAAGAAATGCCTCATTGCAGTTCAGTGCTCCATTTTCTAAAGCTCAGTCTAGGAGAGTGTGAATTTGTTCAACTAGGCAACAATCACACCCGCTAGAGTTGCTAATTTTGGACAGTGGTCAAGGGATCCTCACCAGGAGCTGTCTTGAAAATTAAAACCATATGAGTATTATTCGATACTGATAAATATTTGACGCCGCTAAGACCGTGGTTTCTTCATGTTTTGAGATCTTGGGACAGCGGACACAAATTCCTTCCTTCTTTTCTAAAGACTAAAGGTATACATTCAATGGTTGTAATGCCTTCAGTCTTTTGTAGCAGTTTCAGTCTTGGATTGTCAAACCTTCTAGGTTTGGGTTTACAGCGGATTCGGAATTTTGAGGTACGGAACTTATTCCATTGCCTCACATTAGATCGTGTGTCAGCCTCCTGTAAGGATATACCAGTGAGTGTATTATAAATTCGCCTTCGGGTGCATAACATCCGTTATGAGCATAAAACAATCTGCAGTGTCCTCAGTCATGCAACTTTACATTCCAACTCATTGCCGTCAGTCTGATAATGTTGTGTGTACTAAGGATAGACCAAGCCCTTGTTGGGGGTTTCCCTTTTCACCACATTCCACCTAACTTGTAAAATAACAGAGAATCATCTTGCCTGAGCATCGGTTGATCTTAGGCTTACCCAATTCTCTTTCTGCACTCATCTTAGGCCCATGCAGCCTATTGATGTCTGTGTGCATTAAAAATTAAATCTAAAATCAAAACAAGATCATGATCTGCCCGTTTGAGATCTTTTGGTCCTGAGTCTCCAGTCCAGGGCCCTTTACTCCTGCCCACTGGATCGCGGGCACTAGCCAAGGATCCAGAATGCCCACGTGAGGCTCAGGTGGCAGGATTGCTCATTCGTCTGATGTGTCTACTGTTGTAAGTAGTCTTGAATCTTCAATGTGATATGGGGCCAACTTGATCTTAATCCTACTGAGTCCCGAAGACAGCTACCATGTCCCCTGGGTAATGGAGGTTGCGCTCTGCTTCTCACACGGTGTCTACAAACTCTCAAGGACTGCTGCGAGCAATGAAGATTCTCATGTAACCAGTTAGACCTCCTGGGCTAGCCAGAGTCTGACAGCTTTTAGGCACTTTTCCACCACCTGTCATTTTGAAAATGTTTCCCACAAACTTCTCTGTAACCTGAGGCAGCACAAGTTCCACAAAAAAAACAAATGCTGAGATCAGCATATTTGTAACTGTGTATAAAAACTATCTACAAGAATTAGGGATGAATACTCTATGAATACTCTATGTCTGTGGGTTTTAGTGCTCAAAATCTAAAATCTCTTCAGGTATTTTATAAAATGCTTACCCAAGTTCAGACCACCATACCAAAAACAAAGCTGGGATTCCTTATACTTCCATTTTGAGGGGACATGGCCTTGCAGGTTGGGTTGGAAGTCCCACTGAGGCAGGTCCAAGACTGATTTTTGCACGATTAATCCTTGTGTGTTATGGCACAGATGGAGCTACAAATCAACGGAATGGAATTCAACCAGAGTTACTACCAGTGTTTTTGTTGAGGCAGAAAACCATGGATTAACTATACCTTTCACCAGCCAAAAACATACTACTCAAGTACTTTTATGTAAAAGACACAGAATTTTCCAAAATGCAAACCGTTTTGTCTGCGTCAAATCTCAATCACAGATGGAAAGGCTACACGGCTTAAAACGCCATCTCTTCAATAAATAGAACACACAAGGAAAATCTCACCCATCGCCTGCTTTAGTTATTGTGCTCATGTTAAGTGCAAACTATTTTGCACTTTCTATTTTATGCCACAAAATGCCTTACGTGAAGTGTCTTGTGTTCAAGCTTTACCATAGTTTACAAGTTCTCCATAAAAATAAATTAAAAAACTGAAAACGATTATAGCCACAACCATTCTGTGGATAAAACAATTCCCTAATATTTACAATAGATCTTAACTTCTATCTACTCTTCCAGTGGTTTCCAGATCTAAGGCAGAGCTCAAGCCCCTAATATTCCCATCCTTAAATAGTTCAAGGTAAGGCCACACAAGAAAGACTTGTGCTAGTCGCCCTCTAGAGCTAGATATCTGAGGGCATTGTTTGTTTGGAGTGCAGTACAGCCTTAGTCACTGTGATAATGGAGGCCCTCTGCATTGCCACCAATTGCAGACGTCTGCATCAACCAATGAAGAAAGTGCTAACCCTCCAGTGCATTATCTTGTCCATCACTCTCTTTCCAGGTTTTCAGAATATTGTCATGTCTCAATGTGTGCCCTAAAGATCTCTGTATGTCTGGTGCAGCAAAGACGTGGCACTCACCAGTTGCAGGAGCCCATCATACTGTGGTTTCCTGCAGCTCCTGAGGCTTGGAACAGGCCCAATACATTCTAAGACCAGTAACTTCAAAGATGCAATAACACTAGATATCTTGGAATTACTTTTATTAAGAAAAGTACTGCTGTATAAATGGCATTTTAACTAAATGTTTCCCCAAAGCAACAAATAGGGGGATTTTCCCCCCTCGGTCTAAAACCTTTTTTTCCAGTCGTGGCCTTGAAGGGCTTGCCGCTGAAGGCACACGGCTGAGATGTAGCAGTCGAGGCCATCAGACCAGCGCATTCTACTCAGGGACTCATATGGATCTTGGAACGGTCCAGCGGAGACTTCCAGGCACCCAACTCCTTCTATACGAAAACCACCACGAAGTAAAATACACCTAAATACACTCATAATAAAAGTCTCTTAATTGCAGCCAAGTCCTAAGATGCTTAATCAAAACAACTGGTTCAATCCCAACCTGGTTAGATCCTACCAAGTCGCTAATAACCCACAGAGTCCCTAGTTCCTTTGCCTTCCAAATGTTATATGCCGCAGATTGCCATCTACTCTGCCATGCTATGAGTTTAACTATTTTAGAATTATATCTTTAAAATAATCTCCGTTTGTAAATCTGCAGGTTCTGAGGATTTCACGGCAGAGTATAATTCGGCATTCGACCCCTCAAAGTGAGCTTTGTGCTCAAGCTAAACATCTGAGTTAACTTTACCTGAAACCTAACAAGGGAGGAATAGAGAGTTATTAACTAGACACACCTCATTAGCCTTATCTGAATCTGCTGCAAGATTACCAACCCTTTTTAAAATGTCTTCAGCTGGTTTCTCCTCCTTAGCCTCCCACAGGAGGCCTCTTTGAAATTTTTCAGGGTCTCCCTCGGACTCTGCCACCCTCTCATTTGCTCCAGGAAGTCAAGACTTTTATGAGGAATTGCTGCAGGGGTTAGAGTTCCCTTCATATTTCCAGTAGGCACCCACCATGCCTACAGGAACACAGGACCCTTCTCTTCTGCCGAAAAAGGAGCTGATGGGAGTCAGCCACTAGATGCTCCATTGGTACAGCTCATACCAAAGGAGCATTATCACCCTCTTTTCATTCTCAGTGGCTTATTTTTAAGGATGAGACAGCCATGCCTATTACTACATATATCTCCAGGATGGGAGGTGAATGACTTACTTCAGCAGTTGTACCCTGGTTCCTTCTTCCTTGCAACTATCCACAACACACTAAACATCAAACACTTCCCTCTTGGAGTCGCCATCGGTCTACACTGGTTCGTAGCACAGCTGAGAAAGAGAGAGGGTTTCGTCTTCCAGGCTGCCTTCTTCCTGAGAAGTAATGTCCAGAGCAGCCATAAAACAACCATCAAAACTCTGTTTGAGGTCACCGTAGATTTGAGATTGACTGGTCCGGCAATGCCCCTGTTGGAAATAGCCATTTCTGCAGGGTTATCCCCAAACCTTTTGCCTTTCTGCCTCAATTTTTCTAACCCTCATTTTCCTAGCTTCAGGACTCTGTGCACTTTACCACTGCTAATCAGTGCTAAATTGCATGTGCCCCTCCCGTAAAACTTGGTATAACTGGCTTACACCTGTTAGACTTATTTAATTTACCTTTAAGTCCCTTGTAAAGTGGTATACCATATACCCAGGGCATGTAAATTACACGCTACTAGTGGGCCTGCAGTGCAGATTGCACCACCCACAGAAGTAGCCGTCCAAACTTATCTCAGGCCTGCCACTGCAGTGCCTGTGTGCGCAGTTTCATGCCACATTGACTTTGCCAGTGAAACTACTTGCCAAAGCCTAATCTACCTTTTTACTACACCTATGTCACCCCTAAGGCAGGCCTAGATAGCCCTATGGGCAGGGCGTTGTGTACGTAAAAGGTAGGACATATATTCTAATGTGGTACAAGTCCTAGTAGGGACAAACAGCCTATTTCGTTTTTCACTACAGTGAGTACTGCACCTCTCATAGGTTTGCATTGGGAATTCCCTTATATATGTCTAAGTGGTCATTTCTGATCTGTGAGGAGTAGCAAAGGCATGTTTGGAAGGGTAGAGAGACATCCTGCTTACTGGTGTAGGTAGATTTTACATTACTATTTTAGAAATGCCTTTTTAGAAAGTGGGTTTTCTCTGTGCTTATAACTATGGTGCTTTGCAGCCTGACTCCAATCCACATCTAGGGCAGAGTGACAGCTCTACGTTATGCATACTTGCCAGACAGCCCTCCATCAGGGAGGGATAGGTGTGACAGGGTTACATCTGCATTCATCTACATACTAGTGGTCTTCCTGAGCAGAACAGACTGTGTTCTGCATTCACACAAAGGGCTTGTGTACCCCCTCCCCACAGATGTCTGGAGCCAGAGTAGGGGAAAAGGTAAATTCTTGGAACCTTCTCCTACCTTCTAGAAGCTGGGCACCTGGAGTATAAGTACAGAGGCTCTTGCCCCAAGATTTTGAGAGCACTTTTGGAACTAGGTCTGAACCTCTGCCAGAAGGACTGCAGAGCTGCAAAAAGATTCATCCGGACTGCTCTTCTGAGGTGGCCGCGCTACAAGCTGGGTGGCATAAAGGACTCACTGGAGGTTTTTTCTGCTGTTGCCCTGATGCCAGGTGCTCCATGACTTTGGTCACACCTGGCACTGCTGGAATACCAGGAGGAACTGTCGTTCTCTACCTGTATGTGCTGGCCTGCCTGCCCCTTGTGCCCCCAAAGTGTTTTCCTATGTCTCGACTGCCCTGAATTGGCTGCAGGACCTGGAGTCTGGCCAACCTAGCCATTTTTCCCTCGGTATTTCAACAGTGTGAAACAAGCAGTGTTTGGTGCCCTTGGCACCTGCTGCAACCTGCACGGAGAGAACACGTCAACCATTCAATGCCCCTCGGACAGAGTACGCGCGTGGTGCACCTGTGAGGAGTATTCGCCCCAGGAAACGCTACCATCCCAAGAGACCCGCCTGCGAGGCCCTGTACTTCCCCCGAGCCGCCACATTACAAGGGCAGGTTGATGACTCTCTCCCCAGTGGTAGCTCGCCGGGATCAAGCTGAAGGAGTCCCAGTGCTAGTCCTAATGCCCACACCACTTTCTTCAAAGAAACCCAGCGACAGGGCCATACCATCTGGCCATTTCCGACCCCTGACCTTATCGGCACGTCTGAGGAAGAAGGAAAGACCATGGCATGATCAGATCCAACCCGGAGAGGGACAGACCCGACCAGCAGCTGCACTGCATCAGAGGAGGAAGTGGGCCCAACCCCTGCTTTTGTAGTATTCGTGGTGCAGGAGTGCCTGGCTCCCTGCCCCTGCTACTCCCAGATGTGTGCTAGGGCACTGGGGAAGCCCCAGGGGCATTCTCGGCTCCGCTCGGTCACAGCAGCAGCCCCACTGTGGATCTAATGCAGGAGAAACCCCGCTAGGTCTCCCCGCAAGAGTGGGAAACTGTGTGCCCCCCCTCACATGGGTATATACCTTGTGGGGGTGCATGTCTGCTGTGTTAGTCACAAGACGGGGTGAAACCCTCAACGGCGGTCCAAATCTCATTACCTCCACAGATTACTGGATGACAGCTCGTAGGAGCGCAGGGGCGCCTGCACTCCATTGCTCGTTCATGACCATGACATAGTTGTCTTGTTACACAGCAGTACTCATGCTACATCGCATATGCCATGATTTTACTTGGCAATTACTACACTGCATAACTGCACCTCTATCATGTTAATTTCGTGGTGATATATGGCAGGTTGTGTGTCTAAATCTTATTTGGTCACATTTCATGCTCTGAATAATCTCTCATACTATGATGATGGCTAACGTATATGTATGGTAACTGCCACACCCATGAGGCACATTCATGCAAAGAAATCTTTAGGTAATATTGAATCGCCACAAAAAGTATTATATAGTCTTCACTGAGCTGGTGATTCATGTACCGTCCTGTTACTAATTCATTTGCTTTACAAGCGCAGTGGTTGAGATCCCGATTGTTCTTATATCTCATAGCTGAGGATTTAGGCAAGTATATAATATTGCCTGTGGGGATATTATGTGTCTTCTTTTGCTATATCTGACTGCTTTTAGAAGGATATTGGGAACTGTTCAGTAATTGCGCAACATGCATTGTACTTATGACCTACAAAGTTGTGTGACCTATTGATCTATTTACAATATATGGCATATATTTTTTACATAACCAGTGAGGAGTCTCTTTAGTGGTGAATTTGTTGTGTCACTGGTGTAAGTGTGTTGTGCAAATGCTTTATGCATGACCTCTGGGGATAAGCTTGTCTGCTCAGTGCCAAGTTTTTGAAGGTGAGCACAGGTTATCTTTGGGGTGTAAATGACTCATCTGGACTAGAGTGGTGGCTTTTGCCTGGCTTAAGTGCATACCCTAGCCAACCAGAAACCCCCACAGACTACTGTCCTGAAGCGAGCTGCACACTGCATGTGCTGCAGAATGTCCCCATGGACAAGCAGGTGAACCAACTGATCTCCACACTACAGGGCCTCTGGCAGGAATTCTAGAACATTGCATCCGATGAAGAAATGCCCTCGCACCTAGGAGACTTTTTGGATGTGAAGGATTAACCAGAAGATCCCTATTGTTTCTGGTGGTCTGAGTAGGGTAGTGTGGGTGGATTAGAGCTGTCAGGGTCTGACAAATCTCAATACAAGGTAATCTAGATTGATGAGAAATCGCTCAGAAGACTTGCTAAAACTAGTTAATCTAAAAGGAGGCCAAAGCAGGGTGCAGAGAAATGCTAGGGAGGATGGGAGAAAAAGAAAAATCCTTTTAAAGTCCTTATGTCGGAGGCACCTCGTTGAGAGAAACAACAGTCAATTGGTCAGTAGCTTTGGGCATGAAAGAATTAGAACCGAGCACTAGTTTTTAGTGTGGACAAGTCTGGACAACCTGCTATTATTCGAAAGTCAGGCATCCCCGCTGCTGCCGAGAGAAACAACATCAGAAGCACGCCTTGCATCGTCACCCACCAGGTGACCATGCAGTGTGCTGATAGGTTGTATATTGGACACTATAGATTCAAATTATATATTTTAAAAATTGACATCACCAGCCCTTTTATGCGTCTTCAGGACATGAAAGATAAACATTAATCAACAGAATGTTGAGGGCTTTGTGTCTTTTAAACATTTCTCCAGATGGGTATAAGATTATAAATCCAAGCAGCACCCCTGCGCCCAGATACCCCCGGGGGACAGTGCTGCGCTCTACAAATATTGATTGATTGAAGCTGCTAAAAGATAGAGCTCAACTTATGTGGACTTTCGTAGGTCCAAGACCTTACTGTCTTTGATATGCACTGGTTGTGATTCAAAGGGCACCATATGAAAACACCAGGGAGTAAGATAAGTCATTCCCCAAAAACAAGAGCTGAGGTGGGATCCTGACGATAAATACTCCGTGAAGAAGGATCCCAAGACCACAAAGATATTTATTGGGGCAGGATCTCAAACTTGTGTAACCATGCACTGTGGTGAGATACAAAATCTGTGTACATTGGTGGGTTCTGAGAAGCCCTCCCATAAGACATGCACTGAGCTGGGATCCCAGATCCCCAAAACTCCATAAACCTGGTTTGGTGACAGATTATAACTCTTCATAGACATGCGCGGACCCTGAAGTTTCTCTTGAGAATTCCATGGGTGTGTTCTGAAAAGCCCTCTAAGACGAGATGCATGGGTTGGGAGCTCACATATCCATAGACATGCATTGTGGTGGGATCCCTTACTCTCGTAGAGATGCAGTGTGTATAATCCCAAACCCACATAGTGTAGTGTGGTGCGGGATAATGAGCTCCCATACACTCATAATGGGTTTGCATCTTAAATACTCCTGTACCTGAATTATGGCAGAAGCTGAAATCCACATAGATAAGCATTAGTGTGGGATCCAATGTCCACATAGACATGGAATGGGTTTTGATCTCAAAGTTTCCCGTAGAAATGCACTGGGTGCACTCAAAAGCCTCCACAGACAAGCCACAATGATATGCACAGGGATGGTGTCCCTAATACCCATAGACATGTGCTGGTACGGCATCCCAAATACCTGTAGCCACAGACAGGCATCAGATGTCAAATCCCATAGATGTTTTGGTATGGCACCTCGAATACCCACAGCAGTTCAATGGTGTGGGATGCCAAATTCCCATACACGTGTTGGTACGGCACCTCAAATACCTGTAGTTACACACTGGCATGGGATGTCAAATCCCCATAGTCGTGTTGGTACGGCACCCCAACTGCCAACAGCTACACAATGGCGTGGCATGCCAAATCCCTATAGACCATGTGTTAGTGTGGCACCCCCAAATGCCTACAGCTACACACAGGCATTGGATGCCAAATTCGCCATAGACATGTGGTGTGATGTCAACCCAGATACCTATAGCTACACACTGGCGTGGGATGCCAAATCCCTACAGACGTGTTGTTTTAGCAGCTCAACTACCAGTAGCTACACACGGGCGTGGGAAGCCAAATCACCATAGAAATGTTGGTGCAGCACCCCAAATGCCTGCTGCTATGGCAACCCAAACACCTATAGCCACACATGGGCATAGGATGCCAAATCCCTACAGACGTGTGTTGGTACAGCTTCCAAAGTACCTGTAGCTACACACTGGTGTGGGATTCCAAACCCCCACAGACATGTGTTGGTATGGCATCCCAAATATTTACAGCTACATACAGGCAAAGGATGCCAAATTCCCATAGACATGTGTTGGTACAGCAACCCAAATACCTATATCTACACACTGGGGTGGGATGCCAAATTCATATGGTACCCCAGATACCTATAGCTACACACTGTTGTGGGATGCCAAATCCCCATAGACGTGTTGGTAAGGCATCCCAAATACCTATAGCTACAAACTGCATGGGATGCCAGATCCCCATAGTCATGTGTTGGTACGGCATCCCAAACACCTATAGCTACAAACTGCTGAGGGATTCCAAATCCCCTAAACGTGTTTTGGTATAGCACCCCCAAATGCCTATAGCTACACACTGGCATAGGATGCCAATTTTCCATAGACATGTGTTGGTTCGGAAACCCAAATACCTACAGCTAAACACTGGTGTGGGATGCCAAATTCCCACAGACATGTGTTGGTACGAGAACCCAGATACCTAAAGCTACAAACTGGTGTGGGATGCCAGATCCCCATAGACATGTGTTGGTACGGCATCCCAAACACCTATAGCCGCACAGAGACGTCGGAATGCCTAATCCCTCCAGACCTGTAATGGGTTAGGATTTCCAACCCCCACAGATTTCAATTGGGGTGGGACCAAAATTCCCTTAACGTATGAGCTACAATGGGATTTCAAATCCCCATAGATGTGCACTCAAGTGAAAAGCCCAAATCCACACAGGCATGCACTGGAGGTGGGATCATAATCTACAGAGACATGCAACGGGGTTGAATCGCAAATCCCTGGGCATGAAATAGTTGGTGACCCCAAGAGTCCTCTCAGAACCACAAATGTGTGGGTCCTGATAGTAGCCCCAAACAACATTCCCTGGGCTTGGATTCTAAATCCACTTAGAGGTGTACTGAGGCGAGGGCTCACCAAAGATCCTAAAGACACACTGGACTGGGATCTCAGAGATCCCATAAACATGCTCTCCCAAGGTCATCAGCCCTTTCCAAACAAACACACAGACACTGGGAACATCCTAAATCCCTACAGGCCTGCACTGGGTGGGATCTCAGATTCCAACCTTCACGCAGTGTGTTGGTATCCCAAAGGCCACATTGGAATAAGTTTGTGTGGGACTCAAAAAGACCCCCCATAAACATGCAGGGTGGAGGGCTTTTGTATTCGAGAGACATTGGCTTGGGAGGGATCCCAGTCAATGGATTGCTGTGGGATTCCACCTTCCCATTCACACCCTGAAATGTGACCGACTTGTTGGTGATGACAGCTCCGGTCCCACTGTTGGACGCGTATGCAGACAGCAGCGGACAGTCCACCAAGGGCCGCAGTGCGTACAGATTGCACTGGTGGAAAAAAAAAAAAGACCAAACAAAGACCTGTTACACCAGTCCATATTTTATAAAAAGAAATTGAGTGGGCCAACTTGGAAAATGCAAAGTGTGAACAATTCCAAATAACTGCAAACAAGTATGAAAACAAATGTTGCAAGTAAATAATTGTAAGTGTGTGACAAAGCTTTAATAGCTAATAGGTTAGACCCATGAGTATCATGTAAAACAAAAAAAGTCAGTCTGATTTTTCTCTGCTTGTGCTATACATTTAATAAAAAATATAGCAAGTTGATTTTGCTCCATTCATTTTCATCTTGCTCGTTTGTGATACGGACTGGGTCACATAAAGTGTGCACCTTCCTGCACATATACAGTCCATGGAGGCTTTTTCCTCTGTGTGTGTTGCAGACTGCAGGACACATAGAAAGAGGAAAAAAGCAAAGAGCCTCACGTTTGCTCCAGTTAGAGCTATTAGTGTTTTAAATTCCTAACTGGACTTTTCTTGCCACCTAAATTCAAAATATAAAGTAAAACATTAGTAGACATAAGCAAGCCGATTCAAAGCACCATGGCCGCCGTGAGCACAAAGGGAGGACACAAAAAGAAAAAGAAGTTTGCTCGCAGTCAAACGTTATTGGCAAATGTGCAATATTCCATGTAACAGGGTCGATGGCCAAAACTGCCTCAAGGAGGGACAAAGGTAAAGCATTTACCAATTATAACAGAGGATTTTTGAAAGGCAAGCCCATGAACGAGTGATCGTGATGGGTGGGGTTAAAAGCCCAGAGGTAGATTACAACAGGCCAGATCGCGTGCATGCTCAACCTAAAAACTAAGAGAAATAAAGACATTTCTCCTTGTTACAACTCCACAGAGGAGGCGTAAAGTTTTGGTGCCTCCCCTAGTTTGCAAGTCCTTGTAAGACTGGGAATGAGTCAAAATCCATGGGAGTTGCTAAGGAAAACCCACCACAACGCCCATGTAGCACCTCCTTCTGATTCGGAGTAAGACAACGTAGTGACTTGCGCTGTGTTGCCTTGAACCATATCTACAAGGCCATGAAAGCCACGCCAAGTGGCTTTGTATGGCGTCCTAGAAATGATTATATGTTTGCGCTCCCGTTGTGATACAGCGTTGTAAATTTCTAACTGGAACTTTCTTGCCACACAAACTGAAAATAAAAAGTAAATCAGTTGACATAAGCGAGACGATTCAAAGTGTTCTTTTGAGTGCGAAGAGATAGACAAAAGGAAAAAGAAGCTCGCTCGCAGTGAGAGTTATCGGCAAAAGTGCAATTATCCACGTAACAGGGTCGATGGCCAAGGCGGTAACAAAACCTCCCCAAGCAGGGACAAACTTAAAGCAGTTACCAACGAGAAGAAAGGATTTTTGATAGGCAAGCCCACGAACAAGGGATAGTGATGGGTGTGCGGTGGGCGTGGTTAAAAGCACAGATACATACCAACACTTCGGAGAAGCAGCGCTTGCGCGCTGCTATGCTCGACCTAATGACGCTCCGGTGGTGGAAAGGGTCCGCAGCTATGCCGAACAGTGTCACATGTTAGTGCCTCGCGAAACCTGCCATCCTAACACAGAGGCAAAAAGTGCTCGCACCAAGCACTGCGCTAGCTCACCACCAGGGACATAAAATCGTGCCAGGCAAAAGCCTTTTTGGTCTCTTCATATTATGTTTATGCAGCAAAGACTTCATTTTGTTAGAAACTCTTTGCTTCAGCCCCTTGCACGGTAAAACTGTGCCAAGGGGCATTTGCTCAATTTTGTACCAGGGCACAGGTTGCCACCTGTCCACTCCTGTACATCCACTCCGACCCTTCACCGGAAACGGTTTAAAAAGAAATGGAAGAGTCTGGCGCGGATTAGAATATTAATGCGTAAAATACAACTTTATAAAACACTGTAAGAAACTTTGTCTGATTATGGAGCCAGAAGAACACAACAGAGCGGTTTTTGTAGATTACACGCTGGTCCTGCATCAAAGGCCGGATTCCGTGTTTTTAAACACAGCCCTGGCTTCTTCTGAGGGGTAAGTTCTACAAAGGCTGAGCGGTACCAGACATTTCTACCTCTCCTGCTGGGTGGTGGGATGCACCCTAAACCACTTTCCAAAACTTGGTGCCTTTGAAGTTTTTTCCCCAGTTTTTAGGTAAGAAACGCTGTGTGCACAACAGAAGCTTCAGACGCCCTGCCCTATGCCGGAATGTAACCCTCACCCTGGGGGAAAACCGGTGTTTACATCACAGAAGGAAAGGATTCCCAGACACACCTGCAGCCTGGCAGCGGGGGTGATCCCACACATGCGGGGCAACATCAGCGGCAACTCTGCCCAGGTGCTGGGCAACTCTGTACTGGCACTAGGCAACTCTGCCCAAGCGCTGGGCAACTGTGCACAGGTGCTGGAAACTCTGTACTGGCCCTGGGCAACATGTACTTGCACTGGGCAACACTAGACTGGCACTGAGCAACTCTGCACTGGGCATCCCTGCACTGGCACTGGGCATCTCTGCACTGGGCAACACTGCACTGGCACTGGGCAACATTGCACTGGCACTGGGCAACTCTGCACTGGGCATCTCTGCCCTGGGCATCTGTTCCCAGGCGCTGGGCAACTCTGTACTGGCACTAGGCAACTCTGCCCAAGCGCTGGGCAACTGTGCACAGGTGCTGGGGACTCTGTACTGGCCCTGGGCAACATGTACTTGCACTGGGCAACACTAGACTGGCACTGAGCAACTCTGCACTGGGCATCACTGCACTGGGCATCTCTGCACTGGTGCTGGGCAACATTGCACTGGCACTGGGCAACACTGCACTGGGCATCTCTGCCCTGGGCATCTGTTCCCAGGCACTGGGCAACTCTGTACTGGCACTAGGCAACTCTGCCCAAGCGCTGGGCAACTGTGCACAGGTGCTGGGAACTCTGTACTGGCCCTGGGAACTCTGTACTGGCCCTGGGCAACATGTACTTGCACTGGGCAACACTAGACTGGCACTGGGCAACACTAGACTGGGCATCTCTGCACTGGTGCTGGGCAACATTGCACTGGCACTGGGCAACTCTGCACTGGCACTGGGCAACTCTGCACTGGCACTGGGCAACTCTGCACTGGGCATCTGTTCCCAGGCGCTGGGCAACTTTGTACTGGCACTAGGCAACTCTGCCCAAGCGCTGGGCAACTGTGCACAGGTGCTGGGAACTCTGTACTGGCCCTGGGCAACATGTACTTGCACTGGGCAACACTAGACTGGCACTGAGCAACTCTGCTCTGGGCATCTCTGCATTGGCACTGGGCATCTCTGCACTGGGCAACTCTGCACTGGTGCTGGGCAACACTGCACTGGTCACCTCTTCCCAGGCACTTGGCATCTCTGCACTGGGCAACTGTGTCAGGCACTGGGCAACATTAGCGGGCAACTCTGCACTGGTCATCCCTGCACTGGCACTGGGCATCTCTGCACTGGGCAACACTGCACTGGTGCTGGGCAACATTGCACTGGCACTGGGCATCTGCATTGGGCAACTCTGCACTGGGCATCTGTTCCCAGGCGCTGGGCAACTCTATACTGGCACTAGGCAACTCTGCCCAAGCGCTGGGCAACTGCGCACAGGTGCTGGGAACTCTGTACTGGCCCTGGGACTCTGTGCTGGTCCTGGGCAACATGTACTTGCACTGGGCAACACTAGACTGGCACTGAGCAACTCTGCACTGGGCATCTCTGCACTGGGCAACACTGCACTGGTGCTGGGCAACATTGCACTGGCACTGGGCATCTGCACTGGGCAACTCTGCACTGGCACTGGGCATCTCTGCACTGGGCATCTGTTCCCAGGCGCTGGGCAACTCTATACTGGCACTAGGCAACTCTGCCCAAGCGCTGGGCAACTGTGCACAGGTGCTGGGAACTCTGTACTGGCCCTGGGACTCTGTGCTGGCCCTGGGCAACATGTACTTGCACTGGGCAACACTAGACTGGCACTGAGCAACTCTGCACTGGGCAACACTGCACTGGTGCTGGGCAACATTGCACTGGCACTGGGCATCTGCACTGGGCAACTCTGCACTGGCACTGGGCAACTCTGCACTGGCACTGGGCAACATTGCACTGGCACTGGGCAACTCTGCCCTGGGCATCTGTTCCCAGGCGCTGGGCAACTCTGTACTGGCACTAGGCAACTCTGCCCAAGCGCTGGGCAACTGTGCACAGGTGCTGGGAACTCTGTGCTGGCCCTGGGCAACATGTACTTGCAATGGGCAACACTAGACTGGAACTGAGCAACTCTGCACTGGGCATCCCTGCACTGGCACTGGGCATCTGCACTGGGCATCTCTGTACTGGGCAACACTGCACTGGTGCTGGGCAACACTGCACTGATGCTGGGCAACACTGCACTGGCGCTGGGCAACACTGCACTGGCGCTGGGCAACACTGCACTGGGCATCTCTTCCCAGGCACTTGGCATCTCTGCACTGGGCAACTGTGTCAGGCACTGGACAACATTAGCGGGCAACTCTCCACTGGGCATCCCTGCACTGGCACTGGGCATCCCTACACTAGCAAGGAGCAACGCTGTACAGAGCAACTCTGCACTGGCACTGGACTTCTCTGCCTAGGCGCTGGGCATCTCTGCACTGGGCAACTGTGTCAGGTGCTGGGAAACATTAGCAGGCAACTTTGCACAGGCGCTGGGCAACTCTGTGCTGGCGCTGGGCAACTCTGCACTGGGCAACAATGCTCTAGCATTGAGGAACTCTGCACTGAAAATCGAACACTGTCCTGGCACTGGGCATCTCTGCACTGGCCCTGGCCAACTGTATCAGATGCTGGGCAACATTAGCAGGCAGCTCTGCAAGGCACTGGGCATCTCTGCACTGGCACTGGGCATCTCTGCACTGGGCAACTGTGTCAGGCGCTGGGCAACATTAGCAGGCAACTCTGCAAGGCACTGGCCAGATGTACACAGGCGCTGAGCAACACTGTACTGGCACCGGGCATCTCTGCACTGGCCCTGGGCAGCTATGTCAGGCGCTGGGCAACATTAGCGTGTATCTCTGCAAGATGCTGGACAGATGTGCACAGGTAGGTGCTGGGCAACACTGTACTTGCACTGGGCATCTCTGCCGAAGTGCTGGGCATCTCTGCAGTGGCACTGAGCAACTCTGCACTGGGCAACTGTGTCAGGCGCTGGGCAACATTAGCGGGCAACTCTGCAGAGGCGCTGGGCATCTCTGTGCTGGCACTGGGTAACTGCCTGGTTGCTGGGCAACATCAGTGGGCAACTCTGCAAGGCGCTGGCCAACTGTGCACAGGCACTGGGCATCTCTGTGCTGGTGCTTGGCAACTCTGTGATTGGCATCTCTGCACAGGCGCTGGGCAATTGTGGTGGCACTGGGAATTTCTGCGCAGGTGCTGGGCGGCATCTCTGTACAGGCACTGGGCATCTCTGCACGAGGTGCTAGGCAACACTGCACTGACGCTGGGCATCTCTGCACAGGTGCTGGTCAACTCTGCGTTAGCGCTGGGCAACATCCACAGGCATCTCTGCACTGGCCTTGGACATCTCTGCACAGGTGCTGGGCAACACTGCACTGACGCTGGGCATCTCGGCACTAGCGCTGGGCATCTCTGCACTAGCGCTGGGCATCTCTGCACTAGCGCTGGGCATCTCTGCACTAGCGCTGGGCAACATCCACAGGCATCTCTGCACAGGTGCTGGGCATCTCTGTCTGCACTAGCACCAGGTAACCCTGCACTGGCACTGTGCTACTCTGCTCAGACACTGGGCATCTCTGCACTGGCACTAGGTAACCCTGCACGGGCATCTCTGCACAGGTGCTGGTCAACTCTGCACTGGCCTTGGACAACTCTGTGTTAGCGCTGGGCAACATCCACAGGCATCTCTGCACTGGCCTTGGACATCTCTGCACAGGTGCTGAGCAACACTGCACTGACGCTGGGCATCTCGGCACAGGTGCTGGGCATCTCGGCACTAGCGCTGGGCAACATCCACAGGCATCTCTGCACAGGTGCTGGGCATCTCTGCACTGGTGCTGGGCAACACTGCACTGACGCTGGGCAACACTGCACTAGCGCTGGGCAACACTGCACTAGCGCTGGGCATCTCGGCGCTAGCGCTGGGCAACATCCACAGGCATCTCTGCACAGGTGCTGGGCATCTCTGCACTGGTGCTGGGCAAGTCTGAACTGGGCCTCTGCACAGGTGCTGGGCAATTCTGCAGCAGCACTGGGCATCTCTGCACTGGGCCGCTCTGCACAGGCACTGCAATGGGCTACTCTGCACAAACACTGGGCATCTCCACACTGGCACTTGGTAACCCAGCATGGGCATCTCTGCACTGGCATTGGGCATCTCTGCACAGGCGCTGGGCATCTCTGCACTGGCACTAAGTACCTCTGCACTGACGCTGGGCCACTCTACACTGGCAATGGGCATCTCTGCACCAGCACAAGGTAGCCCTGCACTGCAGCAGGGCAAGTCTGAACTGGCACTGGGCATCTCTGCAGTGGCGCTGGGTATCCCTGCACCTGGCATCTCTGCACTGGCACGGGACAACATTAGCAGGCAACTCTGCACAGGCACTGGGCAACTCTGCCTGGGCATTGGGCAACATCAGCGGGTAACTCTGCTAGGCACTGGACAACTGTGTACAGGCACTGAAAATCTTTGTGTTGGGCTACTGTGCTGGGCATCTCTGCACAGGTGCTGGGCCACTCTATACTGGCACTGGGCATCTCTGCACTGGTGCTTGGGAATCTCTGCACGGGCGCTGGGAATCTCTGCACGGGCGCTGGGAATCTCTGCACGGGCGCTGGGAATCTCTGCACGGGCGCTGGGAATCTCTGCACGGGCGCTGGGAATCTCTGCACGGGCGCTGGGAATCTCTGCACGGGCGCTGGGAATCTCTGCACGGGCGCTGGGAATCTCTGCACGGGCGCTCGGCAAATTTGAACTGGGCATCTCTGCTCTGGGTCTCTCTGCATAGGTGCTAGGCAACTCTGCACTGAGCAACTCTGCATCAGTGTTGGGCATATCGGCACTGGGCATCCCTGCGTCTCAGCACTGGGCTCCTCTGCACAGGCATTGGGCATCTCTGCACTGGCACTGGGCTACTCTGCACCGGCACTGGGCATCTCTGCACTGGCACTAGGTAACCCTGCACTGGGCATCTCTTCACAGGCACTAGGTAACTGCACTGGCGCAGGGCAACTCTACACTGGCAATCTCTACCTTGGCAAAGGGCAACTTTGCACTGGGCAAATACACTGGCACTGGGCAACTCTTCCTGGCACTGAGCTACTGCCTGAACTGTTATCAATCACAGACGGCCCTAAATGCATGCTGACCCCATTCCACAAGGCCCAAACTCAATGTTATGTTATGACTATTTGCACAGCGCACATCTCACCTGGGGGGGGGGGGGGGGGTATCTAGGAGCTAAATGCCACCTCTCTGTGCTAGTACGGCATGTAGTATGGTCCGGTACCGTGCTGAGGTCTGCATGTGTGCGGTCACTGTGTGTGAAACGCTACCCATGATCTGCCTGTTGGCACATACCACTGCCCACCAAACAAGGTCAGGGTCTACGAGAGGAGTGGACACTCCATGCCCATTCCGAAGTTGGTCTGCTTGCTGAGACTACAAACAGCCATCAGCTTTGCACTATTACACACGTCGCTCACCGGCTTTGCAGTTCTAATGATCTATTTATTCGCAGCCATGCTGGGAAGTTCAATACACCGCCATCAGGAATATTTCATTCCGGCTGAAAGGTGCTGACACTGTCAGTTTAAAAGCACAGGAGCCACCCTGAGAATTTCTGACACTACTGAATTAAAAAGAACACTCCAGCGGTGAAGTTCCTCACAGGAATACCTGGCAGTCCTGCCTCATTCAGGTGAGGGAACACTGGTGGGAGGGTTGGAGATGTGCCCCACGAAAACTAGGGCAGCTCTGCTTTGATGCTCTAAAACTGCTCCATTAAACATGAGATCCTATTAATACATGATGTTCCCGTGGATAAGAGCTGCATAAGGCCACATCAAAACGAAGTACATCCAATCTATAGAACCCAAGTTATTTATTTTTAAATTTTGTAGTAAAATCTAGTGCCTAGAAGTTCAAAACGCCAAGGCCCATATTTATACCTTTTTGCGCCGCATTTGCGTCAAAAAGTGACGCAAATGCTGCACAAAAAAGTGTAAATATGGGCCCCAAATGTGGACATCTAGTTGCGCGAGACTGAGAGAAAATCGAAAGTTTGGCCCACCTCGATGGTGGGAGGTTAGGAAATGAAACAACTTACAAAGCGCAACACCTGCTCCGAAGAATATCATGGCGCTAGAAACTGATGAGGCTTGGAATAGACTACACATGAGCAGGTCTTGAGTTTCTTTCTGAATACAGCTTCTGGGGCTCCAGGGCAAAGTTTGAGTGGAAGCTTGTTGGAGGCTAAAGCTGCCGACAAGGAAAACGAGCAAGAACCATTTGTGGCTAATCTAACGCTCGGACCCACGGACCCGCAGACAAAGCGTCCTAAGACGAGCACAACTCCCTGCCTGGAGTGGGAGCAGGTGCCCTGGCAGCCAGATATTGAGGTCCTGAGTGGAAGAAATCTCTGTGAAACAAAGCCAGTGCTTTTAGGAGAATTTGTATTTTTACGTGGAGCCTTGGAGAAAAATCAAGTAGGGAGATACCGATGTTCTAGAAGGTAGCTTGAGAATGAGCCAATACACTCCATTCTGCAGAACCCGCAGCCTCTTAACCAGGTAGTCAGGAATGCCCAGAGAAACAGCATTGGCACAGTCTAGTCGAGGTAATCATGGCATGGACAACAGTCTTCCTGGCAGACAACGGAAGGAAGTGCAAACATTTCTCAAGTCAATCAATCAATCAGAGCATTTGTAAAGCACACTACTCACCCGTGAGGGTCTCAAGGCACTGAATGGGGGGGGCTGCTACAGATCGAACAGCCAAGTCTTGAGGTGTTCCTGAAGGTAAGTAATCAATCAAAACAACTTATGAAGCGCAACACGTGCTCTGAAAAATAGCCCAGCGCTAGAAACTGATGAGACTTGGAATAGACTATACATGAGCAAAAGGCTGGTCTTGAGTTTCTTTCTGAATACGGCTTCTGAGGCTAGAGAAGGCCAAAGCAAGTCCCCACCACAGCTGACACTTCTGACTGAGAAGAGAGCTGGTTGAGAAATCTGACCACTTCCACCGGAAGAGGTTAAGAAGGGGTTCTGTTGGGCCAACAGTCAGCCCCCTGTCTGAAGAGGAAGGCCCAAATAGAAAGCTCTCAGTTTTGTCGACATTTAACATCAGGTGATTACGAGGCATCCATTCACAAACAGCTGTAAGACCTAACTTAATTCACCCAGAATGAACATCTTCCCCCTTGTGAAAGGAGAATAGGAGCTGCGTGTCATCCATACAGGAAATAACTTTAGCACCAAGGGACTCAGCCAACTTCACCAATTAAACATTTGAGACAGTGGGGTTCAGCATAAACTCCTGAGACACACCCACAAAAGAGTCTTTGAGCTTGAAGAGAATGACGTCAACCAAACAGCTTGACCCCTGTTCTCAAGAACAGATTTGATCTAATGCAGCGCAAGTCTCCCTAGACCAATAGACTTCAGGTGATGAAGAAGAGCATGACAGATCTGATAAAATCAGCGCTATCTCACCCCCATGGTCCATCGAGTATTTTATATATTGCGACATCTCCAGCAGAGCATGAACATAGGGCGAAAACTGGACTGAGTGGGGAGAAAGAGCTCACGAGTCTCCAAATAGCTGGAGAGCTGTTGATTGATAGCTTTATCTAAACTCTTGGAAAATGATGGCAGTAGGAAAGCAGGCTTAAAGTCAGCCAAGACATTAGAATCAGCGAAGGTTTTTTCACAACGGTGGGTTATTTTACCAGCATCAAGTTTATGGCACTGTGGCAGTGGAGAGTGAGGTATTGAGCAATTTATCCACAATATGATTGATCACCTCTACTGCTTTAATCAGTAATTTAAAGGAACACCGACTTCAGCTCACAGATCGCTGACTTGGAATCGTCCAAGGAGATGGAATTGAATTGGACCAAAGAAGACTTACTGCTGGCCATGCTCGCATCATTGATGGGCTCAATGTAATTTAGTGTCTGAACTAGAGACAGGTTAGATTACATTTTCATAATTTTATCCTGAAAAAAGTCAGAAATCTTCTTACAAATGTCCTGGGAAGGAAGATCGCAAATCCAAAAAATAGATCGGGCCTAATGTGCGCTTACCTTCTCACTTAATATAAATTCTCAAGAAAAATATCTGAGAAGATACAGTTCTGCGGGGGAAGGCAACATTGGTGGTCGAGAAAGAGGCGGTTGTTGGAGTGCCACTAGACGAAGTTGAGGTGAAGATTTCTACATTTGGACTTAGTCTTTTTAATAGAAGTAGAAAATCTTCAGTGGGATGAAGCTGCAGGCTGTATCTGACGAGGACTCCAGGAGTCCGGATACCCTTCGAGATTGGAGACGTTGAACAGAAGTTCTTTCTGCGGAGAAGAACATAGTGGGCCCCAACCGCAAAGTCAGGCCAACTGCCAATGCATCTTGGGAGGATCAAGGAATCTGTAGCTTTCAGCCTCTTAGTTCTCACAGCACTTTTTGGCAGAAAATATTTTAAGCCCCAAGTTTTGGATATGGGGTATCTGGACACTTTTAGCACCACTTCCAAGGGTCCAGGACTGGAGGGGCACAACTTGGAGGGTCAGGCTGGGTCCAGGTATGGGTTCCATATGGTTAGAAATTTTTATATCCCTGGGACTCTGATCAGGAGGCCAGCCAACTAGCCCTTGGAGTCACTCTGATAGCCCTGGGGCAAACAGGAAAATGGATCTCAAGCAGCAGAGCATTCCTCTGAGGGCACACGGCAGGCCATAGGCAGCAGGGCAGTCCTCTGAGTCTTCTGCAGGTCCAGATGTGAACTAAAGAGAGGGTACGAGGGTCCTACTTTTATATCTGGTGCCAGCTTTGAAGTAGAAGAAACTTCTGGAATTTCCCCCCATAAAATTGTCTGAACTTCCTGCCTCCCTGCCCTGGTCCCAGGACGTCTGGACTCCCAATTGGCTAATGCGAAGTTCTTTGTGTGTGTGCTCAAGCAGTGTCTTTGAAGTGCAATTGGGGCTGTGCACAGTTCTGTCCCTCCCATCCAGTCAGGATGGCCCATTCTGCCAATACCCACTCCCCCTATTGTGTGGCTGTCTCAGAAGAATACACAAAGACCAACTACAAACTATACCTTGTCATATAACCAAAGAACAGGCTGCAGGCACCAAATGGTCACGACAAGATAATACCAACTTTATAAAAGTGGCATTTATCAGAATTGGGACTCAAATATGACTTCACCATTAAAGGCTATTTTAAAATCTAATTCTTTAGACACCAAGCATGATTTTTCTATCTCCTCCCAAACAAAAGTTCAATCAAATCAATCAATTAAATTATCTGTTTTTGTAGAGCGCAACTTCTCACCCGTGAGGGTCTCAAGGCCCGGGGGGGGCAGACGGAGCCTCTTACGAAGAGCTGCGTCTTGAGGTTCTTCCTGAAGTTGGTGAGCGATGGGCTTTGTCTGAGGTGCAGAGGTAAATTTTTCCAGCTTATAAGTTATCACTTATTATACATAATAGGGTAGCCCGATGTTATCCTAGGGGAGAGGTAGGCCTCACAGCAGTGAAAAACAAATTTGGGAGTTTTTCAGTACCAGGACATGTAAAACCTAAAAGTACATGTCTAGATTTTTAAATACATTGCACCCAGCTGTATGGGCTGTTTAGGGCCTACTGTATGGGAAATGTATATGTATCAAAAAAGGAGATTTAGGCTTGCAACATGTTTATTTTGCCACGTCGAAGTGGCAGTTTAAAACTGCATACAGTTTGCAATGGCAGGCCTGAGACATGTTTTAAAGGACTACTTAAGTGGGTGGCACAAGGGGTCACGTGGGCGCTTTTTTAGCATTTAATTTACAGGCCCTGGATACATGTAGTACCACTCTTCTAGTGACTTACAAACAAACATGCAATTGGGTGCAAGGCAATTCTACCATGTTTTAGGGAGTGAGCACAAGCTCTTTAGCACTGATTAGCTGTAGTAAAGTGCACAGAGTCCTAAGGCCATCAAACTAAAATCCAATAAAATGGAAGAGGAGAAGGCAAAATGTCTGAGGGTGACCCTGCAGAGAGGGCCAAGCCCAACACCAATGAAAAGCACAGCAGCCCTGCTGTGAAGTGCCCATACTGTTCCACTTCTAATATTGCAGCCCTTCTCAGAAGGGCCATAGTGTCCTATTGAAAGTGCACCAGTCTTGCTAAGGAGTGCAGCTAGTGCCCGTTAGATCTTTTTCTGCTCTGCTGAGTAGTACTTGTTCTGTCCGATTCACATTAGGGGAGCTCTGTTGGGAAGTGCCCACACTGTTGCATTACAGGTAAAGCATCCCTGCCAAGAAGTGTTGGTACCGTCTGATTTAAGGTATTGTAGCAATGCAAGCAGGCCATTGTTTGCTCCGTTCAAAGTATGGCAGCCTTTGGGAGTAGTGTGGGGACTGTCTGATTAAGGTACAGCAGCAAACTGGACAAGTCATGGATCACTGCCTTCATGGCTGCCTTGGTGAGGAAAGTTTTGCGACAGAGAATGCAGTCGCAAAACATTTGCAGTTACCACCAACTTCACGTTGGTGGTAAGCCATTCACAAATGGGAATGGGTCCCCAAGGGACCCCTTTCCCTTTGCGAATGGGGGTGCAAACATTTATTAAGAGTAGTCAGTGGTCCCCCAAACCACTGTCTACACTTAAAAAATATAAAGAAAACGTTTCTTTTTTTTCTTTTTGTAATGCATCCCGTTTTCCTTTAGGCTATTAGGAAATCTGACCCTTGGTGCCTTGTAAGTTTGCGGTGGCTGTGCACATGCAGGTCTATGCTGGAAAGAAATTATAAGGGGTGCAGAGTTTAAAGAGGAAACCCAAATCCGTAGAATTTCCAGTGTGAAACTTCAGCATGTCAAACTTGATGACATTTACCGGGTGAAAATGGTTGGTAAATACCCGGGTGGGAGGATTTTGATAGGGAAGGCACCAAAATCTGCACGTTTTGCCAGTGGTGGGACCTCTGCTAATGTGGAGGAGCAGCACCCCACTGCTTTCAGGAAAATGAAAAATAAAAAATTAAATGATAAAAACGCACTGTTATTATCATTTTATTTTTCATCTGGAGCCAGGTTAGGGCGGGCAGGCCGGAGGAGTGGTATGTGCACCATAATTGCGTATGTCTGTTTGGACGTCCGCGTTGGGCCGGCCAAACAGACATGCGCACTTAGTATTTCTCCACCCAGCTGTATTGCACTGCCGGGAGGAGAACGTGCACTGGTCTCACTCCCTGTGGGAGCGTTGAACCAGGCCGCTCACACCAACCACAACGCTGCTGTCATACTGGTGAGAGCAGCCTCATGGTTTGTAGGAGGCTGGACTGGCTTGTAGTGAGTACCAAGGGGTACTTGCACCTTGCACCAGGCCCAGTTATCCCTTATTAGTGTATAGGGTGTCTAGCAGCTTAGGCTGATAGATAATGGTAGCTTAGCAGAGCAGCTTAGGCTGAACTAGGAGACGTGTGAAGCTACTACAGTACCACTTAGTGTCATATGCACAATATCATAAGAAAACACAATACACAGTTATACTAAAAATAAAGGTACTTTATTTTTATGACAATTTGCCAAAGTATCTTAGAGTGTACCCTCAGTGAGAGGATAGGAAATATACACAAGATATATATACACAATAGCAAAAATATGCAGTATAGTCTTAGAAAACAGTGCAAACAATGTATAGTTACAATAGGGTGCAATGGGGAAACATAGGGATAGGGGCAACACAAACCATATACTCCAAAAGTGGAATGCGAACCACGAATGGACCCCAAACTTATGTGACCTTGTAGAGGGTCGCTGGGACTATTAGAAAATAGTGAGAGTTAGAAAAATAACCCTCCCCAAGACCCTGAAAAGTGAGTGCAAAGTGCACTAAAGTTCCCCTAAGGACAAAGAAGTCGTGTTAGAGGAATAATGCAGGAAAGACACAAACCAACAATGCAACAACTGTGGATTTCCAATCTAGGGTACCTGTGGAACAAGGGGACCAAGTCCAAAAGTCACAAGCAAGTCGGAGATGGGCAAATGCCCAGGAAATGCCAGCTGCAGGTACAAAGAAGCTTCTACTGGACAGAAGAAGCTGAGGTTTCTGCAGGAACGAAAAGGGCTAGAGACTTCCCCTTTGGTGGACGGATCCCTCTCGCCGTGGAGAGTCGTGCAGAAGTGTTTTCCCGCCGAAAGAACGCCAACAAGCCTTGCTAGCTGCAAATCGTGCGGTTAGCGTTTTTGGACGCTGCTGTGGCCCTTGAGGGACCAGGAGGTCGCAAATTGGACCAGGAGAGAGAGGGGACGTCGAGCAAGACAAGGAGCCCTCTCAGCAGCAGGTAGCACCCGGAGAAGTGCCAGAAACAGGCACTACGAGGATGCTTGAAATGGTGCTCACCCGAAGTCGCACAAAGGAGTCCCACGTCGCCGGAGACCAACTTAGAAAGTCGTGCAATGCAGGTTAGAGTGCCGTGGACCCAGGCTTGGCTGTGCACAAAGGATTTCCGCCGGAAGTGCACAGGGGCCGGAGTAGCTGCAAAAGTCGCGGTTCCCAGCAATGCAGCCCAGCGAGGTGAGGCAAGGACTTACCTCCACCAAACTTGGACTGTAGAGTCACTGGACTGTGGGGGTCACTTGGACAGAGTCGCTGGATTCGAGGGACCTCGCTCGTCGTGCTGAGAGGAGACCCAAGGGAACGGTAATGCAGCTTTTTGGTGCCTGCGGTTGCAGGGGGAAGATTCCGTCGACCCACGGGAGATTTCTTCGGAGCTTCTGGTGCAGAGAGGAGGCAGACTACCCCCACAGCATGCACAAGCAGGAAAACAGTCGAGAAGGCGGCAGGATCAGCGTTACAGAGTTGCAGTAGTCGTCTTTGCTACTATGTTGCAGGTTTGCAGGCTTCCAGCGCGGTCAGCAGTCGATTCCTTGGCAGAAGGTGAAGAGAGAGATGCAGAGGAACTCGGATGAGCTCTTGCATTCGTTATCTAAAGTTTCCCCAGAGACAGAGACCCTAAATAGCCAGAAAAGAGGGTTTGGCTACCTAGGAGAGAGGATAGGCTACTAACACCTGAAGGAGCCTATCAGAAGGAGTCTCTGACGTCACCTGGTGGCACTGGCCACTCAGAGCAGTCCAGTGTGCCAGCAGCACCTCTGTTTCCAAGATGGCAGAGGTCTGGAGCACACTGGAGGAGCCCTGGACACCTCCCAGGGGAGGTGCAGGTCAGGGGAGTGGTCACTCCCCTTTCCTTTGTCCAGTTTCACGCCAGAGCAGGGCTAAGGGGTCCCCTGAACCGGTGTAGACTGGCTTATGCAGAATTGGGCACATCTGTGCCCAACAAAGCATTTCCAGAGGCTGGGGGAGGCTACTCCTCCCCTGCCTTCACACCATTTTCCAAAGGGAGAGGGTGTAACACCCTCTCTCAGAGGAAGTTCTTTGTTCTGCCATCCTGGGCCAGGCCTGGCTGGACCCCAGGAGGGCAGATGCCTGTCTGAGGGGTTGGCAGCAGCAGCAGCTGCAGTGAAACCCCAGGAAGGGCAGTTTGGCAGTACCAGGGTCTGTGCTACAGACCACTGGGATCATGGGATTGTGCCAACTATGCCAGGATGGCATAGAGGGGGCAATTCCATGATCATAGACATGTTACATGGCCATATTCGGAGTTACCATTGTGAGGCTACATATAGGTAGTGACCTATATGTAGTGCACGCGTGTAATGGTGTCCCCGCACTCACAAAGTTCAGGGAATTGGCTCTGAACAATGTGGGGGCACCTTGGCTAGTGCCAGGGTGCCCTCACACTAAGTAACTTTGCACCTAACCTTTACCAGGTAAAGGTTAGACATATAGGTGACTTATAAGTTACTTAAGTGCAGTGTAAAATGGCTGTGAAATAACGTGGACGTTATTTCACTCAGGCTGCAGTGGCAGGCCTGTGTAAGAATTGTTAGAGCTCCCTATGGGTGGCAAAAGAAATGCTGCAGCCCATAGGGATCTCCTGGAACCCCAATACCCTGGGTACCTCAGTACCATATACTAGGGAATTATAAGGGTGTTCCAGTAAGCCAATGTAAATTGGTAAAAATGGTCACTAGCCTGTTAGTGACAATTTGGAAAGAAATGAGAGAGCATAACCACTGAGGTTCTGATTAGCAGAGCCTCAGTGAGACAGTTAGTCACTACACAGGTAACACATTCAGGCACACTTATGAGCACTGGGGCTCTGGGTTACCAGGGTCCCAGTGACACATACAACTAAAACAACATATATACAGTGAAAAATGGGGGTAACATGCCAGGCAAGATGGTACTTTCCTACACAACCCCCCCCCCAAACGAAGGACAATAAGACTAGCCATGACCTGATGAGTCTTCATTGTTTAACTGGAAATATCTGGAGAGTCCATCTGCATTGGAGTGGCTACTCCCAGGTCTATGTTCCACTGTATAGTCCATTCCCTGTAGGGATATGGACCACCTCAACAATTTAGGATTTTCACCTTTCATTTGTTTTAGCCAAAGTAGAGGTTTGTGGTCTGTCTGAACAATGAAGTGAGTGCCAAACAGGTATGGCCTCAACTTCTTCAGAGCCCAGACCACAGCAAAGGCCTCCCTCTCAATGGCAGACCAACGCTTTTCTCTAGGGGTCAACCTCCTACTAATAAAAGCAACAGGTTGATCCTGGCCCTCAGAATTAAGTTGTGATAGGACTGCCCCTACTCCTAATTCAGATGCATCAGTTTGGACATAGAATTTTTTAGAGTAACAAGGGCTTTTCAGGACAGGTGCAGAGCACATGGCCTGCTTCAGCTCCTCAAAAGCTTTCTGACAGTTTGCTGTCCATAATACCTTTTTAGGCATTTTCTTGGATGTGAGGTCATTAAGAGGGGCTGCAATGGAGCCATAGTTCTTAATGAACCTCCTGTAATACCCAGTGAGGCCTAGGAAGGCTCTCACCTGAGTCTGAGTGGTAGGGGGAACCCAATCAATAATTGTTTGGATTTTCCCCTGAAGTGGTGCAATCTGTTCCCCACCAACAAGGTGTCCCAGATAAACCACCTTACCCTGCCCTATCTGGCACTTTGAAGCCTTGATAGTGAGGCCTGCCTTTTGCAGGGCCTCCAAAACTTTCCATAGGTGGACCAGGTGATCATCCCAGCTGGAGCTAAAGACAGCTATATCGTCCAGATATGCTGCACTGAAAGCTTCCAGCCCTTGCAGGACTGTGTTCACCAACCTCTGAAAAGTGGCAGGTGCATTTTTCAAACCAAAAGGCATTACAGTAAACTGGTAATGTCCTCCAATGGTCGAAAATGCAGTCTTAGGTTTAGCATCTTCTGACAATTTGATCTGCCAATACCCTGCAGTCAAATCAAAAGTGCTTAGATACTTGGCAGATGCCAGTGTATCTATGAGCTCATCTGCCCTGGGTATAGGGTGAGCATCAGTTTTGGTTACCAAGTTGAGACCTCTATAGTCTACACAAAACCGCATTTCCTTCTTTCCATCTTTGGAATGGGGTTTTGGTACTAGTACCACAGGAGAAGCCCATGGACTGTCAGAGTGCTCAACCACTCCTAGTTCTAACATTTTCTGGACCTCTTGCTTTATGCAGTCCCGGACAAGGTCAGGCTGCCTATAGATCTTACTTTTGACAGGTAAACTGTCTCCAGTATCTATAGTGTGCTCACACCAAGAAGTGGTACCTGGCACAGTAGAGAAGAGTTCAGAGAATTGATCTAGGAGATTTATGCAATTATCTTTCTGCTCAGCAGTAAGACAATCAGCCAAAACTACACCTTCCACAAGAGCATCTTGTTCTGTGGAAGAGAAGAGATCAGGTAGAGGATCACTGTCTTCTTCCTGTCCCTCATCAGTTGCCATGAGCAGGGTGAGATCAGCCCTATCATAGTAGGGTTTCAGGCGGTTGACATGGAGCACCCTAAGGGGACTCCTTGCAGTGCCTAAGTCAACTAAATAGGTGACTTCTCCCTTCTTTTCAACAATTGTGTGGGGTCCACTCCATTTATCTTGGAGTGCTCTTGGGGCCACAGGCTCCAAGACCCACACTTTCTGCCCTGGTTGGTACTGAACCAAAACAGCCTTCTGATCATGCCATTGCTTCTGGAGCTCTTGGCTGGCCTGAAGGTTTTTACTGGCCTTTTTCATGTACTCAGCCATCCTTGATCTGAGGCCAAGTACATAATCCACAATATCCTGCTTAGGAGCTTTTAAAGGTTGTTCCCAACCCTCCTTTACAAGTGTGAGTGGACCCCTAACAGGGTGTCCAAAAAGACGTTCAAAGGGGCTGAAGCCCACTCCTTTCTGGGGTACCTCCCTGTAGGCAAAAAGGAGGCATGGTAGAAGGATATCCCATCTCCTGCAGAGTTTTTCAGGGAGACCCATAATCATGCCTTTGAGAGTTTTATTAAATCTCTCCACCAGTCCATTTGTTTGTGGATGATAGGGTGTTGTGAACTTGTAAGTTACACCACACTCCTTCCACATGGCCTTTAAGTATGCAGACATGAAATTGCTTCCCCTGTCTGATACTACTTCCTTTGGGAAGCCCACCCTGGAAAATATTCCCAGGAGGGCCTTTGCCTCTGCAGGAGCTGTAGTGGTCCTTAAAGGAATAGCTTCAGGATATCTTGTGGCATGGTCCACTACCACCAAGATAAATCTATTGCCTGAAGCAGTAGGAGGGTCAAGGGGGCCAACTATGTCAACCCCTACCCTTTCAAAGGGAACCCCAACCACAGGCAGTGGAATAAGGGGTGCCTTTGGGGTGTCACCTGTCTTGCCACTGGCTTGACAGGTTTCACAGGACTTACAAAATTCCTTTGTGTCCTCAGACATTCTAGGCCAATGAAACAGGGGAACAAGCCTGTCCCAAGTTTTCATTTGTCCTAGATGCCCAGCTAGGGGAATGTCATGTGCCAGTGTTAGGAGGAACGTTCTGTACTCCTGAGGAATCACTAATCTCCTGGCTGCTCCAGGTTTAGGATCCCTATGCTCAGTGTACAAGAGGTTGTCCTCCCAGTAAACTCTGTGAGAGTCACTGACATCCCCATTAGCCTGTTTGACAGCTTGCTGTCTGAGACCCTCTAATGTGGGACAGGTTTGCTGTGCCACACTCCGCTCCTCTCTGGCAGGCCCCCCTTCACCCAAAAGCTCAGCAGTGTCTGCTTCCAGCTCCTCTGGTGTAGGTTCTGCACAGGGAGGGAATTCTTCTTCCTCAGAAGTAGAATCCACTGTAGAGGGAGGGATAGTAGGAAGTGGTTTGCTTCTACTAGCCCTAGCTTTAGGGAGCACTTGGTCCATTGTTCCAGGATCCAAGCTTCCCTGTCCTTTTTGCTTTTTGGCCTGAGCCCTTGTCAAAGCAAAAATATGCCCTGGGATGCCCAGCATTGCTGCATGGGCCTCCAACTCCACATCTGACCAAGCTGATGTCTCCAAATCATTCCCTAATAGACAGTCTACAGGTAAATCTGAAGCTACCACAACTTTCTTTGGACCAGTAACCCCCCCCAGTTGAGATTTACAACAGCCATGGGGTGGCTAAGTGTGTTGTTGTGAGCATCGGTTACTTGGTACTGGTGACCAAGTAGGTGTTGTTCAGGGTGGACCAGTTTCTCTATGACCATAGTCACACTGGCACCAGTGTCCCTGTAGGCCTGAACCTCAACACCATTTATTAGGGGTAGCTGCTTGTACTTATCCATATTAAGGGGACAAGCAACTAAGGTGGCTAAATCAATAGCCCCCTCAGAGACTAACACAGCCTCTGTGGCCTCCCTAACAAGGCCAACCCCAACTAAGTTACCAATAGTGAGCCCAGCTACTCCCTTGGATTGGCTATTAGTAGGTTTGCTCCCACCACCACTGCTATTAGTAGGGACACTAGGTGTAGCAGTAGGGGTTGTAGTGGTAGGAGGCTTGGTGCCTTTCTTTGGACAACTGGGATCTGTTGTCCAATGGCCTTTTATTTTACATAAATAGCACCATGGTTTCTTTTCCTTGTTCTGATTAAAAGAGGATTTGGGCCCACCACCCCACCAGAGTGTTTTTGTGGGCCTGATGAAGACTCATTTTTAGATTTGTCCCCACCCTTGTCAGAAGACTTACCATCCTTCTTTTTGTTGCCATCTTTGTCACCCCCTGTATGAACTTTTCTGTTCACCCTTGTTCTGACCCATTTGTCTGCCTTCTTTCCCAATTCTTGGGGAGAGGTCAGATCAGAGTCCACCAAGTACTGGTGCAACAAATCAGACACACAATTATTAAGAATATGCTCTCTCAGGATCAAGTCATACAGGCTGTCATAATCAGTAACTTTACTGCCATGTAACCACCCCTCCAAGGCCTTCACTGAATGGTCAATGAAATCAACCCAGTCTTGTGAAGACTCCTTTTTGGTCTCTCTGAACTTTATCCTGTATTGTTCAGTGGTTAAGCCATAACCATCCAGGAGTGCATTCTTAAGAACTTGGAAATTATTAGCATCATTTTCTTTCACAGTAAGGAGCCTATCCCTACCTTTTCCACTAAATGATAGCCATAGGATAGCAGCCCACTGCCTTTGAGGGACATCCTGTACCACACAGGCCCTCTCAAGTGCAGCAAACCACTTGTTAATGTCATCCCCCTCCTTATAAGGGGGAACTATCTTGTGCAGATTCCTGGAATCATGCTCTTTTGCAGGATGACTATGGGGAATACTGCTGCTGCCACCATGGGTTTCTAAACCCAGTTTCTGTCTCTCCTTCTCTACTTCTAAAGTCTGTCTATCCAAATCCAGCTGTTGCTTCTTGAGCTTCAGTCTGGTTTGTTCCACTCTCAATCTATTGAGCTCCCTTTCTAACAATCTGTCATCAGGGTGGGTGGGAGGGACATGCCTTGAAACAGAAGTATGGTGAGAATGGACAGAAGGAGACCTGTCCCTTACAGAAGCCACCCTCACAGCTTGGCTAACAGAAACATCACTACCAGTATGGTGAGAATAAATGCTTTTGCTATGATGTGAGACAACACTATTTATATGGTGTGGCTCATCATCATTACCAACTATGCTAGACTGTCTAGTAATGGGCAGGCTAGGAAGTTTCTTTCCTGAATCTTTTCCTGGGGGAGTCCCTGGATCAGATTGAGAACCATTAGCTACTTTTTCAACAGATGGGGCACTTCTAGCCTTATCCTGTTCTCTAAGCATGTTAAGTAACAGTTCCAAGGAAGGATTCTTCCCTACACTCAAACCTCTCTCTACACAGAGACTCCTTGCTCCTTTCCAGCTAAGGTGGTCATATGCAAGTTTGGACAGATCAACATTTTGGCCTGTGCCAGACATTTTTAGAGAGAGTTAAAGTGATAGTAAAAGATAAAAAGTTTGTCAGAGCTTTTAGAAAGACAGAGAAAAAAACTTTTAAAACTTTTTAGAAAGTTAGAAGTACTTTTCAGCACTTAGAAAAGAGTGAAAAGAGGAAATGCAAAACTTTTTGGCTATGTGTATATACACTGACCTTGTTTTGTATATTTTTCTCTTATGAAAAGTACAATGACAAGAGTGGTAAGTAGTCTCAAAGCACTTATCCCACCGCTGCACAACCAATGTAGGAGGCTGGACTGGCTTGTAGTGAGTACCAAGGGGTACTTGCACCTTTCACCAGGCCCAGTTATCCCTTATTAGTGTATAGGGTGTCTAGCAGCTTAGGCTGATAGATAATGGTAGCTTAGCAGAGCAGCTTAGGCTGAACTAGGAGACGTGTGAAGCTACTACAGTACCACTTAGTGTCATATGCACAATATCATAAGAAAACACAATACACAGTTATACTAAAAATAAAGGTACTTTATTTTTATGACAATATGCCAAAGTATCTTAGAGTGTACCCTCAGTGAGAGGATAGGAAATATACACAAGATATATATACACAATAGCAAAAATATGCAGTATAGTCTTAGAAAACAGTGCAAACAATGTATAGTTACAATAGGATGCAATGGGGAAACATAGGGATAGGGGCAACACAAACCATATACTCCAAAAGTGGAATGCGAACCACGAATGGACCCCAAACCTATGTGACCTTGTAGAGGGTCGCTGGGACTATTAGAAAATAGTGAGAGTTAGAAAAATAACCCTCCCCAAGACCCTGAAAAGTGAGTGCAAAGTGCACTAAAGTTCCCCTAAGGACAAAGAAGTCGTGTTAGAGGAATAATGCAGGAAAGACACAAACCAACAATGCAACAACTGTGGATTTCCAATCTAGAGTACCTGTGGAACAAGGGGACCAAGTCCAAAAGTCACAAGCAAGTCGGAGATGGGCAAATGCCCAGGAAATGCCAGCTGCAGGTGCAAAGAAGCTTCTACTGGACAGAAGAAGCTGAAGTTTCTGCAGGAACGAAAAGGGCTAGAGACTTCCCCTTTGGTGGACGGATCCCTCTCGCCGTGGAGAGTTGTGCAGAAGTGTTTTCCCGCCGAAAGAACGCCAACAAGCCTTGCTAGCTGCAAATCGTGCGGTTAGCGTTTTTGGACGCTGCTGTGGCCCTGGAGGGACCAGGAGGTCGCAAATTGGAACAGGAGAGAGAGGGGACGTCGTGCAAGACAAGGAGCCCTCTCAGCAGCAGGTAGCACCCGGAGAAGTGCCAGAAACAGGCACTACGAGGATGCGTGAAACGGTGCTCACCCGAAGTCGCACAAAGGAGTCCCACGTCGCCGGAGACCAACTTAGAAAGTCGTGCAATGCAGGTTAGAGTGCCGTGGACCCAGGCTTGGCTGTGCACAAAGGATTTCCACCGGAAGTGCACAGGGGCCGGAGTAGCTGCAAAAGTCGTGGTTCCCAGCAATGCAGCCCAGCGAGGTGAGGCAAGGACTTACCTCCACCAAACTTGGACTGAAGAGTCACTGGAATGTGGGGGTCACTTGGACAGAGATGCTGGATTCGAGGGACCTCGCTCGTCATGCTGAGAGGAGACCCAAGGGAACGGTAATGCAGCTTTTTGGTGCCTGCGGTTGCAGGGGGAAGATTCCGTCGACCCACGGGAGATTTCTTTGGAGCTTCTGGTGCAGAGAGGAGGCAGACTACCCCCACAGCATGCACAAGCAGGAAAACAGTCGAGAAGGCGGCAGGATCAGCGTTACAGAGTTGCAGTAGTCGTCTTTGCTACTATGTTGCAGGTTTGCAGGCTTCCAGCGCGGTCAGCAGTCGATTCCTTGGCAGAAGGTGAAGAGAGAGATGCAGAGGAACTCGGATGAGCTCTTGCATTCGTTATCTAAAGTTTCCCCAGAGACAGAGACCCTAAATAGCCAGAAAAGAGGGTTTGGCTACCTAGGAGAGAGGATAGGCTACTAACACCTGAAGAAGCCTATCAGAAGGAGTCTCTGACGTCACCTGGTGGCACTGGCCACTCAGAGCAGTCCAGTGTGCCAGCAGCACCTCTGTTTCCAAGATGGCAGAGGTCTGGAGCACACTGGAGGAGCTCTGGACACCTCCCAGGGGAGGTGCAGGTCAGGGGATTGGTCACTCCCCTTTCCTTTGTCCAGTTTCGCGCCAGAGCAGGGCTAAGGGGTCCCCTGAACCGGTGTAGACTGGCTTATGCAGAATTGGGCACATCTGTGCCCAACAAAGCATTTCCAGAGGCTGGGGGAGGCTACTCCTCCCCTGCCTTCACACCATTTTCCAAAGAGGAAGTTCTTTGTTCTGCCATCCTGGGCCAGGCCTGGCTGGACCCCAGGAGGGCAGATGCCTGTCTGAGGGGTTGGCAGCACAGCTGCAGTGAAACCCCAGGAAGGGCAGTTTGGCAGTACCAGGGTCTGTGCTACAGACCACTGGGATCATGGGATTGTGCCAACTATGCCAGGATGGCATAGAGGGGGCAATTCCATGATCATAGACATGTTACATGGCCATATTCGGAGTTACCATTGTGAGGCTACATATAGGTAGTGACCTATATGTAGTGCACGCGTGTAATGGTGTCCCCGCACTCACAAAGTTCAGGGAATTGGCTCTGAACAATGTGGGGGCACCTTGGCTAGTGCCAGGGTGCCCTCACACTAAGTAACTTTGCACCTAACCTTTACCAGGTAAAGGTTAGACATATAGGTGACTTATAAGTTACTTAAGTGCAGTGTAAAATGGCTGTGAAATAACGTGGACGTTATTTCACTCAGGCTGCAGTGGCAGGCCTGTGTAAGAATTGTTAGAGCTCCCTATGGGTGGCAAAAGAAATGCTGCAGCCCATAGGGATCTCCTGGAACCCCAATACCCTGGGTACCTCAGTACCATATACTAGGGAATTATAAGGGTGTTCCAGTAAGCCAATGTAAATTGGTAAAAATGGTCACTAGCCTGTTAGTGACAATTTGGAAAGAAATGAGAGAGCATAACCACTGAGGTTCTGATTAGCAGAGCCTCAGTGAGACAGTTAGTCACTACACAGGTAACACATTCAGGCACACTTATGAGCACTGGGGCCCTGGGTTACCAGGGTCCCAGTGACACATACAACTAAAACAACATATATACAGTGAAAAATGGGGGTAACATGCCAGGCAAGATGGTACTTTCCTACATGGTTGGCTTAGGGGAATGTGGGCGTCTGTGTGCTGCCCAGAAGAAGCTGCGCAGGATGAGGAAGGAGGAGACGCAACCCTGCATCCTGATGGAGCAGGTAAGTGTTCTTTTTTTTTATTTATGCCCCACCCCCAGTCCTGCCACCCCCATTCAATGACAGCCGCCATTGTGTAATGCCCCATTGTTAGAAGACAACTTGTCATGTGTGCAACTCGCTACACAGGATTAATTCAGTGCCTCGATATCGGATTGTATTGGGTTCCACAAATAACGCACCGCTCCCCAGGACCCTACTAATCATGGCCGCAGTGTGCAGTCCCTACACTTAAAGAGTGCAGGACCGCATTACCTCTATGTCATAACATGGCGCAGTGATATCTTCCTGTACTGTGATTGGCGGGGAAGCGCCTGACACCGATTGGCTGGCCACATTGTACCAGTTTGTGACTGACAGCTCGACAGAGAAGGCACGAATTAACACTATTAAACATTAAAGCACAGGAGTAGACCCCTCCTGGCAGCCGCTGTGCACGTCCAGGACCACCTGAGCACCCGCACCCTGTGCCCCATCAAGTGGAACGTAAATTGGCATTGCTTAGGAATGTGGTTTTTTCGATAACACCGAGGCCAGCTGAAAACAGACATCAATTACGTTTGGGCGCTGCCTGCGTCATCAGTAGGGGCTCTTCTGCTATCAGCACTGCTGTCACAGACTGACTGCTGCTTGCAGCCAAGGGTCAGAGGGCACAGGGTGTAAGAGCATCCTGATGGATGGTCCCTGCCCTCTCACTGCTCAGGGGTTTGATGCATGGGCCCTCGGCCTCTGCTCTTCTGTCAGCCACATCATGTTCATTGCCAGAGAAAGGACTGGACAAGCTGCTGCTTTCATTTTCCACCCAGAGGATGGTGGAGTGATGAGGTGACAGCTTAGGGAACGCTCACAGGGACGCTGACGCCTTTACATGTAACCTGGAGCCGCCCTACACCGAGCAGACGCAGCCTACACCGACCGCGGTGAGATACCCGGGGCCAGGGCCGGTGAAGACATCTGCATCCAGCAAGGAGACCCCTAGGTGCCAAGGCAACCATGGCAGGGCGCAGAACCTTCTCATCACATGTATAGACATATTATATACAGAGGACAACCCACCTTACACGCACGTGCTCTGCATTCAGAATCAACGTAGAGACAGGAAATGTCTGCGTTATCACATCTTAAGTCAATATTTGGCATGATTCTGTGGACATGAGAAAGGCAATTCAGTATCCAAAAACTGAAAGTGTTTCACTTACGGGTAGGGTGACCAGACTTCCCGGATTTCCCCGGACAGTCCCGGTTTTCAGAGGACTGTCCCGGTGTCCCCACGCTTCTCCTAATTTTAGACAAATGTCCCGGTTTTCGGGACAAAGGTCTAATTATTACATAAATGTCCCGGTTTTTGCGACAAAGGTCAGATTATCTAGAGAAGCATACGTTCACGGTATGCCCTCCTTTAACAGACGCCTACAGAGTATGCAATAATTAAAGTGTTTTATCTGTTACTGTCAGGCAACACAGTTCCCGGTCTGCTCCCAGCAGAGAGACGGAGTGGGGGGCACAGAGAGGTGGGTGGGGGTGGGTTGGGGATGCAGGGTGGGAGGTCAAGCCATATCTAATTTTATATGTATAGTCTTGTAAATGTGTGTGTGTATATATATATATATATATATATATATACACACACACACATTCACAAAGCTACGCAAAAAAAGGGACATGCCAGATATAAAAGTGAGTGTAAAGTCATTAGTCCTTCTTTTATGTCTGACCTGTCCCAGTTTTTGCTCCTCAAAATCTGGTCACCCTACTTACAGGCCCAGTCTTAACAGTGGTTGCAACGGCGGATTTTCAATGCAAAATGCATGTAGCCAATGGGGCACAGTGGGGACACGTGGGGGGACCAGGGAGGGGGAGGGGTCTAGGGCATAACTGGACCCCGCCTGCAATTATCGCATTAACTGATCCTGCATGTGAACCAAGGCTGCCCACGTGATGTTGGTCCATGGCTCATCCCGAGGCAGGAAGTGGGTTAACAGAACCAGGCGGCCTGGAGAGTGGTCTATTTTATGGGCTCAAGAAGGCGACACCACAGTTCTCCACCCAGAATCTGCCATGTCCAGGGCAAGCTTGAGGAAGAGGATGTAGGAGAGCGACTGGATGAAGGCTGATAGCTTCAGGTTCAGTACTAACAAGGACAATACTTTCTTCCGTATAGTAAAAACAGTACAGTTTGCCTTATATCAGGGAACAAGTCCTAAAAAGTGAAGTTGGGGGACTAACCAAGTAAATCAATGTGCAAGTCACATCACACCTTGTGACGTCGCACGTGACATTACAGGAAGTAGCATCAGGACCCATGAGCCTCACAGGAAGTGACATCATAAGAGGTGACATCATAAGAAGTGACATCAGATCCAAAGACCTCACACATATCTGTAGCAGGTCTATCATGATTACATTTGAGAGCTTTACAAGGTGTAACAAATGAAAGCTGATCACTGCTTACGCCTGTTGCTTGAGCTCCCCGTCTAAAGGAATTAACAGCCCAAATGGGGAGGACATTTGGTGTCTCACTAAGTTCAGTAGACAAGGCACTAAGGTCCTGATTTATACTTTTTGCTGCAAAACTGCACCAACTCAGTTTTGCACCAAAAAGTTTAGCACCAGCTTGCACCATTTCTGTGCACCAGCCGGGCACCATATTTATGGAATGGTGCAAGCCGGTGCAAAGGGTAGGCTAGTGGAAAAAAATGACTTTAGTCGGGTTGGGCTGGCAGTATGAAAGAAGGGGCTTTTGCACCAAAAAATGACAGGCAGGTTAGAGTTAAAAAAAATTACTCTAACCAGCCTAGAGTCATTTTCTGATGCAAAACCATCCATACCACATGACTCCTGTCTTAGGAAAGACAGAAGTCATTCCCACCACCCCAATGGCCAGCACAGGAGACCAGGGTCCCCTGAGCATGGCCAATGCACCCAGTGGCATGTAGGGGGGCCCATTTCAGTGCCCCCAATGGCACTTTAAAAAATAAAATACTTACCTAGGATGGGGTCCCCCATCCTCCGCTGTCCCTCTGGTGTGGGTGGGGGTGTCCCTGGGGCGGGAACCTGTGGGCTTATTCCATGGTGTTCCACCATGGAAATAGGCCCACAGATCCCGTAACGCCTGCCCTGACCCAGGTGTTAAAAAATGGGGCAAAGCAAGTTTTGCACCATTTTTTGACCCCTCCTCCCTCCCGTGCACCATTTTTGCATGGGAGTATAAATATGGCATTAAGGTCATAGAGTCATTTTTTGCACGGGAACACCTACCTTGCATCTCATTAAGGCAAGGTAGGTTTCCACTTCCAAAAAAATGACTAACTCCATAAATTTGGCACTAGACGGGTCTAGCACCAAAGTATAAATATGGAGTTAGTTTTGCACTGAGCTAGAGTAAAAAAAGAAAAAAATGACGCTAATTTGGTGCAAACAGCGTATAAATATGCCCCTATGTGCTACAGGCTAGGGACACGCACTGCCCCCAGAAGTTTGTCACCCACATTTAGCAGCAGATATTTCTCATGTTGTTTCTTGGCGTAACTATATCTATACCAACCTCACATTCACCAGTCCAACCGAAGGACAGCTCTCCCTGGAATCTATACCACCAGAATACCCACAAGCATTCCATCCATCACTTTTTTCGTATACTTTAGTGTGACATCACTAGTGGCATTATCAGCGGGGGCCCTTAATATTTCTAAGTTAATGTTTTCAAACTACTACTGTTAAGAACTGCAGTGATGTAATCTGAAGTACTAAGGTGAAAAGATTCCACATGTTACAAAATGACTTTAAAAAAAATCGGAAGTAACTATCATATTTATATATACCTTTATTTACGTGGCAAATACTTTCATGGCGCTTCTCAAGTGGGGCTCCTAGAGCCAATCCAGACCCTCTTCCCAGCTCTCCCTGTTAATATGGTGGCTCACCCATCAATACTTAGTCGGCAGTGATTTTGTGTCACTGTTGCTGCAGACAGTCGATCCGAATTTAACTATCAGGCCAGGACCGGACTAAAAAGTGATTAGGGAGTGTCCTACCCCATTTCCTCCCCTTCCCCCGAAGGTACGTCCCAGGGGTGGAACGGTTTTGCAGTATAATCCTTAGAGCAGTGCTGGAATTGGAAAATGCTTTACTTTGGGAACCCATCTTTTGAGGGTCAGGGTGTGGCAATGGAAAGGGAGTAGACTCACAAGGGGCGGAGTCATGAAAAGCAGCCTGACTGCCAACTTATACATTAAAAAAAATATGCTACCAAAAAAATAGCAACAAGGAGAAACATGACTGTAAATCTGTTTTGGCTTAATTGGTTGCAAAGACTACATTTTAAAATATATTATTGGGGTTAAGATAGCTTTTGCAGAGATCTCTGTGTTCAGTAAATCACATGGAATAATAGTAATGTTAAGATAACTCTGGTGGTTAATGCACTCACTGGAGAGGTGAAAGTTTTGTCTAGGCCAGTTTTGACTCAAAGTAGCGTAGAGGGTAATGTGTTTTCTGCAAATCACACCTTGCAAATGCAGGTGCAAGTTTGTTATATAAAGATGCATTTGCTACCTTCAGTTCATAAATTGCAACCCTTCTATGAAGGACATGTGACTCCTACAAATTGTAGTCCTCACTATCTGCAAAACAACCTCATATTTCCCTATACTAATTCACCACTAATGCTTTTTGGGTTCCCGAGTAGCATGCTACTCACTAAGGGGTAGTAAGCGCTATATAAATACAATTGCAGTTACAATTCTGTACATTGATTTACATACTTGCATGATTTATTGTCAATTTATAATGTGTGTGTGATGTAAAGCACTCAGACACCCTACTTGGAATGAGTAGCCCTATAGAAGAATTACATTTAAAAAATAGTGTTACATACATTTTTGTGTATGTAAATACTTGTCCAGACTATTTCATCCGACATCCTTAAAGTGCATGCATATGCACAGCAACTGGACAAATGGGAGCTTCTTTTAAGTACTTGTTGCTTTGGCTCCTAAGTGTGAGGCTCAGATAGCTCGCAGCCAGGATCACTTTGAAACAGAAGGTGATCTGATGACCCATTAAATTCAGTCTTTGTTTTGTACCCAACTGGAATCTTAAACATGGAAGCAGCCTCCCCCTTGTACCTGCACCTTCTGCTGTGAAGGGAAAACATAACGTGCAGTTGCTGCTGTGTATCCTTGTGTCGGCAAATTACACCAGGACAATTCCATCATGTTACACTGGGACCCAACCTCTTGGCAGGTGGGACGGTGTCCACCCTGTCAAAATAGTGGGTAGACACCGTGGACCCCCGACTTGTGCCCAGCCTTACATAATGTTTGACTGATGCATATGCACAGCAACTGATCCTTATTTTCCACTTATAGTGAATCCTTCACAGCTGCTCCTCGAGGCACACTCTGCTGCCTGCAGCCTGTCCTGCAGTTGTTTTTTGTGGCAGGAAAATGTGAACTTTTGTTGCCAAAACTCCACTTCAGTCGTATGTCAGTGAATCCTGGTGAGCGCTGAGAGACCATAACTTAACTGTACAATTCAAGTCATCAGTGTCTTTTCACAATTCAAAAACCAAGAGTGTAGCACTACCAGGGGGTGGGCACAGGGAGCGCGAAAGGTGGTGGAGTGTAACGTGTGAGGGAGGTACACAGGGTACAGGGAGGTGATACAGCATACCAGAGAGGAGGGCAGGATAAACACAGAACAGGTGTAGGACAGGCTGCTCCAGTGCATGATGTCCCAACCCCCACAGAGATCAAGCACTACATGGCCATCACCTGTGCCCCCTTTATTTGCACCCATTAGAGGCAGTATATGGACGTCAGTAGTGCAAGCTTCCCCTTCTACACCCTCCACAGATCCACCGGTGCATGGGCAGGGTAAAGGTCCCTTGCACACCAGCATGAGGTACAGCCTCATATGAGACTTTCAGAGTTGTGGCAGCAGCAATGCAAGCTTCCCTCTCAAAGAACATGTATATCCCGAGCACTGGCACCGAAGCCTTCCCTTACACACACAACAGCAGTGCCAGCTTTCCTCACACTCACTCACTTACACACACACGCACTAGCAACAGTGCAAGCTTCCCTCTCAAAGAACATGTGTAACCCGAACACTGGCACTGAAGCCTTCCCTTACACACACACACACACACACAACAACAGCAGTGCAAGCTTCCCTCTCAAAGAACATGTATATCCCGAACACTGGCACTGAAGCCTTCCCCTAGAGACACACAACAGCAGCAGTGCCAGCTTCCCTCACACTCACTCACACACACACACACACACACACACACACACTAGCAACAGTGCAAGCTTCCCTCTCAAAGAACATGTATATCCTGAGCACTGGCACCGAAGCCTTCCCTTACACAACACAACAACAGCAGTGCAAGCTTCCCTCTCAAAGAACATGTGTAACCTGTACATTGGCACTGAAGGCTTCCCCTAGAGACACACAACAGCAGCAGTGCCAGCTTCCCTCACACTCACACACACACACACTAGCAGCAGTGCAATCTTCCCTCTCAAAGAACATGTATAGCCTGTGCACTGGCACTGAAGGCTTCCCCTACACACACACACACAATAGCAGCAGTACAAGCTTCCCTCTCAAAGAACATGTATAACCCATACACTGCCACTAAAGGCTACCCTTACACAAACACACCCAACAGCAGCAAGGCAAGCTTCCCTCTCAAAGAACGTGTATAGCCTGTACACTGGTACTGAAGCCTTCCCCTACACACACGCACACACACAACAGCAGCAATGCCACAGTTGTGAGCTCCCCTTGGCAGGGGAATTGAACAACACGTTCACCACACCCATGGCTTCTTCCAGTGGTGTTGCAGACCTGAGCTGCTGGGCTGCAGAAGCTGGAGAGCCAATGACCATGTGGAAGTTAGCCCTGTGCACAGAGTGAGCTTCTCCATGGCCACAGTGCATGTTTGGCTGGAGCTCAGAGCAGGTGGTATGGAGGACTGATGTAGGCCGGTGTCTTGATGCACAGGTTTTGTCTGATTGACTTTTGATGATGGATCACGTGACAGAAGGTGGAGCAGGACAGAGTCGAGTCCCACTGAAACACCAGAACCGATCCCCTTGACCTGGTTCACTAGGATCTATCAGTCTCCTGAAGCCTGGGCAACAGATTGGAGAGACTAGCACAGCAGTTGAGCATCTCTGTTCTAATGTCAGCAGAAGCTACCCACTGATGGAGGCAGGGAGTGCAGCACCCTAACAATGTCTAAGGAGTAGGTGCACGTAGTGGAACCACATCTAAGGAGCAACTGATACGAGCTTCCTGAGCCAATCTGCTTCAAGATTCCAGGAACCAATCCAGCGTCACTTCACGTTCTCTCCAATAACAGAATATGGTTAGGCCTGCCTGATTCCTCAGAAGCACCAGGTTGGCACAAATTCCACCTCTACTCACCATAAGGACGTTCTTTCTGTTACAAAAAGCTACATAAATACATTTTCTAGAAGCAATTTTGCAAATCTCATAAAAAACTGGCAGCAAAAATCTAGATTGCTTAATGTTAATGGATTGGAAGGAGTCATTTGGAAAGACGCCATTTCAAGATGGTGCTTTATTCGGGTCAGTAAAGCAGCCATCCACAGGGGCTAACATCAGCCTCCATTCTGGAGATGGCCTTGCTTCTACCCAGAGGCAAAGCAGATTGATGCACTCTTCGAATACAGAAACAAAATGTGACGTGTCTGCTTCAAGCATTCTTTAGGTCGTTCCGTTCTGTGCAAGAAAACTCTGGGCCTGATTTAGGCCTTGGTCGGAGGAGAATACTCCATCACAAACATAAAGGATATCACATCCACTGTATTACGATCCCATTATATCCTATGGAGATGGTAATACGGTGGACGACATATTTATTCCATCTGCCGATATCTAAACCAGGCCGTCTGTCTTCAAGTTCCGACTGAAGAACCAGGAACCGTACTTCTTCAAACTATGAAACTCTGAAAAATGGATGAGGGGTCTGCCCAGGAGGCAAGGGAGGGAACCAGTACAAATACACCTTTGTTACAGAACTTTCCAGAAGCGCTGACGTTCCTCAGTGATTTTGATACTTACAAGTAGGAGCTGAGAGATCTCTTGATAGTGGGGGGCAGGCGACCTTGAGAAGGCATAATCCTGCGAGCAGGTGTCCAAAAGTTATGCATCAAGTGCCAGAGGTGCTCCCTATCTCAGGCCAGAGATGGGAACTGCCAGTTAACAGGTTTTAGCAACGTGGAGAAAACATGGCAGCCACATGCTGGTTTGTGTATTTATCCATCGAGCCCATGCACATCTCTGCAATACCCAGGTGCTAAAACAGTGCGCCTACAAGGCGCTAGTTGGGGTGAAAGCACCATGCATGAAGGAAGCATTAGTCCCCAGTGGGCCTACAAGGCACTAGTGGGGGTGTAAGCACTATGCATTAAGGATGGTTTAGTCCACAGTGGCCCTAAAAGACGTTGGTGAGACTGGAAGCATCACGCGTAAAGGAAGGCTGGACCACAGTAGGCCTACAAGCCGCTGGTAGGGCTACAAGCATGACACATGATGGAAGGATTAGTCCACAGTCACCCTACAAGCCGCTGGTGGGGCTGCAAGAACCACACATGAAGAAAGGATTAGTCCACTGTGGGCCTACAAGGCACTTATGGGAAGTGCAAGCACAACACATTAAGGAACAATTAGTCACAGTGGGCCTACAAGACATTGGTGGGCTGCTGGCACCATGCATGAAGGAAGAATTAGTCCACAGTGGGCCTACAAGGCGGTAGTGGGGCTTGAAGCCACTGGTGGGATGCAAGCACCACACAGAAAGAAGGCTAGTTCACAGTGGCCCTCAAGCCACTGATGGGGCTGCAAGCACCCTGCGTGGCAGTGGGCCTAGAAGTTACTGGTGGGGATGCAAGCACCACACACAAAGGAAGGCTAGTTCACAGTGGCCCTCAAGCCACTGATGGGTATGCAAGCACCCTGCGTGGCAGTGGGCCTAGAAGTCACTGGCGGGGATGCAAGCACCCTGCGTGGCATTGGGCCTAGAAGTCACTGGTGGGGATGCAAGCACCCTGCGTGGCAGTGGGCCTAGAAGTTACTGGTGGGGATGCAAGCACCACGAAGGAAGGCCAGTTCACAGTGGCCCTCAAGCCACTGATGGGGCTGCAAGTACCCTGCGTGGCAGTGGGCCTAGAAGTCACTGGTGGGGATGCAAGCACCCTGCGTGGCAGTGGGCCTAGAAGTTACTGGTGGGGATGCAAGCACCACGAAGGAAGGCTAGTTCACAGCGGCCCTACAAACCACTGAAGGGGCTGCAAGCACCCTGCGTGGCAGTGGGCCTAGAAGCCACTGGTGGGATGCAAGCACCACACAGAAAGAAGGCTAACAGTGGCCCTCAAGCCACTGATGGGGCTGCAAGCACCCTGCGTGGCAGTGGGCCTAGAAGTTACTGGTGGGGATGCAAGCACCACACACAAAGGAAGGCTAGTTCACAGTGGCCCTACAAGCCACTGAAGGGGCTGCAAGCACCCTGTGTGGCAGTGGGCCTAGAAGCTACTGGTGGGATGCAAGCACCACACACGAAAGAAGGCTAGTTCACAGTGGCCCTCAAGCCACTGATGGGGCTGCAAGCACCCTGCGTGGCAGTGGGCCTAGAAGTCACTGGTGGGGATGCAAGCACCCTGCGTGGCATTGGGCCTAGAAGTCGCTGGTGGGGATGCAAGCACCCTGCGTGGCAGTGGGCCTAGAAGTTACTGGTGGGGATGCAAGCACCCTGCGTGGCATTGGGCCTAGAAGTCACTGGTGGGGATGCAAGCACCACACACGAAAGAAGGCTAGTTCACAGTGGCCCTGAAGCCACTGATGGGGCTGCAAGCACCCTGCGTGGCAGTGGGCCTAGAAGCCACTGGTGGGATGCAAGCACCACACAGAAAGAAGGCTAGTTCACAGTGGCCCTCAAGCCACTGATGGGGCTGCAAGCACCCTGCGTGGCAGTGGGCCTAGAAGTTACTGGTGGGGATGCAAGCACCACACACAAAGGAAGGCTAGTTCACAGTGGCCCTACAAGCCACTGAAGGGGCTGCAAGCACCCTGTGTGGCAGTGGGCCTAGAAGCTACTGGTGGGATGCAAGCACCACACATGAAAGAAGGCTAGTTCACAGTGGCCCTCAAGCCACTGATGGGGCTGCAAGCACCCTGCGTGGCAGTGGGCCTAGAAGTCACTGGTGGGGATGCAAGCACCCTGCGTGGCATTGGGCCTAGAAGTCACTGGTGGGGATGCAAGCACCCTGCGTGGCAGTGGGCCTAGAAGCCACTGGTGAGATGCAAGCACCACACACGAAAGAAGGCTAGTTCACAGTGGCCCTCAAGCCACTGATGGGGCTGCAAGCACCCTGTGTGGCAGTGGGCCTAGAAGCTACTGGTGGGGATGCAAGCACCCTGCGTGGCAGTGGGCCTAGAAGCCACTGGTGGGATGCAAGCACCACACACGAAAGAAGGCTAGTTCACAGTGGCCCTCAAGCCACTGATGGGGCTGCAAGCACCCTGTGTGGCAGTGGGCCTAGAAGCTACTGGTGGGGGTGCAAGCACCCTGCGTGGCAGTGGGCCTAGAAGCCACTGATGGGGATGCAAGCACCACACACGAAGGAAGGCTAGTTCACAGTGGCCCTCAAGCCACTGATGGGGCTCTGCAAGCACTCTGCGTGGCAGTGGGCGTAGAAGCCACTGGTGGGGATGCAAGCACCCTGTGTGGCAGTGGGCCTAGCAGCCACTGGTGGGGATGCAAGCACCACACACAAAGGAAGGCTAGTTCACAGTGGCCCTACAAGCCACTGAAGGGGCTGCAAGCACCCTGCGTGGCAGTGGGTCTTGAAGCCACTGGTGGGTATGTAAGCACCACGTGTGAAGGGAGGATATTACACAGTAGAACTGTCCGCACTGGAAAAATACTTCGTGCATTTCTATCCGTCAGGCTGCTGCAGCATGTGAATGATTCTGCACCAACCTCACTGGCCTTGAAAAATAGCTGTCCGACTCCATCTTCGGTGTATTCAAAGACTAGCATTACTGGAAGACAACGAAAACTTGAGCTACAATCCAGAGGATTCATCTCTGTGGGTGTGGAGAAAGCTTCCACTTGAAAAAAAAATGTGGATACGCATTTCCTTGTAATAAAACTCACATTCCTCAGGCGAGGCATCATTCCTCGAGCCAGCCCAGACACGCCGGGCCTCCCCTGAACCAGAGGCGGCCAGGCCTGCCCCCTCGCCGTGAGACTGCCAGGGCTCTGCAGCAATATGAATTATGATCAGATCTGTCATGATCCCGCCGGGCTCCTCCCAGCCCCGCTGGCAGCGGGACCGAAAGGTGTGTCCCCCCACAAGCCCCGGGCCTTGAGCGCCAAGAAAGGCGCAGGTGTGCTCCGACCCCAGGTAACAACAGCAGCAACTCCCGAAACGGGTTTGGTAAAGCTCAGGGGCAGTGCAGGAAGGAATTCCAAAAAATGGTTCACAGGGCAGCCGGCACGTCAACAAACTGCCACCGACCGTGCCAGACTGATTACTGGGCCTGAAAGGTAGGATTACGGGGCTAACCGTGTGCACAGGAGAACACACCTTGCTAGCAGCCAGGCAGAGCCCAGGTCAGGTGGGTGTGCTGAGGGGAGGATGGGGGGTGAGGAGGGTGAGGGTAGGAATGTGTATGCGCTGGGGTTAAACACACTGTGGGGTATACAGGTAGGTATTGTCATATGTGGGTTTGTGGGAGTGGTGGGCAGGTAGGTGTGTGTCAGAGGCCAGCGGTGGGTGAAATTTGCACAGTGCGGAGGTGACTGCAGGTGTGGTGGCTGGGGATGGGGCGAGCGTGGAGATGTGTGTACTGGTTGGGGGTGTGTTGAGAGATGTGAGTGGACTGTAGGGGGATACTGCCACATGTGAAGTTTGTGTGCTGTTTGGAGGTGTGTGGATGGTGGTAGGGTGGTATCTCTATAAGCTATATGAGTGTGTGATGGTGAGATCAGGCGCTCCTGAAGAAACCTTCTGCCGACCCCAGCAAACTCAAAAATCACCGGCCCATCTCTCAGTTCCCCTTCCCAGGCAAGGTCCTAGAAAAAGCTATCAACAAACAGCTCGCCGAACACCTGGAAAGACACAATCTGACTCCTCCTAATGAGGTTTCCACTCCAAACACAGCACCGAGACCACCCTTATCGCCGCAATGCACCTCAGGTCCATCCTTGACCATGGAGAAAGTGGCCCTGATCCTCCTAGTCCTCTCTGCCGCATTCAACACCATCTCCCACTTCACCCTCACCGCTACACTCCACCAAATCGGGATCCGATGCAACACCCTCAAACAGATCCAGATCTTCATCACAGGCCGCACATCAGAGTCCCCTAGGGATCCTCTCTGAGCTCCACCGTCCTCAATGTTTTTGTGATGCCGCTGGCTAAGATTGTTCGTTCCCATGGACTCAAAATAATCTCTTATGCTGATGACATCCATCTAATACTTTTCCTTTCCGATCACGCCGCCCCCATAGATAACTTCAGCAACGCTAGGACAAACACTGGCGAATAGATGAAATCCAACTGCTAGAAGTTGAACATGGAAAAGACGGAGGTGATCATGTTTGAAAGCAACCCCTCCGCTGGTGGCACTCCACGCTTGGACAAGCCCCGACACCGACTGACCACGCCAGCAAACTCTGCATCATCATTAACAAGAAACTTACCTTCAAACAGCAGATAAATGCAGTGGCTTCCTCCAGCTTCGAAATCTCTGCATGTTACAGAGCATCTTCAAATGGATCCACATCGAAACCATAAGGACGGTCACCCAAGCCATTATCACCAGCAGACTAGGCTATGGAAATGCCCTCTATACACCACTCCCCGCCCACCTCCTCCACAGCTTCCAGACCATTCAGAATGCAGCAGCAAGACTCATCCTACACCTCCCCAGAAGAACCCACATCACCCCCCAAGGATCTCGCCATCGCATACTAAGCCCTCCATATCGGACCCAAGCTAATCAACCGCAGACTCTCCTTCCATAAGCCAACCAGAGAGCTACTTTCAACAACTCTCGTCCGTGTCTTAAGAGTCCGATGCAGCCACGACGGAGGGTGCTTCTTCTCCTACGTAGCTGCCAAGAACTGGAACAACCTCCCCAGCCCCCCACCGTCACACCTTGCACATTCTCCACGACTTCAGGAAAAATTCAAGATATGGCTCTTTGAGAAGTAGCTTGGACACACAGACACAATCCTGAGTGCCTGGACACCCCTGGGGAAATAAGCCGCACTTTGCAAATGCAACGATTGATTGATTGAGATGCGTGGCTGAATATGGTGGTAGCTGTATGTTGTGGGATGGAGCATCTTCAGGGGTGTGGTTGTGGGTGGTAGGGACCTATCTATATGGTGCATATGGAGTCGTGGGTGGGTGGTCAGGTGGTATGTGGTCTTATGGAGAATGCTCAAAGAAGTGCATAGAGGTGTTGGGCAGATGTATACGTTTATGTAAGGGTTAGAGTGGTGCATTTGTGTAGGTGGGAGAAGGTTTGCGTGTGACTGTATGGGGTGCACTGATATTTGCAGGAAAGTGGTATCTCCTTGGTGCAGGAGAGGGCAGCAGGTAGGGGTGTGGGTAGTCATGCACCAAAATCTAAATCTGCCTTTCAATGGCGTCACATGGTAAGGGTGGCATAGGATCATTGCCCCAAGTCCCGCACTCCTGCTGCAAGATTCATTTATATAATAAAAAATAAAATACCACTGATCTGAATTTTGAGCCCGGACAGACATGATAACTGCCTAATGCAGTAGACTAGAGCGCACAAAAAATCATGGTCTTCAGCAAACAATGGTTCTGTAGCAAAAATAATTTAATGTATGCACTTTTGAGATAATAAAATAGTCCCTCATGCATTGCAATGCAAGGACTCCACTGGAAGATAAATGATACACTAAGCAGCCAACAGCATGGTGCCTTTTCTGTCTCCCAATTTCTGGTTGATGGATCTCTTCAGCAGCCTGCCCTGTTCAGGTGAACACGATTTCTTTGCAATACGCAGGACTCCTTTCTGACTGTTGCACTTAACTGCTCATATAACACACTGTCCGTCCTAGTGCCACCCGTGGACCACAGGGGTGTCCCGCAAGCACCCGCATGGCAATCTTCACATCCGAACCCTTGGATCCATTGATGTGCATGCAAGAGAGTGCCGAGTAGACAACATGTCAGTGGTAGTGTGTCGACTCGGAGTTCATTCAGTTCATTTTAATTTGCTTTTTTGACTAAAGGGCTGATTTAGACTTCGGAGGACGGGTTAATCCGTCACAGTGGAGACGGATATCCTGTCCGCTGACGCAGAAATCCCATAGGAAATAATAGGATTTAGATTTGGGCAGACGGGATACCCATCACCATTGTGACAGAGTAACCTGTCCATCAAAATCTAAATCCGGCTCTAGTGCTCCCCGTTAGATTGGAGGCCAGAGCTCTCACCTGTGCCCGGGTCTCCACACTCCAGTGACCGAGTAAATTGGGTGCTTGCTAAATCCGAGATGTCACAGGAGGCGCAAAGCGATGGGAACCAATGACATGTTTACCGTGGTGATGATTACGATAACTGCATTGATGTGATGCACGCGACGGGCAACGTGTTGTGCTACGAGCTCACTAGTGAGGGCTTGTATGATTAAACTAAGACCAAACGACCTCTGATGCCTCCCACAAGAAGGCAGGTGTCCTGTGGCCTCCTGACTTGTCTTGGAGAACCTGCTTTGTGGTGTCCATTCTCCAGAGACTGCAGACACCAATTGTCTGTTCACATCATTAAGAGTTTGGCATCCTGCATGGTAACTAATATACCTAAGCGTGGATTCCAGCTTCCAGAGTCAGCCCGAGTGCTGTGCCTTCCCTTGATGCAATTACCGTGTCTAAGCATGAGATGAGCCTCCTGCAGCTTGGAGTTGTTGAACCATACGCCGACACAGATAAAACCACAAATCAGGGCTAACAGAGTACAAGCTTGAAGCTCCCAGACTTCGTGCCCATACAGTTGAGAGCCCCTTGGCTACCTATGCGAGTGCAGCCCCTAAATATCATAGCAAGAGACCGCAACATATGTTTGTGAATAGCTCGGTGGGTTATTACAGCTATTACAGAAATCCACTTGCATCCATCCGGTCACCGGGTCAATTAGTGGCTACTCTTGCCAAGTGCTGGCAAAGCCAGTAGTTCTGCTATTCATTTATAACCTATAACTGTTGCCTTTGCCACAGCTGTTGGGCACATTGGACTTGTGTTTCAGCAATGAGCTGGTGGGAGGAGCAGGGACTTGAGGTGGGGGCCATAGGCCCTGGATGATGGAGTGTGAGGGGTGCTGCAGAACCCCTAAAGTAACCATGCTGGAGTTCAGAAGGTGAATGAATAATAAAGATGTCTTTAAAATTGATTTTAATACTGTCACGTTTGCTGTGCCTACAAAGATAGAGGTACACTGTCAGGCTAAGTCTCCCAAGAAGTTGCTGCTTACTCCACAAAGAGACTGGTGTTTACTTTTCTTTCTCCAACTGCAAAATTAGAGGATTTTTTAAAGTGAACTATTTGATATTTCTTGCTGGGTTAAAGGGAGGTGCGAAAGGAATGCAAGTCAGTATTTTTCTAACACACAGAAACATTTAAATGACTGTAAAATTGTTGTATACATTTTTCAAAATATAGCAGCTGCTAGGGAAGCATAAGAGAAGCATTTTTTGTAATTTTGAGGTGTGATGGAAACAAAGATTTTAATAGGATCAAAGGAAATCCAGGCACTCAGTGATGTGCAAATGGTAAATATTTGCCAAAAACTAATTTCCACCCATTATCCTTTGTGCGCTATATACAGAGGCGGCCCCTCTGCTATGGTGGAGGAGCGTCACCCTGCTACTGAAAGGCAGAAAAATGAAGGGAAAATAAAAGTATCTTATTAGCCCTTTATATTTCCACTTTCGTAAGGCGGGGCCAGCCTCCTCAACGTCAATAAATAGAGGAGGAGTAGTGGTGGTATGCTTCTAAGTGCGCATGACAGTTTGGCAGGCCGTTAGAGGCCAGCCAAACTGACATGCACACTTAGAAACTCTCCACCCGGCTGTATTTTACAGGTGTATGGAGACCAAGCGAAGTGCTCCACTCCCTCCCTGAGCAGCATTTCCGCCCGCTCAGTTCAACTGCAGCACTTCTTGCATGCTGTGTAACAGCATGATAGAAGCGTCAGGATTGGTTGGGGAGGGAAGACGACAAGAGGCGGCGGGAGTGGCAGATAATTTTTTTTTTTTTTTTTTTTTTACTGCCCCCACCCACCGCTTCACGCGCTGCCTCCCTCCCCTCCTTCCTTCCTTCCTTCCTTCCTTCCTTCCTGGCAGCAGCCACCACTAGCTATATAGTTTTATCAGTAAAATGGCATGTATGTCTCAATTGTGTGCCCATTTCAATGGAAGATGTGCTGTCTGTAAATAAAATGTGCTACCATACCATGCTTTAGTAATAAGTTTATGACAATGTGCTCCACAATGTACCAGCGGCTACATCCCACACCCATACCTCTCGCCTGGTGAATGGGCGTGACTCATTTGCTATACTTGTTCCATGTGACTCTTGGATTTTTCACAATCCCCTTGACTTCAGGGATGAACGCTGATGGCAGCGCCCACACTCTGAACATTGTTTCAGCACCACTGATGTGGGCTGAATATTATCAGCAGACTGCTGGGTGAACTGAAATGCCATGGATGCAGAAGAGTTATTCCCCAAAAGGCAAAGCATTAGAGGAACATGCTTTTTGGTTCCCTGGGAAGTCATTTAATTTCCTCTAAAGTAAAGTGATTTGTCTTCGCTAAAAAAATAAGTGTATACAAACCATGCATGGGAAAGACTGATGATTAAAGTGTACTTCTCAGATGTAAAACAGTTCCTCATTCATTGCAATGGAAGCAGAATGATACACCTAAACAGTCACTAGCGTGATAGAGCTACTGAAATACATCCCAGGATTGGTCTGACCACAGTGTCCCAAGCCAGTGGATGCTGGGGGCTGTGGTCACTCCCTCAGGCCAGCAGTTTGAAGGGGTGAGCACTGAACAGAAGAGGTTGGCCTTAACACACCCAAAAAGTTCTCTAAATGATAAGGTTGGGTTGCATTAACACCTATTGTTCACCGGTCCTCGTAGGGTTGCAACTCGAGTGGAAACTCAGGATGATTTGTTCAGTATACTTAAGGGAGCAGAGAATGTGATTTCAGACATCCTTTGATCCTCAATGACTTGACAGGAAGAGACAGCGCAAGACCTCTGACCTAGATAATAGGCCGGTGTGCGTTTTTGTCTAATAATCTTGATTGGCACAGTGTATTAATAAATGAGAATAATTGAGGCAGCCTCAAACGATCATCCCCTAAACTAGCAACCCTAAAGAGCTCCTTCCAATAAGGAGATGAGTGGTGAGATTGTTAAATGCACAAGGGCACAAGGAGAGAATGCAGCAGCTGCCATTATTGGATGCCTCTGTAGCACTGCAGTATGAGGCCACCAGCTGGGAAAGGTCACATCTGCTCACACATACAAACTGGCATCATGATGGCCCACCTTAATGCTTAGTGGCATGGTGACAAGATGCAGAACACTGCTTGTGATAGAACAGACCGAAACCCCCGGCATGGCCGCATTGGCATCACTTGGACGTCTGCTGGACAGTGCTCAGAGTACACAGCAAAAGCAGTCATGGGTGTGAGCGAGTGCCCTCGTCAGTGCTGTGACTAGGCCACAGCCATAAATGCCAGTCTTTGAAGGGTTAACCTGTGAGTTTGCTTCTATTTGCTCTCTTAGGTTATAGGGCTCCAAATGGCCAAGTGGTGCTGGGCTAACTGTTGGCCGAAGAACAGTGGAGGAATAGCTTCATGGATTGCATGGCATAGGCTGGCCGCCGGTGTGCACAGGGTTAGTGTAGAATTGTCCGGGTGGACGGATGACCATGCCTGGTGTGCGGCTGGTCCAGAGCAATCTGAGATTATTAGTCAAGACTGAAGTTCTGAAGAGGAGAAGCCGTCAGAAAAGGCTGCTGTTCTGCACCTCTGCACTCCCCTGGAGGGCACGCCCATGAAAGTAAGCCAAGAGTAGCGCGGGTGGGCAGTGGGTCTTCTTGAGGTGCTTGTGGGCACAAGTCATTGACACAGCACCCTGGGCTCACAGACTAACATAGATAGCCTTCTAGGGCCACAGCAGTAACAGTACAAGCCCTTTGGGTGGACGTGGGCAACACACAAACCCCTATCATGTCTAGACTGAATGTGTGACCTTGAACCTGCCCATAAGGCTAACGTAGGTCTACATATGAACCTAGTCTACAAATCTAGGCAGCTCGGTTATAGATATTTTGTCTGAAAGAGAGAACAGGATTAGTTCACTAACCGTAGACCCAAAAACCATGCACTGTCAGCCCCCTAGAATGCCTTCTATAACCTGAGGCCAGGTGGGGTATGCAGCCTAGAATCCTCGCAAAGCCACAGGGACCAAGGCATAGGGTGGGGTGGGGGGGGGAGGACAGGGTGACTAACAACTATAGGAGGTCAGTGACTGGCCTGCTCACATTATAGTACATTCTACAGGTCTGCAGATCCCACTGAAGTAGGCCTGACACCTGTGCGCATAGATGCAAATGTGTTCATATATTTTGAGACATGAGATAAGATCCCAAAGAACTTGGCTAGTCCTGTTTCCCTTGCACAGTAAGATTCCTCCAGGTTGCCAACTAACGCCACACGGATATGCCCTAATAGAAGATCTAAATGGAGCCTGGGTTCTCCTCTCCTGGACTGCCAAAGTTCTGTAAGACTCTCTAGTATGGTCTGGTTACGGAGAACACAGCATGCTGATCACTGCATTGTGTCTTCTCCTGCCCTTTCGCATGACAAGCACATTCTGGACAGATATTAAATACCCAAATTGCACTTTGGCCAAACCTTAAAACAAACGAGCCCTGTAGTTGCACATCATTGGGAATTATAGAGCTGGCCCTCCTACTTAGTGGCTCTTAGGGTATGGCCCCTGGACAGAGAACTATTGTGACCTATGCTGCGGTCTTTCACCTGACCACTTTCATGAAGCCATTGGATCGGTCAGTGACTTGGACAAAGTTTTTGGACTGCTGTGGGCATTGGTAAAGGCAGATGATTACTGGCAATCTCAGTGCTGAGTTAAGGGTGATCTATCGGTTAGGCGGAAACACAGGTCGCAATGAGGTGACAAGGCAGGAGGAAGGTGGTGCCATCTGCAACGTACTCTTTTCTGCTCGGCTTGACTGAGCTACGCTTGCAACCATCTGAGGCTGACTGTTTCCCCTCTCCCTCCATGTGTGAGGAGCCATTGGTAATCACAGGACTTCTAGAAGCCATAGGTTTACAAGCATGACGGGCACAAGCATAGCAGTACCCACTGAGTCTCCAAACTGCTGACCAGAACACACCGATTCAAGCCAAGGAAGCAGATAAAGGTGTGAACTAGACTAGTTGGGGTAAAATGGACACTCAGCCATCTTCGCACCTACCGAACAGTAAGATGTTATTGAAGACAACTTGAGGCTGGTGCTATCAAAAGGTCCTGCTGCTTCGACTGCGTCCGAAACCTCTACAGCATCCACCCACCCATTCTAACGAGGTGCTCAATAAAAACAAGAGCTTCAGCAATAGCCTCAAGGTTTGCCCAGGAAGAAAAATCCAGAGAACTAGGGAGTCCTTTCTTAAGTGTGGCTCTAAGGCGTGCACTTGTGCCACCTGCCTGTACATCATGCAGACTTCGAACAAGGGTCATTCTCCGTGCTTGACGGTGGTTTGGATTCAGTCTACGGGTGAGAGAAAAGCAGTGGTATCAACAACACTGCCTTTTCATGGCACAGGCAAAAGGTCCATCATAGACCTGAGTCTGGAAGCTCTGCAGGGCCCGGAAGGCATGATGGGCCAACAGGATGATCTAGTGGACTAGTTGGCTATGGTCACTTCCTCACCTATTGCACTCTAGTATTGAGGGGGTATAAGTGCCTGCCCAAGGAGGAGTCAAGAAGCAGATACAAATTCTGAATGACTTTCAACCGGTCTCCCTATACTCATGGCAATTTATGCGAGTACTACAAATCTGGGCACAATCTGTAGTCCATATTGGCCCAGTTACAGGAAACCACTTTTGGAGCCTAGACGGATATCGGATGAACTGAAGAACCATCACACCGTTAAAGAGTTTACTCCCAAAATAACATCTAATTTTCCTCACTTTCTGAAAACATATTCCTCAGATTTAAGGACGTAGGATATCATTGACCGGAATAAACTAATACAAACTAAAAAAGTGCATTAGGCCACTAATGGGAGACAAGGGACTATAGAAATTGTCCCAGAAGCCTCAGCACAGGGTTTATCTCCTGCTGTGATGGTCACCTCTGCTAAATCTGCAGTCAGATAATGAGGATCAGCAAGAGAAGGCAGTGGACCAAAGAGTAACTACAGCCAACAAGAGACTTCAGGGGCCCTGGACGCAAAGAGGAACCCAGCCAGGACAAGTTTCCTAATGACTCACCATTGAGAGCCACAGTTTTGAAGTACTTTGAAAGACTGAGGGGCGCAGGAACGGACAAAGCCTGAGGAGGTTGCCAACAGACCAGTTGCATAATGAGGAAGAATGTTTAAGTCTGTAATAAGAAGGCGAGGAAGCTATGCAAATTGAAAAATTAGGCAAAGTGAATCACATATGCAGTAGTATTTTGCAAACAAATCACCCCACAGTGACCAAACAAGCCTTTCCCATATCCAGAGAGCAGATCGGAGCCGAACAGAGCGCCCAGGTGGGCATCCCAAGTTACAACAACCATTGGTGCTAGAGCAAGGTCCAAATTGGATCTTTTGCCCAACCACTCCCTGTAGTCACATTAGGCACCCGTTCTGTGCCCGGTAACGGAAATACCACAGATGCCCTTTGGGTGCCTGGAGCAGAGAGGCCACTAGCACCAGCAAATGAAGTGATAAATCCTTTGTAGAATTTATTGTGTGCACTGAAGTAGGGGACAGTGAGACAAGTAGGCTTTGAGGGGACGCTACGCAGTACTGTAATGTTATGTGGGCCCCTCAGTGAACTGTCAGGAAACCGGAAAAACATTGTTGCAGAGGGACCACTAGAAAAACACCCCTTCTTCTGTATTCACCTGCACACTATCTAGTAATGATAGTGCCATCTCCTGAGAAGCAGATCACCTACGGGTATCGCTTTGCTAGCGGACAGATATATTAAAAACTGCTCTCACTGCATCATCAATGAGATCTTCTAACTCGAACGCATCCTTTCGTGCCTGCTATATGGGATGAAATAAGACCTATCATGACGTCACGCTACTGACAACGGCCCTGCATGAAACTTTTGTCAACTCCTCATTACAGAACCTGCCTGCCCGGAACATCATGGGCGATATGTCAGTCACTGCACGCACTGAAGGTTACCATGATACTTTCATCCTCTGACTATCATGATGCCCCTTCATGCTGCCACCAATTTGTGAAGACTTTGATAATGCACGTGCATCAAGTATCTAAAGGTGCCCTAAGTGGACCAGGGAAAGACATGTCGCCCTTTGAAAAGGTCTCCAGACGTGTTATGGGGTGCTCCACCTGCCTCTTGAACACCCTTAGAAGACTCCACGATGGACCCTTCACCGTGGAGCTGCTGGTCAAGCCACAAAGCCCGTCCCTGTCAACAAAGGCGTTGACCAGGAGGGTTCATCGGCTGCCTCATTCTCTCTGTATATTAACCAGTCAGTAGACTCTGTTGTACTAACGGAAGCCTGGTGGTAGGAGGGACCAAGGCGGTCACTCATTTGTTTGTCAATAACACCCACCTGCTTTTTCTGACACCAAAGGGCTTGGAAAACCTATTGCAGGAGTTTGGTGCGTTTTGCAAAGTAAAGGGCTTAGTTATCAATACCAAGAAAACCAAGGGGATGACATTCAGATCACACCGAAAATGTTAGGAACGACTTTAAATTGCGCAAACTCCCCTCTTGACGCGGTGTAAATACATATTTAGGAATAGGGGATGCTCTGATATAAAGTAAGAAACCTATATATCAAGGCCTGAGCACAAAAGGCTGATACAACTGTACATTCTGTGAGAAAATGGCAGGCACAGATGGGGTTTCTCCAGTGTCATACAACTGTCTGCAGGTGAAAAAGGTTTTTTTTTTTTTTTTTAAAGTACTGACACTAGCTTGTAAAATCCCTGGAGGCCCACAGTGTTTGGGCCTTGGGATCAAGGAAACAGCCTCACTCATCAAGTTAACAATAGTGTTGTACAGGGTTAGATCATGGGGGAACACCTACGCTAAGCCACTGTGGGGAGGCCTTGCGTGATTTTCTAGGCTTCATGGTTAGTGGATCACTTGGGCTGGTTGAGATATTGACAGGACCTATATGGACTGGACCTGTTGGGGCAAATAGTTTTGGCGTGTCTGTGGGGTTGAAATCTGGTTACAGGAGAAGCTGTATTCAAGCACCACATTAGAAAGCTTCCTGATTCAGAAGTGTCACCCACTGTTGAGCTCATGCGGATGAGGTGGACACTGGGTGGGCAGAGGTCCTGTATTTTAAGCTTTGAGCTTGTACCCTACAGTTGAACTGTTTCACTTTTAGGTGGACGCTTTCCATGGCCACACAAAGCAATGCTATATTGCTTAAACTGGGTTGAAGATATGGGACACTTTTTGTTTCTCTGTCCAGTGTAAGATGTTCCAAAAGTTATATGGCTCTGGCTGCAGTTGTGAGAACTGGGCCTTTGGCACATGAGAAGGGCCCTGGAACTGGCACAAAGGTACCAAGAACGGTGGGGTTTGCAGCCCCTTGTTGTTTGCAACCAGCATGCACAATTAGGCACCGTGATATCCACCCAAGACAGTACCATTTAAATACTCCATATACAAGAAATCTTTTAAGATTTTTTTTAGTGCATTTTAAGGTTTTCTTGGTTGTACACTAAATAAACCTTTTGGCAGACAACTACAAAAGAAGCACATGCAGCACAGAGAAGCAAGGTTAGGTATCCCTAAAAGGATGAAAGGTTTTTGTGAGGAATCCAGATTTTACCCTTGTTAGAGTTTCTCAAAAAATGCATTTAGTGCTTATGCAACAACTACCAAGGCAACAACACAGCTGAGAAAACAAAATAAAAAGTGAATAGTACAAACCAAGATAGTTAAGAATAGAGGAATTCACATAGTAAAATACTGCAAAAAATAAAGGCAATCTACCAGATGGATTAAGAGTTATAACAAGATCTAAATGGGGTTGCTTTGGAAGTAAAAGAGCCCTCGAGCCACAGCTAACTGCCACAAGGGGCAGCGGCGCATTCATCTTTAGAATCTGTGCCCCAAAGAGACTAGAAAAAACAACTTTTAGGAGGGGGTGAATCTTGCACTGGGAATGAGATATAATCAAATAGGACTACAATTCCCAGCTTGCCCATCCTATGCTACGCAGCGGTGTGACCTATTTCTTTTTCATGGCAACTGCTTCCAGGTAAAAACATTCCGACAGTCCTTGTATCACAAGCTGTTGCAGTAAATATGCTTTTTTCCTTCGTGCTGAGCTCAGCCAGTCTCACCCCATGTCTAGAAGGCTGTCCTGTGGGATGTGGTTCGAGAAGTCTGTTTCAGGCGGCAGCTGTGATCTAGACGATCTGAAGCTAGTTACCCTTCGCGCCCAGGCTGTGGTGATTTGTAGCTTCTCTTTGTTCTCCCATTTGCTGCCTTAACCTGGACATAGGTTTGAAGGACTTGCAAGGTGAAAAGACTTCTAGGCAAAGATGGACATGTCTATTCATGACTCGGCTAAGTTCATTACCTACAGCAGAACCACTTCAGGTTTAGAAAATCTACCACCATTACCAATGGTCTTTTCACACTTGGCTTCATAAATGCTGCAAATTTGATTTTCATAACACATTCCCATCAGAGGTTACAGAATGATGCTTTTAATCCATTTTATGCATTGTGAATATACCCTGCAGCTCTGCTTCAGAAAACATGCACTTTCTCATAACATGTTGCCTTTCAAAGTAGAAGCACCTCAATTGATTCCTTGTGAACAAGTCACATTCCAAAAGAAAATTGCATGTCTGCTGGGGCACTATCATTTTTCACACGTATCCCCATTTGGGGCCAATTCATACTTGGCGCTTTTGCAGGGGAAAGTTATAAATCTTTTTCAATCACTTCTACATCCATTGCCCGCACTATGCATAACAGCCCAAAACCTTTTAAACAGAGCACATGTGCCTGTACCTAAGATGCCTTAGTCAAATACTGTACAAGTCAAAATCACTATAGGCCTGATTTAAATGTTGATGGAGAGGGAATTTCGCTGCAACAGCAATATAATTCCCTCCCCGCCAACATTATGGTCCCACCCACCCAATTTAGAATCAGGCTGCCCATAGGTTGGACTGCGATGGAGGCTGCTCCATCTCGGCTGTGGTCAAACTCCTCCGATGCTCGAGAGAGTAAGGGCTATTGGAGACTTGGATACGCGTCGTCCCAGATAATTTAGATGGGCAGAGATACAGCTGATGTAGAACCAGGAAGAAAGAGGCATTGAGAGGTGCTCAATGCCCCCGCTCCATGTGCGAGAACTCCCATTGCGAAGGGTGGCATTTTGTTTTATTTTCAAAAAGAAAACAGCACTTCTGGATTTTGTTTTTGAAAATAAAAAAGACATTATAAGTTTGCTGTCTGTCCAACTTACAATGCATTGACAGGAACCACCGTGATGGTTGTTCCCACCGGTGCTAGAACTGCTCACTCGGCTGCGGTGGGCGGACTCTCCGTCGCCCCGGCCAAGAAACGGGTCACCCGCCAAGATTTAAATCAGACCCTCTGTTTCCAGAAGAAAAAAAACAGCAAAAAATGGATTCCTCCGTTTCTCCTAAGAATGATACATTTCTGTGCTCATTCTGCTGCCTTCAGACTATTCTGCAAAACGTTTACAAAAATGTGACTCTTAGAGGAGTTCTTGATCGCAGCGATAGCAGCCAGAGGACGACAGGGTGTCACAGATCTACAAACCCGGAAGTGACTAACAGAACTCTTGTTATAGGGGACAGGAGAAGCTTGTGGAAATTGCAGATGTGACGACACGTTGTTCCCAGTAGCACCCACGCTGCCCTCAGGCAAACTCCAGAATTACCCTCTCCAGCGAGAAATAACATCTCAGGCACTGACACACGGTCTTTAAACATGACTCACAGACACACGGCACCTGCACAAACACAGGTAAGCGCTGCAACATGCGTCCCGAAAACAAGCACTGCAGAAAACAAACATTTATGGACAATAGGTCAGAAGACCAAAACGCAGCGTAGATCCCAAAAGAAACATTTCACGAGAAACATAAACCTGAGCTTCTTACAAAAAGAAAACACCAGCAGTACGATACCGGGGCAGATCACATACATTGTGAAATAAAAAATACAGGCGATGCAGAACTCTGTGTCTCTCTAGAGCGGTCTTAACCTGCAAAGGTCTGGGGATTAGAGAGAGAGGGGGGCGAGAGAGAAAGAGAGGAGATAAGTCACTTAACATTCTTTGCTAAGAGGAAGTGGTGCTGTTGATTCATCTCACAAAGTAATGCGTGTTTTTAAAAACCTGTCCTCTTCCCCTAAAACAAGGGTATCTGGCAGTTCTGCACAGCTCTTCACCCATACCTTCTCTAGTTGTGCTGTTCATGACCTCATATGTGATGTCACACAACACCATCAATGACTTCAGAGATTTTACAAATCACATCAGCATTGAGAGGTGGTTATCATTTACTCTGGATGTCTACTTCATTGTATGTAACACAGGCTGCAGACTGTGTCTAGATGCAAGTGCAGGGGTGGACAATCTTGCTGCCAAGGCCTGGAGAGCGAGTAGATGCTGAGGAAGCCCTCGCGGGGAGGGTGGTGTCCTAGATGGTCAGGCACCTCTTAGTCCCCTGGTTACAAGGTAAGGATGGAGCTGGGATGGCTCCTGTGATTGCTGGTGTAGGAGAGGCGTCATGTTGAGTAGGGTTGTAGCTTGGGAGGGCACATCCTCATCTCTGTAGAGAGTGTCTATGGGACAGCAAGCTTGGAAATGGGGCAGTGGTACGGAGGGATGGGGAACTACAAATCCACTGTGGTATCGTAAGATCCGTAACAGAGCTGTCGCCCTTGGTACGAGGGCAGAGAAAGGTAAGTGAGTGCACAAGCATACCCTGATGGGTGGCAGCATTGTGCGAAAGTTACCCCCAGGCAGCATAAACGTAGAGAAATGAAAATAAAGCAACAGACTTGGGCAGGACTTTGGTGGACACAACAGGATCATCAGGTTTATAGTAAGATCGGGCATTTAGCAGATCGCACATTCTGTGGTTTATGTGAGACAAAGTGTCAGAAGGCTCCTGAGAGAAGTCCTGACTCTGAAAAAACAGAACTGCTTCAAATTAGGCCCTTAGGGACGCTAACATCAGATCCTATAAAACGTTGTCCTCAAAATGTCACGAAACGTTAAGGGAGTATGGAAGCTGAATAACGACCTTTGCAATTGCACCATCTGACGAACCTGGATACGTGATCAGTGGAGGAAGCCAAAACAGGCGACAGCAGTTTTGGATCCCACAACTAGTGCCGTGGAGCAGCCAAGCACTAGACGATCACCAGTCCAGCTTGTAGGCCATCAGCCGAGGGTGAACGAGAGAGGACTGTGGTGGGTGAAGGAAATGGGTGAAAGGAAGCATCCACCGATGGACAAAAGGAAACTGTGTCGGTGAGTGTAGCTGCGAAAACCAGGCCATCTGAGAAAAAAATAGTGCAACCATAATTACTTCCGCCAATTCCCCCTCAACCTTCTAGAACATCGAGTGGATTTAGAGGCAGGAGGGAGGGGAGGCTTAATGAAGGTGTCAAGACCATCAAAATAGTGACAGATCCAGGCTAAAGCACAGAATGATGACTTGAACCCACTGTTGCCAGCAAAACCCATTTATATGATCAATCAGCAAATTGGGTAGCACTGCTATGTGGCTGTCAACAACAAAAGATGACATTCTACCCACACTCTTAGCCGGCCAGATAGTGGGAACGAGGCTTACCCCTATTTGGCTGATTTATTTCTTCATCTTTTGAAGTTGTTTTTGAAGCTTTACCCTGGATAACTTTCTCCAAATTGATCATTCACTGTGTTTCGTCACAATCTACATTTCATGAGAAATGAGTTGCCCATTAACCCATCCTCATCCTACTGCCATCTGCTGTAAGGATCTTTGGAGATAAGGGATCCATGAGAACCCACAAGGGAAGACTGAATGGGACCCATCACCCAACCACTACCACTTGAAATCCACCGAGAAGCTGGAATCTGTAGCTTGACATTCGCTACAGAGAAGTAGCTGGGGGCTAGACAGGAACATGAGATATTGATGGCATTGCTACCATGTCCACCGCCAGACTGGCTGTATCGGGCACCGGACGTTTCCCCAGGAGGCTGGAAAAGTGGGGTCCGGCTTTGTTAATGGGGGCGATTTTGCAGCAGTGTTGCAGAGTTTGCCCCGAACCACAAAACCAGCAGGGCATCACTAACTTTCCAGCTTCCAGGGGGTATTTGGTGAATTGTGATGAAGTCAGTTCCTGCTTTAGGGTGGCGACTTCTAGTCCTAGTCAGACAACCCGAACTAACATTGGCTGTTTTCCATCTCCAGGATGCCAGTCGTCATGGAAATAAAAGACAGACAACGGTGCTCTGCCACGTGGGCGTTCACCTGGTTGAGGAATCCTCATGCAATCAACCCTGGTGGCACAAACCGCGACGGGTTCGCTTAGCCAACCGTGGACAGGCTGAAGTATTCCGCTTTGTGCTTGTTCTACATCTTGCTGCCTTCATTTTAAATGTGTTTAATATTAGATGATCCACAGCCGTAACATGCCACTAACTTGAGAGCACAGTCCAAGTTTCCTAGGCTCATGTGTAATGTGCGCCTCCAGTCCTGATGTTTTCCTCTGAATTCTGGGACGTGCAGTCCTGTTTTATAATGGAATAAACAAAACTAAAAGTCCAAAAAGTCAAAAACAAAAAACTTTGACACTAGCAGCACATCACGCATGGATCTGGGAAACTTGGCAGGGCTGTGAGAGCATCAAGGGTGAGGTGCCAAGTTCTGGCCACTGTCTGCCTGTCGCACTTTAAGTGCAAGTGCGTGCTGCCTCAGGTTCGGGCTCAGACAGCACCAATCACCTGGGTGTTGTGCAGCACCAGCAGGCAAACTAATGCCCAGCCCTACTGTGGTCCTGAGAAGTTCCACTACAGAACTTTCAGAGCTGCAGACGAGCGGCCTTCTGAGCGCTTGGCACAGATCTGCCAAGTGTCACACATGTCGCATTAGGGTAACTCAATTTAAGTTAAGTTCCCCCATTACTGCACGATTGGTCATTTGTCACACATGCAAGATGAAGAGAAAGCTAAGTGGGATATCATCTCTAATTCCCGGTCTTGTTGTGAATGGCTTTTCAATTAGCTGCAAGACAGTGACACCTAGTGGCAGCATGCTCCTCTGGTCAAAACAGCCGTAAGAGTGCTCCTGACACGTGAGCAAGATTACATGAGCACCTGAGAAGAGGCGCTTTTACCTGACCAGGCCTGACAGTGTCCACAACTATGTTGCAGCTGCTGGTAAGAGTATTGGGCCCAAGTAGATGGGGCGGCTTAACACTTGCTGACTGTAGTGCTGTAGTGCATGGGTGGCAAAATAAATCCAATACCGTCTCATTGCGCTGCTTGCTGCATATTAGTACGTACCACTAGTACCTTCTCCAATCCTTATTTAATTTACTTTTAGCGCGTCATGATCATGGGCATAAGTAAACTGAGCACTAGGTGGAGCCCTTCCATTTCTGGTGCTTTGCAGCAGTTTTAAGATCTTCTTAGAGTTTCTTGTTGCTCGTATGGGTGTAATTTCTTATTATATTTATATGTTTCCCTCGTCTTTATTGCTTGATTTTGCTCGTGAGAAACTGTCACTTATAGTTATTAAATGTCACTCATAATTACACTGATATTGTAAAAATGTCACACATAACCAATCTGAAATCTTGGCAGATATGTTGGCATAGTTATTAAAGTTCACCAGCTTGACCCAAAGTGAATGTTGTACCAGCTGCCGGCACAATAGTCTCTGGGGTGGAGCCAGTGAACTTTTACAAGCATGCTCAACTAACCAGCCACCTCATATCCACCCGTGCAGCATGGTACTTCAGGCCCGGATTAACTTCAATGGTGGTTTAGGCCCAGGATAAACTTCAGTGCAGTTTGTACCAAAAAGGGCCACTCCACATTGCAGAAGGGCCTACCTACCATAAAAGAGGCTCCACTGCTGCAGTGATGGCAGTGATGGCCTCTCAGCACACCTCTGTTGCCTGCGGCTGCGCACACGTCAGTCTTCTGGCCTGGCCTGCTTGGCATCATATGCCTCAATAATTATAGAAGGAAACCGAAACCCCCTTCTTTAATGTTTTAAGGTGCCTGGTTGTCACAAACTATTATGAACAACAACCAGTGAGGAGACATACGTGATATCACCTATTCTGATGCAGGGCACACACACAATGGGGCCCTTTCCCGATGGCCCTGGCATGGATGCCTTGAGGCTGATGGACAGGAGTCTGTTCAAGCTAGAAATGACAACACTATTCCTTACAAGCATCCACGGTTTGTGAATGCTCCTGAGGTTGACCCCTCCAAGGACCAGGAGGCTGAAGAGGAGGACGACACACCCTCGTGGGACTCCAGTCGGGAGCCGAAGGATTGAATCCCCCCCCACCCCGGGGAGAATTTGACTTACAGCGTCTGTAGGAGCTAGAAGCTGCTCTGATCGTTGGGGAGAGCCAGCCGCGCCACTACCGAGAGTAAGTCTGCGCCAGCCTGACACTGCCACATGTATTGCAAGTAGCCCGACTTCTCCGAGCAGGATCTGATCTTGCGAGTGCCTGCGCTGAGGGCACTCGCTGTAATGCCGAACGCTTCTGTACTGCAGGAGTGGGTAACCCTTGAACTGGGCCTGTGGGCCTTGGGGAGTGCATGCTGAAGGTGCTGTGGCACCATTGACACTTTCTACTAAAATCCTGAAGAGCCAAAGGGAACTCTCGAGTGCGGTCCAAAAGTGTGTATTCCCTGGATGTGGCCACCAGTGAATGGAGAATTATCCCAACACATTACAAAAAGGATGGTGGGGCAGGGATTTGCCTCACAACTGCTAGAGTCCTGGCCTCGAGTGGTATTGTGTTGTTGCTTTTGAATGGCATTTTCCTTTGCATGCGTAGAGTTAGAAATTAAATGTCACTTTTTATTATAAAAGCAACCATTTGGCTGAACATAAAATTGTTCGTACTGTTTGCACTATGAGGTATGAGTCATGTTCAGTGACTTGTATCTAGATCTTCCCAAGGGATCCTTAATTGCTCAACAACACCTACCACTGTGTCAAGTGCAGAAGGGATATTTGGCGCAGTTGCTCAGGATACATAGTAGGCTGGTCCCTGGGATATCAGGAGTAAAAGGCCTCAACCACCATGGAAGGGCCCAGTAGCCCCTGCATGCCCCGTGGCCTCCTGAAAGGAGATATGACAGTGTGACAGGCAGTATCGAGGTGAGAGAGGACCCACAAATCAATATTTGGGCCCACCCTGGGGGCAGTAAGCTCTTCAAGGAAAATGAAAGGGATTCAGGCACCTTTAATGCCTCCTAGATTGTAGGCCAGAGACAATTTCAATATGACTACGGAAACAGATTTTGGTTGTTGGGTCCAGCATAGAAGATACTGAAACCTAGGCCAGTGCTTGGGCGGCTGCGGAAAACCTTCCTTTGCTACCCTCCTAAGTCCACGGCATGTGTGTGGGGGGGATAAGTGTTGGGTATTAACTGGTAGAAGCTCACGCCAGTGATGCAGGGATTAATCAGAGCCTTCGGGTCCATCCGGGGTTTGGCAACAGCAGGTATGAAACTAGTCCTGATTATCCACCTATAGGCCATTAAGCTATAGTATAGACCCTTTAATGCTCTAGGATACATTATCTCCATTTTACACTGGAATCTGAGACCCTGGATGCTTGTAAAGAATAGTGTTGTAATTTCCGGCTTGAACAGCCTCCTGTCCATAGTTGTGACTGCTCCGTTAGGTTGATCCCATTGGAGAATGAAGCAGATGATGATAAGCAGGTCTTCGTGTCCAAGAGATCAGACCCACAGTTTTAGCAGGTTAGAAGTGTTCCAATAGAAATTCAGGTATAACTTAAGTGATAGTAATTATAAAGAGGCTGGTACGCCCAGGACAGTTAATTTAGGTAACCTGTATGGTCACACTTCATGATGATAACTGTTAAGAGAATGGTGACTTCTATCTGCTTTATAGACAAATGTTTTGTAATAATGAAGGGGAGAAGCCTGATATTGATGGTGTGTTGCAGAGCAAGGTAGTCTTCTAGCTTCTAGATTCACACCATCCACAATTTTCTGACAGAGGAACTTCCCCGGACAGATTTTATTGAAATTAGAATATCACTTTAAAGCTCAGATATAGCTCTTGGGCTCTTTCTGGGTCTCACTGCTATCAGTGGCTCGACTGGTAATTCAAAGCACTTGATTGAGCTCAGTCTTCGTACTTGGAGGTGGTGTATGGGTTACCGGGTCAGAGAGGTGCGATGTCAGGTGTGGAGATGCAGAAGTAGCCTTTTGGTAGCATTCAGCATCCTTTGGAGTCTACCCTGAAGGATTCCAGGTGAATACATATCAGTGGTTGAATGAATCGAGGGTCAGTTGGCCTCCATGGCACCTTCAAACGCAGGAAGTTCTAATATGAGTCGCAATGTCATAAAAACAATGTTTCTCAAGTGGGAAAAGTAAACTAGGTATCCTCAGTGTTAAAACAACTGTTGAGGAGTTCTTTAGGGGGTCTGTCCTGGTTTGTAGTTAAGATTGCAGCCCAACAGCACCACTCTCACTGCTTATCGCAAGTGAAGATTCCATCAGACACAAAGGTGATCAATTCAAAATGGATTTTGTGCCCAGAGCAAAAGCAAAATCCTTGTTTTCTTATTTCTTTTGGAGGTCACTTGGCAGGTTTTCCAACCAGTGCTTGTATCAGAGCAAGACCTATGGTGCTTGTGCAGTTCTCCTGGTCACCATCATGCCCGGCAGAGAAACGTGCAGAGATTTAATGCATTATCTGAAAGAGCTGAACTTTAAAAAAATTTCAACTTTGTAGAAATGATAGAATAAGTTCTGTGATTATCTGCTCATGCTTTCTTGCCATCCTTTCCGACCCCTCCTCTGGGTCTACTCTCCACAAACATAGGTACGTGTCGATAGCAATACATGATTTTATTTGAATGCATCTAGGCAAAAATGGGTCAATTTATGTTGAATGTGTTTGAATTAGTTTATGTTCAGAAATGTTCCTTCACTGTCTTAGCAGAATGCGCATGGTTGGCCTGTGTTATCAAGTGTGAGGACTTGGTTAGTTCAAGCGACCCTGACATCTTTCCTTAATTTCTGGATGTAGATACTCAGAACATCTGACCCAGGTCTGGTGTCCTTGGTCCATTTAACAGAATTAATTCTCACTTTAGCAATTACTTTGAATCCTTAAGGTGCCTTAAACAGCAGTGCCACATACATTCTCCTGTCCTCCACCAGCTGAAGCACCAATAGATTTCATTCCTCTCTGGCAGGTGGGTTGGGCATTTGTCAGAACAACATTTGAACTGGTTTGTCACTTCTAATGGTTTAGTGTTGCCTTTCGAACATACATCAACCTATACCGAAGGACCGTCATTGAATACAATGGGTTGCACGTGGCAGCGTAACTCTGTACCCAGACGGGTACGAAGCAAGCCTCGCCTTTAGATACAGTGACTTCCACTAACATTCAGGAGGCGAGTGCTGAGCACTGGGCAGAGGCCCCCACAGCAGCAGAAAGACGACAGTAGACAACATGGACCGGAACCCTTCGCATTCATGGTTTTATGAAATATGTCTAAGTGCTTGTCCAATCCATTCCTTAACTTCGAGTCGCAACAATTTTTCATTATGTGCCCTCCTTTTAAGGTGAAGGCACCACTTTTTCAGTGTCTCTTTAAAAGCATAGTGTATTGCACTGTATTGGAACTGCAGTAGGTTGATCACCCCTAAACCCACAGGCCGACGCCCCAGGAGTTAAAACTGCTCGTGATGATATTGTTGCAGAGAGTTGCTCGCCTAGCAGGTCGATGGGTCACCTGAAATACGGTTTTGAAGCCTCCCTGAAGACAAATTTTAGATTCATTTGTCCTTGGTTGCTTAATGAGTTACTCAACCCTTTCCATGCCCTTGGTTCCCATGAAGAGAGGATCCGCCGGGAAACATTTCTAGGGCCGCCCTTCCCTGGGGTGCAGGCTCTTGGGTAGAAGTGTACTTCACGGTTACCTGGCTCCAGAGCATGGCATCTGTCTTCCTCAGCATTACCTAAACATATTAATATGTATAAAGCAATAAATCTGATGGGCTGAGGGTAGATCAGGAACTTCCTGTAACAATGGTGTTGATAGAAGGCTTCTAGGCACGAGACCAAAGTATTAGAATGATCTCATCCAAGCTCCTTACCATGCAGAGTTACAAAATATATTCCACTCCTATGAATAAAATTACGTCCGATCTCTATAAGATACTAGCACCAGGGAATGCCGCATCGGACATACATAATGGAGAGTTCCACAATGTCATGATACGTTAGTCAGGTATTTCCCTGGTTGCTCGGGTCCCATGTCGGGTCTACAAATTAACATTGCTTTGCTCCGCCCCAAAGGCAGGGCGGGCCTGTAGATGTAGGGAGGATGTTTCGGGGAGGAGTACGGGGCTCACTGTGGGCAAGTCCTCTTCAGCCCTCATCCCTTCTCTACCTAGGTTAGGGCATTGGAGGAAGGAGGCACTGTGAATAATAGTGAGGGCCCGGGTCATCAGTCAGAAGGCTTGCGTACACACATATGAGGACACAAATGGTGTGTTTAAGAAGCAACACGAGCAGGAGATCTGCACCCCAAAAAAGCTGCATTTTAGGGGACATTAGATAGCATGAATGAGCAGCTTGAGTGTGTGAAGGACAGTGTGCACGAGTGCACATCAATAGCATCTGAGGGCAAACTGGAGTAGTATTTAAAGCACCAAGAGCCATACACGAAGGTTTAAATGACAGTGTATGAGGCACAAGAGAGAAGTCTATGAGGGGACTTGGTTTATGTACAGCACACCTGCCCAGCAATCCTTAATTCACGGCTACTTATTGAGCGAGTTAGACTTGGAAGTGAAGAGCCCAATGATCTCAGCATTTGGAATCCCAGCAGCTCTCTGTGGGATGAGCAGTGTTTAGAGGGGAACAACTCAGGTCAGTGGACCCCCTTGAAAGCGCAAGAAGCAGAACTGTTCAATGGCCAGGAGGGTGCAGGAGCTTCTGAAGCCCCTCATTTACAACACTTCTGCTGTCTTACAGCATTGACCTATGACACTGCACTAAGAGGTACACTTGCTGCAGATTGAGAACTTTAGTGGAACCGTGGTCGGGGACCTTCTTAGAAAGTGAGCCTCAGAGAGAATCTGTTCAGGGACTATAAAGTCAAACTTTCTGGCAATGCATTCAGGGACTCCTTAGAAAGTAATCTTTATATGGAATCTGTTTAGCAACTCCTTAGAAAGTGATCTTTAGTTGGAATGTGTTTAGGGACTCCTTAGAAAGTGATCCTTAGTTGGAATGTGTTCAGGGTCTCCTTAGAAAGTGACCTTTAGTTGGAATGTGTTCAAGTCTTCCTTAGAAAGGGATCCTTAGTTGGAATGTGTTCAAGGACTACTTAGAAAGTGATCTTTAGTTGGAAATGTGTTCAGGGCCTACTTAGAAAGTGATCTTTAGCTAGAAAGTGTTCAGAGACTCCCTAGAAAGTAATCTTTAGTCCAAATATGTTAGAAACTCCTTAGAAAGTGATCTTTATTGAGAACGTGTTCAGAGACTCCTTAGAAAGTGGCCTTTGTTGAGAATGTTGTCTGGAACCTCCCCATTAAGTGAACTTTAGCAGGAATGTGTCTCTTTTAGACAGTAGACTTAAGTTAGAATCCATTGTGAGGCTGGTGTTCTACCTTTTTTTTTTTTTTTACAGTTGTTGTCCAGCAACACTGAACACAGAATATGAGAAATTTGAACTACTTTGGCCAAATCTTGTGAAAGTGACAAACTTTACAACCTCACGAAGCTGCAAAATTTGTCACCTTTGCAACACTTCACCTGTGGTCACAATTTCCCACAAAAAGCTTATTCCTGCAAATACTTTACTATGGCACAAGACCTCTTCTTCAAAAGGTCAGTTTTAAATGTTCTTACAGGATTTTACAGCTGGTACTGTTTGAAAACATCATAGAGATGACACCATTGACAAAGTTCTCAACGCAACTTCTCTAATTTGATGAAGTCCTAGAATGCCAGTTTTGCACACGTCTCCCCAAATACCACAGACATTAGAGATATGTGGGAGCGAATTAGTTGAGGCACAAAAACAGCTCCAGGCAATCGGATCTAAGGAAGAAGGTATATACTGAAACTTTGTGAGATGTCAACTCTCCCAGGTCAAGAGTCATGCACCACCCTAAATCATGCTGTCAGCCAATCAGAAACCACAGCAGCAAAATTCAAATTGCGAGTTTGACCGACATGAAGAAAAATCCTCTTAAGGAGTATGATGGATTCCAAAATATGATTTTCACCAGATCATCACTGAGATTGAACTTTGGGGAAGTTTACACATTCCCACTATGTTGCCGCTCTTTCTCAAAACCTATACGGCCCTTCTTTACAACATATTTCCAGAAAAGCAGAATTGTTTCCATTTCTCCCCACTTTTTTGTTGAATCTGCCAAGTCGTTGAATCCTCCTTGCAAAAGACATGTTCTGATAACTCAAACTTAATGAAGCTTTTTCTAACTGGTTTGGTATCAGCGTTTCTGAGAAATCCAATCTCACTTGGTGTTGAAATTGTCTTTGTACGTCAGTGCTTTCTCAGCCTTGGGACTTGCAGTCACTGGAAATAACTTGTGAACATTAATTGCTGCCAAAACAACAGAGTCTCGGACATTTACTTTTCCCCTTTACTTCGCCTCAAATTTACTTTGCTGTACATCATTTTACATTACTTTTCCTTTGAAATCATTTACATAGTCACACATCACTTTCGCTGAAACACTTGGAAGTCTGATGAGTATAATTTAGGGTTATAATAATATAATCAGTATTAATATACTTATGTTTAACCTGGGATTGTAGATAGTGTTACTCTAAATGACATGGACATTTATGTAATTTAAGTTATTCGGTATTATTAGAAAATCTTTGTTTTCTTTTACTCAATGTAAACTCAATTAATGATGATTAGGGTTAGTCTCAGTGTTACAATCATTAAATTAAACTAAATGTAAAATAAAATATAAAGTTAGGGTTACCTTTAGTCTTAGAATAATGTAACTTATTTCATGAAAATCAATTTAGTTTGATGGAGGTTCATTGTATGAAGTATGTTAGATAGTATACATTATTTAATTTAAACTAAAATGTCTAAAATAATTTAATCGAACAGTTAGGTGAGCAACAGGATTCCAATTAATATTTTAAGAAGATGTATTTAAATAAACACAAGCTGTTGCTTGATATCAGGGTGCGGTTGGGTTCGCGTTAGATGATCGATTGGCAAACCCTTGTCTATGACGCCTTCTTTGCAAAGCATGGCTGAAGCAGAGGGTTTGCCACACCATATCCTGTCCCTGCACACCTCAGAATCACACCTGAAATGCAGACAAATCCATAATGCATCTTCTGTTTGGGTGACGTCAACGTCTAGCCAGAAGAGGAAATATGGAAGGATGAATTCAATATTACAGTATAGAAGATCTGAACAGATGAAACGGGGTGATAAGAGCGTCGAATGGAGCGAGGAAATGCCAAAGGAACTGGTTATTGTCAGAGGGAGATTGCTAGCAGTCACCTTTCCATGAAGAGTTAAGGCAACAGTGGCCCACTCTGACCCCTCCAACACTGACTGTACACTACACAAAACAGAACCGAAAACAGGCCCTCACGCCTGCCTGCCATTGACTTTTTGGTGGTCAAACGAACCACCAATCCCCTAAGCACTGCACTAAACATATCATCATAGGCCAGTCAATCACCTCTTGCACAGGCCCCAAAAGAATAGTGTTACCTTCGACTTAGGTGTCCCTCTTGCCTCCTGCGTCTTCTCTGTGGTCAGTATATCATGCAACTTCCGCTGCAACTCTGATGCATTCCCCAGTTTCATGCCCAGAAGGACAGTCACCAGTAGTGAGAACACTCATTAACCTCTGATTCAGGGACACCACCTCACTCTACCTCTGTCTCTCAGGTCATCACATCAACCATCTCCTTCTAGTTGACCAGAAATCTGCAGCAAGACCAGTTGCTGGATAGAGGTCCCCGCTTTGGTTGTCCTGACTGTAAACTCACTACGTAGTCTCTTCTGCCTTCAAAGCCTCTGCCTCTGACAGACATCCATGGAAGGGTTCTAAAACACATCAACAAAATAGTACAATACTACATCCCTCCATGGTCTAAGGAAAGTCTTCTATAAAACCATTGATCGCTCTTCACAGCTCGAACAAGCAGAGATTCAGCAGTGCACAGACCGCCCCTGCTGAGCATTCCCCTGGCTACTCTGAAGCCAGCTCGACTCCCACCACTAGGCACCTTCATAGCTCATCCAGCAAAGCTGCAGGCTACAAGTATACTAATCCATTCATTCTTCCCTGCATTTACAATCTGTCACAAAAGTGCTTGATAATGGTCCTACCCCTTGGGAGAAGTTTAAATCAACATCTGTGGGCCCATCCGAAACTGTCCAGTAAATTTGCAAACGTTTGCAAGCAGTTTAAACTTTTTCAAACCTACTTAGTGTGCAATTTGAGCTGGGCCAATACACATGCATTTACCTTTGAATTTTCAGAATTTCAGAGAACATTAAGGCCCATATTTATACTTTTTTAGCACAGCATTTGTGTGATTTGTTGACTCAAAAGCAGCTCAAACTTCCAAAATACATTTGTATTTTGTAAGTTTGCGCTGATTTTGCATCAAAAAATGACGCAAATACAGCGCTAAAAAAGTATAAATATGGGCCTAAATTCTACCAATCAGCCACTACCTTTCTTGCAGCAACAGGTTTGTTTTTGAGATTTATAGCACGCTGGTGCCCTCTTGTGGTTATTTATGATAGCACTATAAGGCAGATCCCTGCAGCCCCCTGAATGTAGCACCAGTGTTGCAAGTTCACCAATTATTGTTTGTTTCTGTATACAATGTGCCAGATGTTGTGCTGACCGTTTTTGAATATACCACACCCGTACAACATGAGTAAAACATAAGCAATAAGAGGAAGATGTGAACCTGACCAGAACACCCTGGGCGTAGAAAGCATTTACATCAATTTAAAAACACATCTCAGCTCTAATCAGCCGTGGGCGCGCCAGGTGTGTCTGAGCACGTCGCTGGCAGAGGCTGCCGACCGACGTTTGCTCCTGGTAATTTATAATGTTCTTTCTCTTTCAGTTTGTTTTCTCACCTAAAGTCATCAAACGCTGGTAAAAAAAAAAAAAAACATCCCAGTAAGCGTACACACCCTGAAAGGCAGGAGCAGGAGTTCAGGGAAGGGAATATTCTGGAAGTAAGCCGGCTTTACATCATTCCATGCTGTTGGCCATAGGGGTACATGACTGCAATCCAAAAGGCTCTTTCGCTGCCCAAATTAACTAATATTTTCCCATATTAATCCACCACTAATCCTTTTGTGTTCCAGAGTAGTGTACTACTTGCCGAAAAGCGCTTCGGCGGCTCGTCAGGGGAAGTAAGCACTATATAAATTCAATTACAATTAATTTTAGGATAAAATATTAGCTGTTGTGCTCTGCCCCATCACTGTCACTCAAGGATAACAGTTAAGAAATTTCTAATAGGCACATTTACAACACCAGTGCAGAGCCCTGTCAGGGTACAGGGTGTAGGGAGGTCGAAGTGAGTGTCCATGTGTCCACCTCTGGACTTCGTTCAGAGGAAGGCGGGAGTAATGCATTCATCACACATTACCTTTTGTGTGTTTTATGTAAGACTCTAAGTGGCAGGGGTATGCCCAAACATTGGTCCCGTGCTCATTGTGCCACTGGAACTAAGCTGCACCCAACTAACGAGCCCACAGCAGGGTGAATCCAGTCTTGGGATACTTGTATTCTGGCTCATGGTGAACTACGCTTTGCAGTTCCAGCTGGACCATTCCTTTTGGAGCAAAACCAAGACTTGTATATGGCTGAAATTGAGATGGCACAGTGGGGAAAAAAATGACCTGCAGGAGTGATTGGCAGTGGTTAGAATTATTGAAAGCATTCCTCCCATCACAGTTTGATGGGTAGAATTCTTTAAGTAATCCCAGCCACATGTAATCACTAGGGTCGCATTCCAGCTATTGATTTCTGCCCATTATGCCACTCCAGAGGGGACAGCAAAATGCTCTTCACAATTGGTCCGGCTTCAACAGAAGCAATTGTGCCTAAAATACCAGGCCAGGTCCCTTCCAAGCAATACCAGACCTGTTTCAGGCTTCCAGTGGCTCATCACTGAGGTGCCGCTCGAGTCCAGTGGCACATCACAGAGGTGCCGCTTGAGTCCAGTGGCACGTCACAGAGGTGCTGCTCGAGTCCAGTGGCACGTCACAGAGGTGCTGCTCGAGTCCAGCGGCACGTCACAGAGGTGCTGCTCGAGTCCAGCGGCACGTCACAGAGGTGCTGCTCGAGTCCAGCGGCACGTCACAGAGGTGCCGCTCGAGTCCAGCGGCTCGTCACTGAGGTGCTGTGTCATTCCAGCGGCTCGTCACTGAGGTGCTGTGTCAGTCCAGCGCCTCGTCACTGAGGTGCTGTGTCAGTCCAGCGCCTCGTCACTGAGGTGCTGTGTCAGTCCAGCGCCTCGTCACTGAGGTGCTGTGTCAGTCCAGCGCCTCGTCACTGAGGTGCTGTGTCAGTCCAGCGGCTCATGACTGAGGTGCTGTGTCAGTCCAGCGGCTCATGACTGAGGTGCTGTGTCAGTCCAGCGGCTCATGACTGAGGTGCTGTGTCAGTCCAGCGGCTCATGACTGAGGTGCTGTGCCAGTCCAGCGGCTCATGACTGAGGTGCTGCTTGAGTCCAGCGGCTCATGACTGAGGTGCTGCTTGAGTCCAGCGGCTAGTCACTGAGGTGCCGCTTGAGTCACGCCGCTCGTCACTGAGGAGCCGCTTGAGTCACGCCGCTCGTCACTGAGGTGCCGCTTGAGTCACCCGGCTCGTCACTGAGGTGCCGCTTGAGTCACCCGGCTCGTCACTGAGGTGCCGCTTGAGTCACCCGGCTCGTCACTGAGGTGCAGCCACGCGACTCGTCACTGAGGTGCCGCTTGAGCCACGCGACTCGTCACTGAGGTGCCGCTTGAGCCACGCGACTCGTCACTGGGGTGCCGCTTGAGCCACGCGACTCGTCACTGGGGTGCCGCTTGAGCCACGCGACTCGTCACTGGGGTGCCGCTTGAGCCACGCGACTCGTCACTGGGGTGCCGCTTGAGCCACGCGACTCGTCACTGGGGTGCCGCTTGAGCCACGCGACTCGTCACTGGGGTGCCGCTTGAGCCACGCGACTCGTCACTGGGGTGCCGCTTGAGCCACGCGACTCGTCACTGGGGTGCCGCTTGAGCCACGCGACTCGTCACTGAGGTGCCGCTTGAGCCACGCGACTCGTCACTGAGGTGCCGCTTGAGCCACGCGACTCGTCACTGAGGTGCCGCTTGAGCCACGCGACTCGTCACTGAGGTGCCGCTTGAGTCCAGCGCCTCGTCACTGAGGTGCCGCTTGAGTCCAGCGCCTCGTCACTGAGGTGCCGCTTGAGTCCAGCGCCTCGTCACTGAGGTGCCGCTTGAGTCCAGCGCCTCGTCACTGAGGTGCCGCTTGAGTCCAGCGCCTCGTCACTGAGGTGCCGCTTGAGTCCAGCGCCTCGTCACTGAGGTGCCGCTTGAGTCCAGCGCCTCGTCACTGAGGTGCCGCTTGAGTCCAGCGCCTCGTCACTGAGGTGCCGCTCGTGTCCAACGCCTCGTGACTGAGGTGCCGCTCGTGTCCAACGCCTCGTGACTGAGGTGCCGCTTGAGTCCAACGCCTCGTGACTGAGGTGCCGCTTGAGTCCAGCGGCACGTGACTGAGGTGCCACTTGAGTCCAGCGGCACGTCCCTGAGGTGCCGCTCGAGTCCAGCAGCACATCACTGAGGTGCCACTTGAGTCAACTGGCTCGTCATTGAGGTGCCGCTTCAGTCCAGTGGTTCATCACTGAGGTGCCACTTGAGTCCAGTGGTTCATCACTGAGGTGCCACTTGAGTCCAGTGGTTCATCACTGAGGTGCCACTTGAGTCCAGTGGTTCATCACTGAGGTGCCACTTGAGTCCAGTGGTTCATCACTGAGGTGCTGCTCGAGTCCACCAGCTCCTCAGTGAGATGCCGCTTGAGTCCAGCGGCTCATCACTGAGGTGCTACTTGAGTCCGGTGGCACATCACTGAGGTGCTACTTGAGTCCGGCGGCTCGTCACTGAGGTGCTGCGTGAGTCCAGCAGCTCGTCACTGAGGTGCCACGCGAGTCCAGCGGCTCGTTACTGAGGTGCCGCTTGAGTCCAGCGGCTTGACATTGAGGTGCCACGTGAGTCCAGCGGCTCATGACTGAGGTGCCACTTGAGTCCAGTGGTTCAGTGAGCATAGGACCGAAGTTTGGGCATACCTGTCATACTTACAGAGTCTCACTTATAAAAGGGGGTTAGTGTTCGAGTGTTGCCTTGAGCAGTCTAAGGCGGGTGAAATAAAACACTATGCTGAGTGGACAGCCACCAAAGAGGATAATTCCTTCATGTCTTTCAAGTGTTTCATGTACATACTATGAGACCAGACCAGAAACTTCCAAGTATGCAACTGCTGATTAGGGCCCTGCGAACTTTCTGTTCTCTCCCAAATTTTGTTAATTTAATGTGTTTTTTCAAAACGGTGTGGACTGGTTTGAGCAGAAAGTGTCTTCTGGGAGACATTTTCTCCTCCATCCAGTCCCCTAGCTGGCATCTCGCATAATTTTGAATGCCTTCACTTTCAGCTTTAATGTGAAATACTGCAAAGTGAATTCTGTGAAGTTTCATGCCATTTTTAAAAACAAAAAACATACAATTTTGTGAAGATTTAGTCCTGGTTAACATCAGTAAGCACACTCCTAATCAGGAAGGCATAGCACCAAGGAGTGTCCGAGGTTGTCACCTTCATACTGGAGAACAGTTCTACGGTGCATCTACGAGGCCTTTTTAAAAGAGCTGGTTACTCAGCAAGCAGATAATACTGCAGTTGTAATTCATGTGTTAATGGTAATCAAGTCAATCGTTACTCGTTGTATTACCATACATGGTAAATATTCCTAAGGTGTGTATATATTGGCAAGATGTGACATCCCTCCAGCAGCAGATATTTGCTTACTAATAGTGTTTTCAGCATTTTTATGTTTGGATCCATGAATGTTTTACTGCCCATCTAAGGTGGCCCATAAGGTCCAGCAATAAACATGAACAAGTTCCACTTACTTGTCCAGGGACCGCGGTGGGAAGGTGAACTGCCCGCGACAGATCCTGTCCACGTAGTTGAGCGGCACCTTCTGGATCTGCTGGCAGGCCAGCATGATGAAGTCATACTTGCAGATCAGCAGGTTCTTCTCTGTGATCATCACCACTCGCTCCTTCTCGTTATTCCAGTGGTCCACCCTATGGAGAGGAGGGAAGACACCAGTGACATCATCAGGTGGGGATGTGGGAGCTGCGTGCAAAGCAAACAAGACATGTGACAGCACAGAGGGTACCCATGCTTAAAGTAGCTCTTCCAAAGAACCTTGTGTGGTGTATAGAAGGGGGTGCTTGCTGTTCCTCTGATCCACCCTGTGGATGGAAGGGAAGGATTTGATGACATCATCAGATGGGAATAAGGAAGCAGCATTTGAGGCACATGAGACAAGAGATGCTTGGGAAGGCTCTTCAGAGGAACTCTGTGTGCTGTGAAGAAAGGGACGCTTGTTGTTTCAGTTATGCACCCCATATACAGGAGGGAAGACACTAATGACATCATCAGGTGGGGACATGGGAGCCACAGTGGAGGCAAACAAGATGTGTGACAGCATACAGGAGGATAAGACGAAGTGATCCTTGAGGACACTCCTGGGGGAAGCTTGAAAAGCACACTCATTGGTCCAGTGATGATCGTATAGATGAATGGAAGAATTCCAAGACATCCTCAGATGGGGAAAGCGGAACTATGATGGAGGCAGAAGCAGATGTGTGTGAAAGTCAGTGCCTAATTGGAATTGCCGGTTGACAGAGGTGGCCACCGGCCCTTATTTTTCCTATCAGGCGTTACTCACGAGCAAGAGCTGGAAAAACGACCCAAATCAGAAAGAAGGCAGAAGGGAAAGACGGAAAACCTGTTGCAAAGGGAGAAGGCAGAAACCGGTAACAGTGAGATAAAAGGCCAGAGAATGTTTGGCGGTGGAATAAAGAGGCATGTGGTGGATTTAAGGCTACCAGGGTTGGTATTCAGCGCACCACCCACGGGGTAAAGAGCAGAGCTTTGGGCACCGGCACTCATTCTTTTACAAATCAAGCGCTGGTGGCAGAATGAAGGGGGCAAAGAGGAAAGAAGCCTTCTGGGAGCACTTCAAAGGAACCTTGTGTGTTGTGAAGAAAGGGGTGCCCTTTGAGAAATACTTTGGAGAGGATGATTACTGGCTGAGGCAGAACCGCAAAAACCAATGAGGCAGTGACAAAATATTTTGGACTTCTTAATCCCAAATGGTATATTTCCTTTGCTTTTTTCTAATTAATCTGGCCTGAGCAGTCATGCCTACTCCCTCTCTTTGCTGGAGAAGGTATTCTAGAGCCAAGGGCTAATCATGTATAGCAAGGAGCGGGGTTCTGGGGAGTAGGGGCTGAGTAGCAGGAATAGGTGCTCACCAGCATAGCATGGGTGACCCAATTGAGGTAGGTGATGCCCAGTCATAGTGTGCAAATGAACAAACGATGGTGATAAATGCCTTCCAGGGAGTTTGTGTAAGGGCCCCACCCTCATGTTGGGTGTGTGTGGGGTGAATGGGTCTCACACATCGCCTGCTGGGGAATTAAGAGGCATGTGCACTCAGGAGGACACCTGAAACTAGAAGAGCTAGCAGCAATACTAGCAGGTCACTGCAATACACAATACTGTCTACCAGCAGCAGAGCTTCACTTGAAAAGAAGCAGGGCCAGGGCCCCCAGTTTTGCTCAGAAGTTGGCGTCCGGTACTACTGATTGTCAGAGTGCCAAATACCAGGGCTGCTTAGTCTTGATTCCACCTATTGACTCTTTCAATATCCCAACAGCTACTCCCTGCACCTTTAGCTCATGCTTGAGGGTCTTTTGTATTACTACAGTCACCCTTTTTCACGATTGTTTCCTCTGTCTCTTCCTCCTTCTTTCCGTCTTGTGTGCTATACTGTCTATGTTTGGCTGAATAGTTTTGCCCACATGCTGCTTAAATCCACAGGATTGACCTACATATATTGGGTTTTCCTTGTACAATCCTAATCTAGGGTAGAACAGCCAGCCAGGACAGACAGGGATCCATGGCCCCTGAATAATGCCAGAGACAAATTTGGGCTTGAAATATGGGCAGAAACATGTTGGCCTTAGAATAGGAGGCTAGAGTCACAACTCTCGAGTAGCTATTCTTCTTCTGCTTTTAATATTACCTGTGGTCCCCAAGAATAAAGGTGAAATGCCAGGGTTCTGCTATTTTTAAAGTAGTTCATCTGGATCCCAGTTTTATCCAGTAAGTGCTTTATCCAAGAACTCCCTCTTGCTCTGAATTTACCTGGAGGTTGAGTCCGCCCTGGTGGCATCGTCCTACCAGGGTGGGGTGGGGTGGGGAAGCCGACGATGAAGCACAACACTAATAGGTGTGTGGGGCTTCCTCTTCCATAAAGGAATGATCCCCTAGGAAAGAGGAAAAAAAACTCCTTGTAGTTTGCCTTAGTGGAAGTAATACAGCTAAAAAGGAGATTCAGGATAGACCTTTTCCAACTTATACAGTCAAACTCGGTTGTGTTTTTTATGACCGGGGTCCTTCCTCCTATCTCCATGGCCATTACTCATTTTGACTCAGAAACAGAGAGTTGGTCAGGGTTATGTTACTTTTCAAGGACGCTGTCCCTATGAGGAACCAGGAGAAGAACATCCAGCTCAAAGGCCCACTATTGCGGTCCTTGTGTCTCTGGTTACTGATCTACATATCATAATCAACAACTGCTATAAATGCTATATGGATGCCAATCCATCGGCTCCGAAGACTCCAATGCGAATGGATGTCCTTGAGACAGCTCCTCTTCAGAAAAGCCCTTTAACCTTGCTGCAAAAAGAGAGACTAATTCCACTGCCCATCACTTTTAGAGATACTTTGGCGCATAGCGATGGCGACCAGCAGGCTGAAGAAGGAGAGGTTCCTTTTAATTTAGCAGGGGACAATCCTGAATGGGATGACTATGTCGCTCCCTCACCGGCTTCACCTACTCCGCCGCCAGCAGACTCACCACCAGCGGATCTAGGTGGCTTTCATGACCTCTTGGAAAGTGCATTTAAGGGTTTTGATTTACTGCACCAGACTAAGCTAGCAAAGGGCTTCCTATACGATTTCAAAAAGACGGCTCAGCGCACGATAAAATCCATACTAATTGTGGAATACATCTAGCAAGAGTGGTCAAACTGACGGGAGCAGCAGTGCCGAAACTAAACAAAAAAATACAAATAGAGCCTCTGAGTATGTACCAACACGTCCTATTGGTCACCCTGTACCTGACTCGGTTATAATGCAGGCTGCACAACCAAGAGCTATAAATCCCTCTTCTTGCTGCTTGGCTCCACCTGATAAAGAAGGTGGCAGAGTTGATACCATCAGTAGGAGGTTCTCAGCCATGGCTGCAACATCTATGAGAGCCTCAAACGCACTGACAATTTGGGAAGATACGACCGTGAAATGTGGTCCGATATGTCCCCATTTTATAGAATATTTTTAAGAAGACAAATGAAAGGAGGCGAGGGAGACACTAAATGAGGGAGAAAAGCCCTCTTCAGAGATTATCGATGCGGTAACGGAAATCTCCTCCATTGCATTCCGTCAAATGGCTCTAGTGGCGGTCTTACAATGTCAGGGCTGGAAAAAGGCAATTTCTTTCCACCCAGAAGTTCAGGCAAAAATTTTGGACATACCATTCAATGGTGAAAATCATTTAGTAAAATATGTGGATTATGCGCTGCAGTCCATTAAATCTGACACTGAGACTGCTCTCTCCTTGGGCACGTTCCAACAGCGACATTTTTTCTTCCTTTCAGGGAGAGGGTCAGTTCACATCTCGGCCACTTTACCAAAAATCCAGGTACCAGCTGTATGCCCAGCAAGGATTTCGGTCAACTTATCCTTACTAAGCAACTTACAAGGTAGCAGTAGGCTCAACCTGCCCTAGGGAGCCAGCCAGGACACATTCTCTGACAGGAGAAAAACAGAAAGACTCCTCCAGAAGACAATATGTTCCAGAAACTGGCCATCTCAGTCCCATAACAACAAATCAGCAATTTCCATTTCAAATTCTACAGTTGTTGGAAAAACATTACGTACAAGAACTGGGTCATGCAAGCGGTCACTCCATGGAATTTGTTCAAAAGCCTCCACTTCTTCCACCATGGGGAACTTCGCATCGGAGTCCGGTTCTGCTGAAGCAGGAGATCAGGTTGCTTTGCTCCAAAAATGCAATAGAGGAAGTCCTGTTGGATCAGCGCAACAACGGATTCTACTCCAACATTTTCCTCATCAGAAAGAAATCCGGCAAGTGGAGACAGGTGATGGACTTTTAAATAAATTCATCAAGAAACAGTCCTTCAGGATGCTGTTTTTACAGGAAATTCTCCAGCGTGTGGATCCAGAAGATTTCTTGATATCCCTGGATCTGCTGGAGGCATATTTCCATATTCTCATCAACATCAAGCATCGAAAGTTCCTAGGGCTCAAGGTGGCAGAGTGCCATTATATGTTCAAGGTGCATCCTTTTGGCCTTTGCTCAACCCCAGGGGTCTTCATGAAATGCATGGCCTAGAAGGCAGCTTTTCTGAGATCAGGACACCTAGTTTTCTGTACCTGGACCACTGGCTCATAAAAGGACCCATCATTCTTTCAGCCAGAAACTCAACTCTTGCCTGTCTGAAGCTATACGAAACTCTAGGCCTCAAACTGAGTCAACGTCACCTAAGGCAGGTGTTTCAATTTTGGGGAACTCCCAATCTGAATCTCTTTTCTACCCTACATAACAAGAAATGTCAAGACAAAGAAATGCATTCCATCTGACATGGAAGGAATGCTCGCATATGCCTTTACGCCTTTTCCACTCATCCCCAAGTTTATTAGGAAAATGAAACAAGAACCTTGTAGTCTTATACTAACAGCTCCAACTTGGCCAAGACAATACTGGTTCACAAGCTTCTTCGCCTGTCGGAGTGTTCACATCTCCCATTCCAACTAGCAGAGGATCTTCTTTCATTGAACAAGGGACAAATTCTTCATCCACAGATTCAATCCCTAAACTTGCCTGCTTGGCACCTCATGACACCGAGTTCGAAACAGTGACTCTGCTAGAGGGCTGCAGAGTAATTCTCCGACAAGCTCGAGCAGAGTCCACAAATAAATGCTATTCTGCTAAGTGGAAGAGGTTTTGTGTCTGGTGTAGCTATCCATCACTGCATTCCATTTCCTCCTCTCCAGAACAAATTGTGCCCTGTCTCTTGCAGATTGCAATGTCAGGCCTGATTCATTCACCTCTTAAGGTGCACCTGGTGGAGATATCCAGATTCAGGAGACGTAAAGGAGAGCTCTCGTTGTGATCCAACAGACTGGTTAAAGAGGTTATGAAGGACCTGTTTTGGGCCTATCCTCCAGTTAAACCTCCACTGGTAGCTTGGCAACGGAATATAGGCTTTTTAGCTGATGAGAGCTCCATTTGAATCAATTCATAAAGTTGACTGGAAAGTTGTGTTTCCTTTAGCTATTCCAAGTTCATCCCGAAAGTACCCACAACTTTTCACCTCAATGAGGCTACCATGGTATTACCAACTTTTTTCCATAACCCATCTTCACCAGCTGAAAAAGCCTTACATTCACTGGACATTAAATGCGGACTTATTGTTTACCTAGACAGAACTAAATCATTCATGATATCTGATCAACTCTTGGTCTCTTTTGCTTCACCAAGAAAAGGACAAGCTCTTTGAAGTGTGAATATTGCTCACTGGGTAGCTGCAGTTATTGCGTTCTGCCATGAGAAAGCAGGGAGGCCGCTGGTGACAAAAATGAAGGCACACTTCACAAGGAAGGCTGATGGTTCTTCAGCCATGTTTGTGGGGGTATCGCTGCCTGACATCTGAAAGGCAACCACATGGGTTAAAGCCCCTAACCATTACTGCTTGGAATCATAGCAAAAAGCTGATGTGACAGTTGGACAGGACACGTCATGGTGCCTGTTTTCCTAAGGTATGCAACTTTACATCTTTTCTGAATATGGCTGATATATATATATGTATATATATATATGTTAAAATTGTTTTCTTGGTGGGATGGTTCACCTAACCTGCCTTCTTAATGCAGCTCGAAAGTCTGAATCAATCATGTAAGTCTATGAAAGGTATAATACTGGAGCAAAACACAAGTTACTTACCTGTAAACTGTGGTTCTCTGGTATTAATATCGTTCATAGATTCACACGCGACTTGCCTCCTCCCCGTTCAGGCTCACCATTTCCATATCTCATCCTTTATGTATTGTACTTACGCTCTAATCTGAGGTATGGTGGCTCTGCAGGCAAAGTGTGCTCCAGGGTCTCAGCTATGAATTTTTTTAATGCATCCAAACGTCAGCCAATGTCAGTGGGTAAACACTGTCTATTGTTTTCAATGGGTTTTCTAAGGCCTACCTACTGGCATTGATTTTTTATTGCTCTTACCATGGGACTCCCACCATGACAACGGGGAAGTTTCAAGCATTTGAATCTACGAAAGATCCACTACTGGAGAACCACAGTTACAGGTTAGTAACTTGCTTTCGGTTGTATATTCACAACAGGTGATGGACTGAGATTAAAAATATAGAATATCTTCTTACAGAAAGCACTAGAGGGGGTGTTTGCTGTATTACAACCTGCTAGCAGTGGTGCCATCTACAAGGGGTGGGAATGAGTCTTTAATCACATGTACAAACCGTTAATGGTAGTACTCAATTGTAATATTGCATTACCTGTCCATATGTCCGTTTTTGACTGACTGCTCATAAACCATTAATATTTAAGTATAAACAGTTTACATGCAGTTCAAAACAGTGGCCTTTTTCAAGGCTGTCCTGGCATAGCACGCTAAACAGCTAGACCTTTGTGGTGCAGGGTGGTCCATTTTGGTAAGGAGATGGCATCATGGTATGTGTTGTGGGTCCCTGCAGTTGTAAGAGTCAGAGTTAAAGGGCGGACTCGGAGTTGTAAGGCAACCGGTACCCCAGCGAGGTAGAAATAGCAGACTTGGGACTGGGAGCCTAGAGATGGGAAGAGTGAGCAAGCTGGAAACCACATGATGCACGTACGAATGCTGCAATCAAGCATTCTGGGGGTAAATGTGTGTAATACCCATGCAGTTGATATTTGTGTAGCGTCACCTAGGCGAAGGGCATGGGAGCGCTGTACTGGGACAAAGGCAGGGTCACAATCAGAGAGTGAGATAAACCACAGCACCACAGTATGGAAGGTAACAACTCACTTAGTAATGCTTGTGGGGAAATGTATGAGTTGCACAGCCTCTGAGGGCTGGGGACCCATTCCCAGAAGTATGGCCCTTACCAGTGGGTCATGGGTTCACTTTGCACCCACTCTGGTGAGTTATTTCTATTCAAACGCCAGTGTTTGAATTTCTTTATGAATGACTGATTCAAAAACCTATGCCACCACATCTAATGGGAACTACAAAGCAGAATATAAGCTAGACCAAGGGCAATGGGGTGACGACCTAGATGGACCCCAAGTTACCCTTAGACAAGATTCTCTCTCCTTCTGGTTCATTTTTCAGACCAAAGGTGTCCTTTCAATCCCACATAGAACCAGGGATAATTATTTTGCCCATTCCACAGGTCCCCATCTCCAAGCCAGGATAGCCTTGATAACCTCCATGGATTGTGCGTGCCATTATGATACATGGTGCTGCAGAGATGGGCAAGAAACCTCCCACTTTGGCATCTACAAGGCCTAGGAGTTGGTAGAAGCAGAAAGTCTGTAGGGCACCCACATGGGCATCTCGCCACCTCCTCATCCGATTCTACAGGTTGGACCTGGAGAGAGGCCATACTGCTGCTCTTTGGGAGAAACAGATGAGTTCTGCAAGTGCCCAATGCCTTCACTTCTCGGAGTGCGTCTGCCACGAACAATAACAGGCGAGTCCTGTAAGCGCCCAATGCCTTCACTTCTCGGAGTGCGTCTGGCACGAACAATAACAGGCGAGTCCTGCGGCCTAGCTTTTCTCTGGTCATTCTTTTGTTTGAGCACAGAGAAGCCCACATGGCCTGGTACTTCTTCAACCTATTAGAGCATTTATTTCCCTGTGCATCCTCAGAGAAAGGACTGCGACAAGGAAGACACACATGATGGTACCAACCTGATCACTTATTGGTGATCTTCATCGTGCCAAGCCCTCTTCTGTGCCCACCCCAGAACCTCTTCTCTGGTCCTCCCCATTTCCTTACACCCTGTGGAGTTTGGCAAAGTGAGTAAGATGGGGGAAATAGTAAGGGGTAATTTATGGGTGTAGGGGCAGTGGATAGCTTAAAAAATGGAAAGTTGGGAAAGAAAAGCTAGACTAAAGTAATTTATGAGTGCCCTCGTGCCTCATTCTACTCCTCTTTGCTTCTCGCCTCCCTCTCTCCATCCGTCTCTCCTCTCACCACCTTCCTCAGTCTCTCTATAACCACCTCCTCTGTCCCTCGCACATCCACACTTTCTTCCTCCCTTCTCTTTAGTTCTGCTTCCTTTCTCTTCCCTTTGCCCACTCTGCTCATCCTTTCTTTTTCAACCTTATTTCCTTCTCCTATACTGTTACTTTTTCCTGCCCTCTTCCCCATTCTTTCTCCCTCTCCTTTTTTCATCTCTTTCCTCTTTTTTATTTTCCCTTAACTGCTCCTCCCTCTGCACCCATCGCCCTGAGACGTAAACACAGCCAGGCTCCTGGCCTTCACTGTGTCCCAAAAAAATAACAAGCATTTGCAATGCAAGGGGTCTTGTGTTTGCTCGAGTTAGATCTATTAGAGTTGAAAATTCCTAACTGGACTTTTCTTGCCACATAATTTGAAAATGAAAAGTAAAACAGTTGACATAAGCGAGCCGATTCAAAGCGCCAGGGCCGCCATGAGCGTGAGCGCGTAGGAGAGACACAAAAGAAAAAAGAAGTTTGTTTGCAGTCAAATGTATTAGCAAATGTGCAATTATCCATGTAACAGGGGCAGTCTGCAAGGCGGTAACAAAATATCCCCAAGGAGCCACAAACGTAAAGCATTCACTTATGATGATAAAGGATTTTTGAAAGGCAAGCCCATGAACGAGTGATAGTGATGGGTGTGTGGTGGGCGGGGTTAAAGGCCTGCAGATATATTACAACTGGTCAACACGCTTGCATGCTTGAGTTAAAAAATCTGAACAGACCACCTCTGAAATAGCATCAGCTGGTGTAGACTGGGCCCCGGTGCACTGCACCGGCTGCACCGGTAATAGCCACGCCTCTGTCTCTGCTCCTCTGCCCCACTGCCTGTGTCTTCATGCCTCCAGGGAAGTCTGAGCCCACATGTTCATGAAGTTGGTCAATGTGGCTGCTCGTATAGTGTAGCACCAAGAACTGTTTTGCTTCGAGGTGCACCCTTGCAGAAAGGGGGTTCCGGGAAGGCCAGTGAGAGGTGCATCATCATTATCTAGCAAGCAACTTCCTTCTGCCCTTCTAGCTATAAGAAAGGAACGGCCAGAGCTACAGCAAAACATCTACATACTGGAGTTGTAAAAATAAAAAAAAAATCTTTTCAACAAATGTTTCTAGCAAAATACACAAATATATAAAAAACAACAAGCAACTTGGAAAGGAATGTTTTGAAAGTAACTGAAAGTAGTGAAAAGCAATTTAATTTTTGAAAAACATCGACGATTATTTTCCTTTAATGCTAACTCTGTGCACTGAACTCTTTCGTAGATACGTCTTACCTAGTGGTGTCCACCAGGTGGCAGGCTAGGCTTAGTTTTCGTTCATGAGCAAACCACGTAGCATATCCATGTTATCTTGGAGCCAAAAATAAGATGTTTCCTGGGATTAATAGAACTAAATGAGCTCCGTTAAAGTCGCAGCTGCTCTGTAATTGATGCTAAACTATACTGCGGTGATAACTATCACAGGGACGAGACAGAGGATCCCCTCGAGATGCTGGAAACAGTTCAAGAGGAGCAGCTGCCTCCTGGGAGACCACTTTGTACCTGTAGAGTACAGTGCCTTACGTATCAGCTTCTAAGCGCTTGAGAGGGGTGGCAGGGTTACCTGTGACGTATGCCAGCATGTAGCTTAAGGGCTTCTCGTTTGCCTGACATGTGGCCTTGGATGCATTGTCCATGTCTATCAGGGTTGAGGAGTCACACACTCTAGGATCACACAGTTGGTACTGCAGGCGAAAACGAATCGATTACTCGATTATTGCTTCCTTCCTTATGAGATGACCATTACCGACTCTTCCAGCGATTAAATGTATGTTCTTACAGTATACTCCGATATTAATTTGCAAGTTTGTGAGATGCTAGTATATTTTAATGATTTTTTTCTTTATGTACAATGTGTGGATAAAGTATTAAGTTTTCATAATTGTGTAAAAAACAGATCTAGCGTATAATCATTTATGAATAGCTAATTTGGGACGCAAACCATAGATGATCCTGTGGGGTACACTAGATAGACCAAGGAAGGGAACAGCACTTTCAGATATAAATCTACATGTAACAAAAAAAAATAAAGCGAAGATTCACTTAGATGCTATGAAATCAATCAAATATAAGGAATAATACGAAAAAGAGGGGCAGGTCATATGTTAAATGCAGAGAGGAACCGTGTCGCTGTTAATCAGTACTTAAGGACGTCTTCAGGTCGCAGACACATTTAAGATCCTTATGTGAACTCCTCGAGCCCCAGGGGTTGAAATGTTTTTTTTATGGTGTGATGGCAGGACGAGGGCTGTCTGGGAGAATCTCCACGAATGATGCCCACCGGTGGCGGTGGGTCCAGTTGAAAACTAATTTCGGAAGCGAGTGCTTCAAAGGTCTGTGTGCTTTAATGAACGTGTGACCCCAGGTGCTTCGATTCCTGAACATGCATGCCTCTTGGTGGCGGGTTTTGCTTCTCAGGATAAGAATACAACAGTGGGTTGCTTTTCCCTCCATCAAGTAATGCATATTTTTGAGATTGTTTGTGAGACAGTTCACTCCTGATTTCCTCTGACACTGCTTGAAGAAGGCAGAACACAGTATCAGGCCAGAGTCTCTTCAAGGTCCCTGGCTCGGCCCCTCCACTCTTCCATTGTATTGTAACAATGTCTGAGACTTCGAGTTTTTCTCTAAGAGGCAACCATTCCTCTCAGTTTATGCTGTGGGATGGCCTTTTCTGTTGTAGGAGAGTCCGGAGCACCAGTGTAGATGGGAAAAGAGAAGATTACATTAGTGGGGTTCATGTGAGGTGCACAAGGGGAGGCTCAGCGTTGGGAGACGGCTAGACTTCAAGGGCCATGATCACTTGTCCCATCAATGGATGGTTCTCTATGGCCCTAGGCCCAGGTCAGATTTCTTTTTCATAGCTAAAGAACTAGCTAGACCCTCATCCCTGGAGTCCATCACGGGATTTGCCCAGTACCTCCGAGTCCCCCAGAGTCTGGAGAACTGGCCTGAAACCCAAGAAATGCACTTTAATCCTGTAGATGCACAGTGAGCTCCAGTCTAAGAATAAAGGCCTGTGCACAGGGAACTGCATTCCCAACATTGTATATGCACTGTAAAGCATTAAGTGTGCACCTAGATAAATGCACAATGACGTCAGAAGCCGCATTAGCTTAAGACTGGAGTTCAGCACAGCACATGCTCGAATCCACTGTGCACATCTCCGTTTTCAGTGGCTTCTAAGGGGTTCTACCTTCGCCGTGCAGTGGTGCCCTGCCACGTTCTACACAGGGGCAGCTGCTTGGATTTCACTTTCCTCCACACCAGACATCGGATCCCAGAGGGATGTATATTCAGAGGTATCCTGCTGACATCTGTCCCAGAGGAGGCGGCTTCAGGGCTGGTCTCCTAGCAACTGACACTGCAGCTGGTCCAGGCCTCTGAAAGGGCAACACAGCAACTGCTGCTCACAGCATCTTCAGGTGTGTGTGTGGGGCACCTGCATCCAGGATACAAGGCTGGTGTGACACAGAGGGGAGGTGTCTTCTGCAGCATCGCTGCTTTATTTCTTCCGAGCTATATAGCAGCAAGAGGATGGACTTTGAGGTGCTGTACACATCCTTAACTGCAAATGCGAAAGCAGAATTGAGAAAATACAGCCGCCGCATACACGGTGTTTAATTTGTGCCGGTGCTTACCAGTACCAGGGGTGGCTCCTCCATATGGGCGGAGGAGCGTCTCTCTCCCCCTCCCCCCGCCAGTAGCAACCGCTGCGAATCCTTTCACAAGGAAGGGATAATAAAACATGTTTATTATCTCTTCCTTGTGAAAGGGGTGGGGCCACGGGGGTGACGAGCAGAGGGGAGTGCACTGTGTACTCCCCTCACTGCGCATGTATGTTTGCCCAGCCATCTCCGGCTGGCCAAACATACATGCGCAGTAGGCTGTCTCCAGCTCGGCAACACTATTGCCGGGCTGGAGGCAACCTGCACAGACTCCCAGTCTGCCTGGGGCCGCCCAGCCAGGGCGCTCCCAGCCAATCCTGACGCTGCTTTGAGCAGCGTCAGGATTGGTCGCAGGGCAGGCTGGGAGCCTGTGTCTGCAGCCTTCAGAGGAGGGAGGAGCAGCGCAGCACAAGAGCCGAGGTACGTTTTTAAAATAGTATTTTAAATTATTAGGCAATCCCCACCCCCCCATACCCCACGCTCCCAACCACGTGCGTCACCCCGACTCAAGTCAGCATCATTTATTTAAGATGGGATTCGAACATCTTGTGATGTAATAACACAGTCCAGTACTCCAAGACGCTTGTAGGGTCCTAGTTCTCAGTCTGCCCGCCACGTGGAGAGGTGTTTCCGGTGTGTGTGGGAGGGCACGTGCTGGGTGAGAGGTGAAAAAGCAGATGAGGTGTCTTTGGACGCCCGCCTGCTCCATTCTATGGGGCTCGTGTGTCTCCCACATTCAGCCAGACTCAGAGACGGTTCTGTTGCTGATAACCAGATATTCTGTTCATTCAAACACATGGCTCCTAAGCGCCTGATCCGCAGCTATCATTTCGTGCAGCACACTTGCAGCTTTCCAGACACTACATTGGCGGCGAGGGTCACTCGAGACCACGGTGTTGCGTCATCACCTGATCGCACTATTCCAGTTTCTGATTGCCAAGTTGTGTTCAGGTGACCAGACCAAAGGCATTACAAGCTCGGTGAGTACTTCCAAGCACACACCTGCACTGGTATCTGTCCCCGGTCCGCGGTATCTAGGTGCCCTCTGCCTTTCAGCCTGCTGGACCTCAATGACTGGGGCCCTCGTTGGTGCAAAGGGATTCAAGGTGTATTCTGGAGCCCTGGGCAAGGAGAATAAGTGTTCAATGTCTCTTTATGCCCAGTGTTGGCTGTAAGATTACCGACATAATGTTCCTGTTTTAAGAGGATAAGCGTGCTTCATATGACATTCTGAAGCAGAACCTGATGGCACACTCCCTGCCAACATAAAGTGAAAAAAGACTATGAATAATTCATGTTTCACTCCACCATGCAGAAATCAGGCAAGACCATTGATTCATTGTGGGGCTTAAAACTACAGTTATAAAGAGGGCCATTCTCTCAAAGACTAGTTCAGAAGCCCAGAAAACCTGAAGACATCATGCCCATGGCCAGGACATCTCGTACCATGGACTATCAGGCGGAGGTGATGAGTAGCCACAGGTCAAGATTAGACTAGATGAGTCAACCAGCCGCAACAGGGACCCGCCACTTGGGGTAATGGGTCCTCCAGCACTTGTGCTATAACTCTGGGTTCTGTCTCTACCGCTATAGTGGTGCCGGCTTCATAGTGCGTGTGCCATCACTGCAACAAAATGGCCCACTTCCAAAGCATACATAGATGCAGGAGTGTTTATAAAAGAAAATTAGAAGGGTCATTCAAGCAATACCCAAATGTATAAACCACGGCAGTGAAACCTTAGTCTTCAGAAAATCAGAAGAGAAGCTTGGCAAAATATGCATCATAGTCTGCCAAAGTTTGAAAGAAGCAACTCTACAAGGCGGAGTGCCACGGTGGGAAAACATTTCACTAAATATACAGCCACATATTCTCACAAGACGCCATGCTCCCTGACCCAGACAAAGTTTCTGCCTTCATATCAGCTCTGTCACCTGAAAATATCTCTGCCCTCCACTAACTTCCAGGTAATGTGCCCACAGTATCACAGACCTTATCTGGCGCACAGCTACATGACCACATAAAAGAGGTGTCTGATCAAGTGTCTAGAAGACGTCAAATAGCATCAGAGACAACTCTCTCCAGAACTGCAGCCTCCGAAGACTTGGCTAGCTTTTACCAATCATTCCACGCTGGAGTTGTGGGGACTCAAGTCTTGCTGGTTTAGGGACAGTCTTGGCACAGAGAGACAATTCCCCTGCAACCGCCCATTATGCAGTTTCGTATGCCAGCCAGACTCTCTCAGTCTCTGAAAAGGCCGGTTTCCAAGCCTTTTTACAATTTCTACTTTCTTCATAAGGTCTGATCCCTGCACCTATTTTTTTTTTTACTTCAGTCATGTTACTACTATTATTCAATTTCTACCATTTTAAATAACTTGGGTTGACACTTTTAACAGTTTGTATTTCTTAACTGTCTTGTGTGTGGCTAGTTGTGGCTCACACATCATACTCTTCTAATATGAGGAAGATTTTCTGCTTGTGCCAGGGTACCAAGGGTGAGCCAAGGATCATTCACTGGAATCACCATCTTTGGGTGCTAAAGTGCTTGGGCCATGTGAGGGCTCAGACAACATTCACATTCACACACCGGCGTCGTCCAATGGTCATCTGGCATTCAGAAAGGCCTTCGTCTCAAAACCAGGCATGAAAACCATCCTTGGTCCTACAAGGGCCATAATTCCAGTCAAATTTGGGTTTTAAAGGCATATCTGCTTTGTCATTGGATGTGCGAACTATTTCCCAATGAAAATAATAGAAACAAACTTCTCACTTTCACTTCCTCAGTGTTATGCAGTGTCTTCTGCTTGGTAAAACTATTTCCCAGAGCCCTTTGCATAAAAAAATCCAAGACTGCCATAAGCGGCTGCTGCATAACGCAAGGGCAGGGGTGAGGGAGGGGGAAACAGAGACGAGGTAAAAAAAATATATATATATTTTAAAACGTACCTTGGCTCCATCCCTGCCGCATCCTGCCACCTTGCGCGCCTCGTCCTTTGGTATCCCAGCAATCACTGCTGGGATACCAGCACCGGCTCCCCAACAATCCTGGCGCTGCTTTCATGCTAAACCTTGCATGAAAGCAGCACCAGGATTGGTCTGAGCGGCAGTGACTGCCGCTCAGACACAGCCCTGGGGTCTGTGTAGTTTCTCCAACCCAGCTGTGTATACATCCAGGCTGGAGAAACCGAAGTGTGCATGTGTGTTTATCTAGCCTCAGATGTCAGGCCAAACACACATGCGCACTTAGGTGCACTCTCCCCTCCTCCTACCTCCCACCGGCTGTGCCAGAAGCAGACAAATAAAACAAACTATTGTTTATTTATCTATCTGCAAGACCGCAGCATTGGGCTGAGTGTGAAAGATCCCTCTGCCTTTCAGCTCCACCTGCCTAGTTCATGCAGGAACCGGAAAGTAAAACAGCTCCTCTGACTAGCACTGAACTCAAGCCTTCCACAGAGTGCAGGTGAGCGAAAGAGCCCATTAGCGCTTCTCCTGTACAGGGAGTGTAGAATTATTAGGCAAATGAGTATTTTGACCACATCATCATCTTTATGCATGTTGTCTTACTCCAAGCTGTATAGGCTCGAAAGCCTACTACCAATTAAGCATATTAGGTGATGTGCATCTCTGTAATGAGAAGGGGTGTGGTCTAATGACATCAACACCCTATATCAGGTGTGCATAATTATTAGGCAACTTCCTTTCCTTTGGCAAAATGGGTCAAAAGAAGGACTTGACAGGCTCAGAAAAGTCAAAAATAGTGAGATATCTTGCAGAGGGATGCAGCACTCTTAAAATTGCAAAGCTTCTGAAGCGTGATCATCGAACAATCAAGCGTTTCATTCAAAATAGTCAACAGGGTCGCAAGAAGCGTGTGGAAAAACCAAGGCGCAAAATAACTGCCCATGAACTGAGAAAAGTCAAGCGTGCAGCTGCCACGATGCCACTTGCCACCAGTTTGGCCATATTTCAGAGCTGCAACATCACTGGAGTGCCCAAAAGCACAAGGTGTGCAATACTCAGAGACATGGCCAAGGTAAGAAAGGCTGAAAGACGACCACCACTGAACAAGACACACAAGCTGAAACATCAAGACTGGGCCAAGAAATATCTCAAGACTGATTTTTCTAAGGTTTTATGGACTGATGAAATGAGAGTGAGTCTTGATGGGCCAGATGGATGGGCCCGTGGCTGGATTGGTAAAGGGCAGAGAGCTCCAGTCCGACTCATACGCCAGCAAGGTGGAGGTGGAGTACTGGTTTGGGCTGGTATCATCAAAGATGAGCTTGTGGGGCCTTTTCGGGTTGAGGATGGAGTCAAGCTCAACTCCCAGTCCTCCTGCCAGTTCCTGGAAGACACCTTCTTCAAGCAGTGGTACAGGAAGAAGTCTGCATCCTTCAAGAAAAACATGGTTTTCATGCAGGACAATGCTCCATCACACGCGTCCAAGTACTCCACAGCGTGGCTGGCAAGAAAGGGTATAAAAGAAGGAAATCTAATGACATGGCCTCCTTGTTCACCTGATCTGAACCCCATTGAGAACCTGTGGTCCATCATCAAATGTGAGATTTACAAGGAGGGAAAACAGTACACCTCTCTGAACAGTGTCTGGGAGGCTGTGGTTGCTGCTGCACGCAATGTTGATGGTGAACAGATCAAAACACTGACAGAATCCATGGATGGCAGGCTTTTGAGTGTCCTTGCAAAGAAAGGTGGCTATATGGGTCACTGATTTGTTTTTGTTTTGTTTTTGAATGTCAGAAATGTATATTTGTGAATGTTGAGATGTTATATTGGTTTCACTGGTAATAATAAATAATTGAAATGGGTATATATTTTTTTTTGTTAAGTTGCCTAATAATTATGCACAGTAATAGTCACCTGCACACACAGATATCCCCCTAACATAGCTAAAACTAAAAACAAACTAAAAACTACTTCCAAAAATATTCAGCTTTGATATTAATGAGTTTTTTGGGTTCATTGAGAACATGGTTGTTGTTCAATAATAATATTAATCCTCAAAAATACAACTTGCCTAATAATTCTGCACTCCCTGTATGTACAAAGAGCTGTGGCTGGTTCTAAACGGTAAGAAATGCCATCTTCACTGTGCAGGTCCAGCCTCCATCACTTCCTTTGCATTGTCTATGTGTCTTCTTCGAGGTGAGGGCTACAGAGTGGAATCATGAAAAGATGCCAAGAGTTGGGCTTTTCAGGCAGAATGTGCTGCGTTTCGCTCAGGCAGATAAGATAAACGTATATGGTAACTGAAAACTGAGTTTACCATTTATACCGGCTCTAGCGCTGGTGGCGCCCTGTGTGACCGTTTTTTTTGCCACCCCCCACCCCCCTTTCACATACACTCATTTGTTTTAAAGCGCTTGTAAAGTCTGGCTTCACTAATCCACTCAGCCATCCACATAAAATACAGATCTCTTCTTTGCAGCGGGCATATTCACCCTCTACACTACTTTTTGGCGAGTCAAAACTGTTGCTAGACAAAACTCCATCTCTCTCCCTAGCAGAAGCATAAATCACAAGAGGTATCTTGACATTTTAATTGTTTCCTGAAGGTTGGACGCACAAGGAACTTTACAGCAGCTGCTTTCAAGTCCCAAGTTTCATAAGTCATTGCTAAACAGAGCGCCCCCCTGAGGTCAGGGCCCGGTGCGGCCGCACCGCTCTAAAGCCAGCCCTGTTCATACTTCTGTCCAAGCTACCTGTCCATGGTAAACTTGGTTTTCATTCAGTCTGAAAGTCAACATCTGCAGTTTAAGTGGCGTATTACTTGTATTTAGCTAGGAATATTTCTTTCAAAGCGGATATTACACGTACTTGGAGGTCTCAGGAACAGGACTTGTTTTAAGCACATGGGATAATTTGGAAACTAATGCATACGAGTTTGCCAGAGTACACTTGTCTGGGCCTAGCCAGTAGTTAAACACTATAAAAGTTTAATAAAAAGCCATACATCCAATAACCAGGGGTGTAATACCAGAAAATTGACTTTTTACAACACCATTAAAGGTTTATGGCCTTGATAGCTGGAGTGCATGATTACTCACAGGTGAGCCCCGCTGCTGGGGCACCTGTCTGTGATCGGGGGTCCTCTACTCAGTGCTTAATTTGTAAATAAAAACGTGCTGGTGCTCAAGGTCTTCCTCTTAAACCCGGGGCTGCTGCAATTAAATGTGGGAACACGGAATACTGAGGCAGCGTAATCCTGAAGCCATCTCGGACCTCTTCAATCCATTTAAAGCCACTCCCTGCCGCTTCAGCTAACTTTTGCAGCTTTCTGCTTTCTCTCTTTGTGACGCTTTTTCGTTTTTCACTTCCTCCGTCTCTCCCATATGTGTCTTTGGCTCACAGTAAATGCTTGGCGCAGAAGAATAAGCACCGGCCCACAAAAATGCCGGAAACCAGAAGCACACATTTAGCACTGCCTCTACTGAAAGACCTCAGGGCACCTCACATGCAGGACACCTCACATGCAGGACACAGCAGGGAGGCGCCTCTTCCGTGTACACAGGCACTTTGTGCCACCAGAGGTGAAGCATCAGCCACCAAGGGGGCCTGGAGGGAGTGCTACATCTCCATGGCCAGTGGTGCTCGGATAGTTTCTTCAAGAGTTACTCTGTGGGGGTGCTTGCAGTAATTTCAGCATAAGGCTGTCTTGACTCTCAAGTGCTTTCACGCCAAGATGTTGTAAGTGCTCGTACTTCCTCATCTGCTGGAGCTCATCAAATGACAGACAGGCGTGGCATCGTTCCAGGGCCACAAGGCACTGGCAGGTTTTCTATTCTCATTTCACGTCACCTGCTTACACATTCACATATCCTTTCATTCTTGCAATCACAGTAACCAGGAAGCTTCGAGACACCCCTTTGTAACTGGGTTCAAGGTGTGATACTCACTCTGCTAGAAGCCAGAAGCTCAGCACTGTCTCCCCCTCCCTCACGGTCACGTGTGTTTTTAAGTCTTCAACAGCCTGCTCCAGGGCTCCTGGCTGGAAGGAAAAAGAAGAGCAAGGTCAACGAATAATATTTTATAAAGGTTTTTAATGATGTCTTGAAGGAACATGTGCAAATATTTACTTACCAATAGGGTATCCCAGTTATTTCAATTCATAACCCATACAATTCAGCCTTGCATTGCACAAACTTTCTTGTAGCAGACAACTGCCCCTGCCCCTTCCCCCAGCACAGTTGTTTATAAGCTGCATCTAAAAGGGACGTTTTCAGATTTATGCAAGCAAATGTACACTGAATGTGGTCGCCCCCGTTTTTCTCCAAATATCAACTTTTGAGTTCTGAAAATCAACACTTTTGTGTCTCAAATATACACTCTCAACTTTGGCATACATATGTTAATTCACCTAATCAAAACCTTCAAATTTCGAAGCTTGAGCTGCACACAGGAGAACAACTTACAGGTAACTGGAGAGCTACTCGTTGGAGAAGCCCGATGCAGATTGAAGCACTTACACTGTGTGGAATCACATATACCAATGAAGTGTGTACACAGGCTATTTGGTCAAGCAAAGGAGCTGCGCACATTGAGAAAGGTGCCTACAACCACAGGTATCGCACTAACGTGTTAGGAAAATGTCCCCGCTTTCTTCAATGCAGTGTGGCTAAAAGACTCTCAAACTGCTTCTCCTCAACAATTCTGCTTGCCCTAAGAAGTCTATCAAACTGGTCTCTTTTTTGTGTTTTTCTTACTTTTTGGGCTGGACTAACACAGCATCAATGTTCTATTTGGTAAGTTCAACATAGCCTTCCAAAGACCTCTTTATTCATGGCCGATTACTCAGTATGGGTTAGTGGAAATAGCAAGGTATGAGTCAAAGCCAAGATAGGATTGTTGGTCTGGCTAAACCTAGGCCATCTTACCACTAGATCCGAGGATTGTGAGGACATCTTGAGGGATAAAAAGAGATGTCTCTTACGCAATGTCAATACTCAAGGATTGTGTCTGTACCACTTTGTTTTAGAGCATGCTACTTCTTCCTTGTCCTTTTTATATAATAAAATAAAAAACATGGATATATTAACAGCTACAATGAACAACTTACTTACCTTTGGTAACGCCTTTTCTGGTGGATACATTAGCTACCTGTGGATTCCTCACCGAAAGAAATTTCCTCACGCGCCCGCCTTCAACGGAAATTTTCTTCTAGCCCTGCACGTCGACAATGACATCACAATTGCCAGACTCCACGCGACACCGTATGACGTCATCCAGGCAATAAGAAGCCCTCGTCGACATGCAGACATCAGTTATCACCATTTTTTACGTGCCTTTGAGGCGATCAGGTGAATATTGACATTACAGAGTGATATAAGCACATCAATTAAACTTATATACCAACATTTATTGCAATAATATGAAACAAAACTAATGGAAACAACACACTAAATATGCAAATAACTATATATACATATCCAAACATGTTTCCTTTGAAATATACACATATATAAAGAAATATATATACATCGCATTATCATATACAAATATACAATATACAGGTGCTCACCCAAGGAATTCGTGGTAAGACCAGTCAGGCAACGGGGAGGCAGGTGGGACCGTGAGGAATCCAGAGGTAGCTAATGTATCCACCAGAAAAGTCGTTACTGAAGGTAAGTAACTTGTTCTTCTGATGGATACAACTACCTGTGGATTCCTCACCTAAAGAATAGAGTCCCAAAGCAGTACCACCTCCGGAGGTGGGTGCCTGAATGGTCAAACCAAGAAATCCTGCAGCACTGAACAGGCAAAATGGCCATCTCTCCTGACCTCAGAGTCCAAACAATAATGTTTGACAAAAGTATGGAGGGATGCCCAAGTTGCCGCTTTGCAGATGTCAACCACAGGAACACCCCTAGCCAAGGCCGATGAAGCAGCCTTAGCCCTGGTGGAATGGGCTCGGAGCCCTACAGGGGGTTCTTTCTTTGTTAAAGAATAACAAAGCTTGATGCAGAGAATGACCCACCAGGATAGTGTTCTCTTGTGGACAGCTCTGCCTCTCCTCTTCCCCACGTATCCAACGAAGAGCTGATCGTCTTGCCTGAACTCCCTCATCCTGTCGACAAAGAAGCTCAACGCTCTTCTTGGATCCAATCGGTGAAGCCTCTCTTCCTCCTTGGAAGGATGAGGTGGAGGGTAAAAGGAAGAGAGAGTAATAGACTGTCCCAAATGAAAGGGTGTAACAACCTTCGGGAGGAAAGCCGTCTTGGTCCTTAACACCACTTTGTCCCTAAAAAGGAAAGATACGGGGACTCTACACTAAGAGCCTGGAGCTCACTCACTCTTTTAGCCGATGTTATGGCCACTTGAAAAACAGTCTTCAAAACTAAAAATCTTAAGGAACAAGAGTGCATTGGCTCAAATGACGATCCCACTGTGGCTTAACAAACGGGGTGGGTGGAAACTTATTAGTGAGACCCTTAATGAACCTCAGTACAAGAGGTGACTTAAACAAAGAGGGTTGGTCTGGAAGACACAGAAAAGCCGACAGTGCTGATAAATAGCCGTTAACTGTGGCAACTGCACAACCCTTCTGTGCCAAGGATAAAGCAAATAACAATTCATCAGACAAATGGGCCTTCAAGGGATCAATTTGGTTCTCTCCACACCAACTGACAAATCTGGCCCACCTGTTTGTATAGATCGATTTGGTGGAGTGTCGCCTGGCCGATAAAATAACTTCCACCACCTCCGGCGGGAGAGAAAGGAACTCAGATTGCCCCGTTCAATCTCCAGACATGAAGGTGCAGGCTGTGGAGGTGGGGGTGTAGAACCTGCCCCTGCGAAAGGAGGTCTGCCCTGTACGGGAGACGGAGCGTAGGGCACAGAGAGATCTGGAGAAGATCCGAGTACCATACCCGTCTTGGCCAATCCGGAGCTGTTATTATGACTTGAGCCCGATCTTGGCGGAACTTCCTCAAATCCCGAGGAATCAAGGGTATGGGGGGAAACGCGTAAAGCAACTGGCCGTTCCAGGACATCTGAAACACGTCCCCCAAAGCTCCTTGCACCGGAAACTTGATGCTGCAAAACAACGGGCAGTGCGCGTTCATCCTGAGTGGCAAACAGATCTATTTGTGGATGTCCCCACTTCTGGAAGAAGTAAAGGGCCAGATCTGGATGAAGACGCCACTCGCGATCGGTCGAGATGAGCCGCCTAAGTCTGTCCGCACGCATGTTCAGAACTCCGGCCAAATGATTTGCTACCAAGCAAATCCTGTGATCCTGAAGCCAGGACCAGAGCCAAAGAGCTTCTCTGCAGAGAAGTTACGACCCCAGTCCTCCCTGCTTGTTTATATGCCACATCACAGTAGTATTGTTCGTCAGGACCTGAACCGACTGACCGCAAAGGGAAGGGAGGAAGACCTTGAGAGCCAGACATATCGCTCGCAATTCCAACAGATTGATGTGAAACTTCTGCTCCACTGGAGACCAACAACCTTCGATCTCCAGGCCCCCCAGATGAGCTCTTCACCCTAGAGTGGGAGCATCCGTTACAACTGTGACTACTGGCGGAGGTAGCGAGAACTGCCTTCCTTGCAACAGGTTTCCGACCGCAGTCCACCATCGAAGATCCGCTGCAGCGTCTCTGGAGATCCTTATCGAGTCCTCGAGATCTCCTTTGTGTTGAACCCACTGCCTGCGGATGCACCACTGAAGAGCCCTCATGTGCCAGCGTACATGCGTGACCAGCAGAATGCGAGAAGCGAACAAACTGAGCAGACGAAGGACCTTGAGGACTGGAACGACCGCTCCATTCTGAAACATTGAAATCAACGCCTGAATGTCCTGAATCCGCTGCCGCGGAGCAAAGGCCCGATTCAATGTTGTGTCCTGTACTGCCCCTATGAACAGGAGGCGTTGAGAGGGCTCCAGGTGAGATTTGGGCACATTCACTGAGAAACCCAGGTCGAACAACAACTGAGTTGTCGACTGCAGGTGATGCCGCAAGAGCTCCGGAGACTTGGCTTTGATCAACCAATCGTCCAGATAAGGAAATACTGCTATTTCCTTTCTTCTGAGCTCCGCTGCTACTACTGCCATCACCTTCGTAAAGACTCGAGGTGCCGAAGTAAGACCAAATGGTAGGACCGCAAACTGATAGTGCTGCGACCCCACCACAAACCGGAGATACTTCCTGTGCGACTTGAGGATCGGAATATGGAAGTACGCATCCTGGAAGTCGACAGACACAATCCAATCTCCTTCGTTCAACGCCAAAAGAACCTGTGACAGGGTCAGCATTTTTAATTTTTCCTGCTTGAGGACCCAATTCAAAACCCTCAGGTCCAGGATTGGCCTCAACCGACCATCCTTTTTGGGCATCTGGAAATATCTTGAATAGCAGCCCTGACCCCTCTCCTGTTCTGGAACCAACTCCACTGCACCCTTTGACAAAAGGGACATCACCTCCTGTTGTAGTAACAGAAGATGGTAGTCCGAACAGAAGGATGGGCGGAGAGGGAAGGGAGGAGGAAACTCCCGAAAGGGAAGAGCATACCCTTTCCCCACAATGTCGGTGACCTAGGAGTCTGAAGTTATTGACTCCCACATGTGAAGAAAGTGAGTAAGTCTCCCTCCTACAGGAGACGTGTGAGCAGGGAGTGATGGAGGACTAAGGCTGCTTTCCCTGCTGCACCCCTCCGGAGGAAGAGGCAGAGTGCTGCTGGGTGGCACCTCTAGTGCGTACTCTACCCCTGTCCCTGAAGGATCTGAAAGGAAGAGTTCCTGCAGATTGCTGTCCTGCCGCATGGAGCCTGCCACGAAAGGAATCGATACGACCAAAACATCTAAACCTCCTAAAAGACTTCAAAGCAGAGGATGTGGCTGCTTGTAGACCCAAGGATCTCGCCGTGGCTCTACTCTCTTTAAATCGTTCTAAAGCAGAGTCGGCTTTTGATCCAAAACATTTGTCTCCATCAAATGGCAGGTCCAGGAGAGTAGTCTGAACATCAGGGGAGAACCCTGATGATCGCAGCCAGGCCTGCCGTCTCATCACTATGGATGTGCCCATAGCCCTGGCCACCGAGTCCGAGGTGTCCAGCCCAGATTGAATCACCTGGGTCGCCGCTGCCTGAGCGTCCGACAAAAGGTTCAACACCTCCTGTGATAAACCCGGGTGGCCCTTAGCCTCATCCATAAGGGCATAAATGTAACGACCTAAAATGCAGGTAGCATTGGTAGATTTTAAAGCCATGCTGCAGGAAGAGAAGGCCTATTTAGCTGCCTGGTCCATTTTCTTAGACTCCCTGTCTGCTGGAGCCCCAGGAAACAAACCAGGAGCAGAACGAGAGGAGCACGATGCTTGGACAACCAAACTCTCCGGAGTTGGGTGCTTGGTCAGAAAGTCCGGAACACCTGGGGCTACACGATAGCGTCTCGCCACCGCCCTGTTCACGGCCGCCGAAGTCACTGGCTTCTTCCAAATTTCTTCAATAGGGTCCAAAAGAACCAAATTGAAAGGAGGAAGAGGTTCCACCACAGCTGACGCTGGATGCAGCACTTCAGTCAGGAGGTTTGTCTTCACCTCCGCAGCAGGAAGTGGAAGGTCCAAAAAGTCTGCTGCTTTCCTCACTACAGCGTTAAAAGAAGCAGCCTCCTCCGTATACTCCCCTGGAGAAGCCAGGTCCCATTCCGGGGAAGTGTCTAGGCCGCTTGCAGTATCCAAGCCTTGCAGGTCCCCTGAAGGCTCCATGATTTCACCTTCCTCCAAATGCTGCCTCTCATATTCCTGTTCTTCCAGCAGCCTTAGAGCTAACCTCCTGGAGCGGAGCCTGGACTCAAGCCCTGGCGTCGCTAGGGCGTCGGCCGATGCCAAAGATCTTTGACGACGCCGATCCTCTGAGCCAATTTCAAAGTCGACTGGATCCATGGTGAATCCATTGGTGCCGGAACGGTGGACGTCACCGATCTTCTGGGCGACGCCAAAGGCATCGGCACCGAAGCGGTACTTCCAGAAGGAAGAAAGGGCATAAAGGGTGTCGGCTTGTAAGGAGCCGGAGCACCCAAGTCAAAGGACCTGACGGACCCGCATGCCCACCACCAGGCGCCATGGTGGCAAAAATATTAAACATAGCATTCAGAAATGCTGCGGGGTCCATGCCCGCGCCAGGAAAGCCGGATAACCTTGAGGAACCAGTGCCGGAGGTGAAGCCGATGACGGCCCAGGCATCTCCTGCTCCGGAGAAGCCCTCGGCTCCTGATGCGGATCCACGTTATACACCGACAGTGGAGACGTCGGAGAAGCTGGAGTCGTTGGAGGTGGAGGCGTGACAGTCGGGCTGATCTCCCACGTCGGTCGGCGCCGAGCTGATGGCGACCTCGAATGGGAGCGTTCTCTGCTCGATCGGCGGCGTGAGCCATGTCGACGTCGAGAGTCCCGATGGCACCGATGAGTCTTCGAGGATCTTGAAGAAGACTCTCTACGATGATGCTTCTCCTTCCTCTTCTTAGAACAAGCAAGAAACAACTTAGCCTCCTGTTCTTTCAGGGCCTTAGGGTTTATGCGTTGGCATGAACTGCATGACTCGACTTCATGGTCAGAACTAAGGCACCATAAGCAATTCTCATGTGGGTCCGTGACTGACATGCGACCTCCACACTGTTTATAGTGTTGGCATGGTTTTGTATGGCCTACCATTGTATAGTATGGCATGGTATGGTATGGTATGGTATGATCAACCATTGTATAGTATAGTATGGTATGGCCGACCATTGTATGGTATGGTATGGCCGACCATAGTATAGTATGGTATGCTACTGTATTGTAAGGTATGGTGTGTCATGATATAGTATGGTAGGGCCTATCATTGTATGGTTTGGTATGGGAGGGCCCGTCATTGTATGGTGTGGTATGGCATGGTATTGTCTGTCATTATATAGTATGGTATGTCCTGGTATAGTATAGTACGTTATGCTATTGTATGTCACTGTATGGTATTGTATGGTATGTTGTGTCGTACCATTGTATGGTATGGATGGTATTGTCTTTTATTACATAATATGTTATGTCCTGTAAATGTATAGTATGGCATGGTAAGGCTGACCATTGTATAGTATGGTATGCTATGGTATGGCCGACCATAGTATAGTATGGTATGCTACTGTATTGTAAGGTATGGTGTGTCATGATATGGTATATGGTAGGGCCTATCATTGTATGGTTTGGTATGGGAGGGCCTGTCATTGTATGGTATGGCATGGTACTGTCTGTCATTATATAGTATGGTATGGTATGGTATGTCCTGCCATTGTATAGTATGGCATGGTACTGTCATTGTATAGTATGGTATGGTATGTCATTGTATAGTATGGTATGGTATGTCATTGTATAGAATGGTATAGTATGTCCCGTCAATATACAGTATGGTATGGTATGTTGTGTCGTGTCATTTTATGGTATGGCTTGGTATTGTCTGTTATTACATAGTATGGTATGTCCTGTCAATGTATAGTATGGTATGTTCTGTCATTGTATAGTATGGTATGGTATGTCCTGTCATTGTATACTGTATAGTATGTTATGCTAAGGCCTGTTACTGTGTAGTATGACATGGTATGCGAAGTCCTGTTACTGTATAGTATGATATGGTATGGTATGTCCTGTCATTGTATAGTATGGTATGGCATGGTAATATTGTCTGTCATTAGATAGTATGGTAGGGTATTGTATGGCATAGCTTGTCTTTGTATAGAATGGTATGTCCTGACATTGTATTGTATGGTAAGTCCTGTTACTGTATAGTATGGTATGGTATGGAGTGTCATTGTATAGGATGGTATGGTATGGTATGGTTTGTCATTGTACATTATGGTATGGCCTCTCATTGTATAATATGGCATGGTATGGCCTGTCATCGTATAATATGGCATGGTATGGCCTGTCATATATGCTAGGGTATGGTATTTATTACATGGTATGTCAGTGATAATCTTTATTACAATGTACACATTAAACTACGGGAAAAAGTAGAATAGCAGCGGCCAAACAAAAAAGCACTTTTCAATGTGATGTTCTTCTTACATTAGACTGTTCTATTCAAAATCGTGCAGACATACACCAATTTAAAATACCCTGTTTTTTGCAAAAAAGATTTTAATCCAGACCAAGACATGCAGAATCATGAAACCTGCCAAAAAGCACTTTGTTATAAGTTAGACGAGTGACTACTTATCAGCGATGGCCTGAAGACGTTACTGTAGTTTGTATCAGTAAAAGCGATGCTACAACCTGTGCCGCTGGCGTGGTTACGCTGCACCAAAGAGTAGAAGGGGAGGGGGGAAGAGTAAAAGGGAACAAACACAGGAAACGAGCGGGTCAAGGCAACAGCGTGGAGCAAACCAGGAGGAAGTAAATCTAAAAACACATTGTGAAAATCTTGTTACTATGCTGCTCTACGCTGTACGTCCATAGGAAAACAAATGTAGGCATGGCCAAACTGTGGTGACTCAACAAAGCCTCAAATCCTTTTTAGCGATGTACATGTTAAGCCTTGGGAGGGACCGCAATAGAAGTGGCCAAACAAGCAAAACAAACACTTTACAATATCATTTTACTTTCATGCTAAAATGTTCTATCCAACCTGTAATCGTGCAAACATAAACCAACTTAAAACATACCCTGTTTTTGCATAAAAGAATTTAATCATGCCCAAGACATTTTATAAATCATGAAACGGACCAAAAAAATACTTTGTTACAAACTAAACAAGTGATTACTTAATAGCGTGAGTGCAAAGTCATTAATGTGTATTGAAATCATTGTTAAACACTACACTAGCAACCTGTGGCTGCTGGTGTTGTCATGCTGCATCAAAGAGTAGAAGGGGAGGGGATTAAAATAAATGGGAACAAAAATTAACACTGGTCACTGAAAGCAACATTTCCAAGCAAAACCAGGAGCAAGTCAATCTAAAAACAAGACACACACGCATATGAAGTGAGGCAATTAGAAGAGAAAAATAGACCGAGACAGAAAGTGGAAGCAGAGAAAGGACACCCCCCAAAAAAATGAAAGCAGTACTTGGTCCATGCTCCAGAGAAAGATGAAACACTTGAACAGAAAGTGAAGCCAGCATGTGACAATCAAACAGGAGCCAAAAAATAAGACCAGACCTGCCAACCTGCCACTAATTATCGCTGTGTGAAGAAGGGGCATGGTCTTGAAGTACAAGGCCTTGTGCCAAGAGCACGTTAAGAGGCGCTGTGCCCTCCACAAATCCCCACACATCCCCTGCAAAAAAAACACAAAAAAAACAAAGGGTATCTGAGGCTGCTGTGAATGTCCCACAGTGTTTTCAAACCCCCTAAATGGACATCGCCTGCTTACATCCTGCAAAGACAAGCTGAAACGCCACTTTGTGTAGTGGTTTCCAGCTCGCCTTGCCTGCCATCATGTGATTTCGGCTCCTCGCCGGGTGATGGTGTCAAGGGAGCCGAAATCATGTGACACACAGTGGCACAGAGTGAGGTGGCATGTCTGTAAGATTAAAAAGTGGCTCCAGCCAATGGTGAGCAATGCCCGGGCTCTTAGCCACTTGAAGTTTACAAAATGCCTGTGAATGTGCAATGTCAGGCAAGACCTAAAAATAGTAATGCACAGTCAGGAGTCTGAGATTCGTTTATGTACAGAGGAGAGGAAATCCCACACCACATTGGAGGAAGGGCTGTGGGATTCTGCGGGGAGAATTAGAGACAAAGAGAGAATGAGAGAGAAAGAAGAGAGAAAGACAGCGGTGTGAGAAAGGAAGAAGAGAGAGTTGGTGGGAAAACTTCCCAAAATCACTGGCATGACCTTCTCCCTTCGCAGGAGAACTCACCTAAGATAAAGTGCCTGATTTAGAAAATCCATCCTTTGTGGATGCAGCACCTCTGGATTCTGATCTGAATCCCGATTCAGGGCTTAAGTCACAGGGACACTTATAAGCTTGTGAAGGATTAATATTACACATACTCAGAAACGCCTTTCTAAATCAAACCTAGAACATCCCAATCTCTATTCGTAAAAGTGAAGAGAGCACAGTCGTCTATCAATACTACTCGTGAATGAATATCCCCTAAATATTGCCATTTTAGTAGTTTTGGGGCAAATTATCAAAGATTAAAACTCCAAGAAAATGAGTATGTGAGGTTTTACTGCAGGAGTACCACTTTACACACACAACGATACCTTTGTGATTCCACCCCCTGACCTGTCCAAAGGAAGACCATTTCAAACTAAAGGTTTGCCGCACTGAAGACACTTACAGCGCTTTGTCTGTGTGGCGCTAACAGGCGCTATAGTCACTGCTCACGAAGTGTTGATGAACGTGACCAGCTGGACACATCCATCTTTGTAGCAGAAGATAATATCAGATTTTCATTTGAACTAGCAGATCAGTTTGCCTGTCTTTTATTCCTTGGCCACATGCAGACCCCACCCTAGGGGAAACTGTAAGAACTCTATGTCAGGAGGGGGTGATGTGGTATTTGCCTCACTGAAACATCTTGCATCGATCAATGTTTGTTTCTAACTTAAAGAGATCACAAGGCTATGGCGAGATATGACATGTAACTACATTTTCCCTGGATCTGGAGACACTTGAGAGGGGTGGAACTGGTAGGAAGATCTCTAAATATCCTGTAAGACAGAGCATCTGTTGCAAAAAAAACCTTCAACATGAAGTCTGCATCTGAAGGGTGAAGCAAACACCCTTGCCTGGCAGAAGAGACACCCCAAGGTTTTGGCTCCTACAAGCTTGAGACAGAACTCAGTAGAATGTGAGAACCAGCCTCCCCCGCGTGTAATCACAGAACCTTCAAACTGACAACTTGTTAACCACTTTTATCAATTTCAGGCTTTCTTTCTCCAGCAGCACAGCTAGAGTCACAGTTTGGCAGCAGGCATATGCAGGGACATTGCAGACAGGAGTGAATGTGGCTGTCAGTTACAAACAGAACTGGGGTGCACCAGGCAGCCTTCATCTGTGGGTGATCATTTACCTGATAAAGGGGACACCAGACCCCTTGAAAGCGGATACGATGATGTCCTTTTCTCCCCTATTGTGCACTAGCCCCCCCTCCTCAGTCTCTTCATTCACCATGGCTGTTTGCGGTGGACTTGCATAAAAGAGGCTGTTGAACTGCACCAGACTGATGTCCTCCCAGCAACTAGTTGCAACTGGTTTTACATCTCCCCATTGTCCCTTATACACCCCACATTCTGCAGACCATAGTTCTCGTTAGTCGAAGAAGCCGACATTCGCTTGTTTGCCCCCCCACCCTTATTTGTGGGAGTAACAAGGCAACCCTTCTTTTAAAGTAAGCTACCCAAAGGGTTGGTGCACATAGAGGTGACCAAGCCACACAGTTCATAGGTAAAGCAGGTACAGAGCCAAAAATATCTGAATATTTGTAAGTATGCCTACATTAGGAACAGCTGTGCCATTGAGCAGCCTAAAAATATATATTTCACTTTTCTGTGAGACAAAAGCCTTAGGTCACAAGAGGCCTTGGTATTACTGAGCCAGGAGACAATTCTCTTCATGGAGAATGTTATGGTCAGTACGTACTGAGTAACAATGTTTGCACACTGGACATCAACAGATGCTCACCAATTTGTGTATTAAGGAAAATAAGGCGCAGTAATGAAAATTGATTGGTCCCTGTCACACATTTTGATCAAGAGAACAAAAATGTCAACATATGTGTCAAAAAGATAGAATTCAAATTGGTGTAATTGGAGATGTGATACATTAGATCTGAGAAGGGGACTTTTTAATAACCCTCTATCTGTGGGATGCTTACTTTCTGATAGAGCAATCTAACTGCAGATTCCTCACCTTGTGAACACACCCAAGCGCTAGCAGAATTTTCTTTAAAGCAGATCCCCAGTGTTCTGTTGGTGCAGTGGCACTAGGGCTCAGAGGTCTGGGAAGACCTCTGCACCAAAGTAATACATGTTTTTATCAAAAATGCAGGTTTTGGAAACCATTTTATGTGCATTAGCCCCAAGCCACCCTTGCTATGCAAGGACAAAGTAATCAAACTTCACAGAATGCAACATATTCCAGTAGATTCGAGACATAGCAAGAGGGAATTGACCCTCCCTAGAACTAAATCTATGTGGATATTAAGAACAATTGAAAGAGGTTTTAATAAGGATCAAGACGATTGAGCCCTGTTTTTTAATATGTGATTAATTACAGGGCACAGTGGTAGATATAGGGCCAGATTTACATAGGGAATGGTTTTATTACCAGCGAATAGCAAATTTTTCCACTTTGCCATTTGGTAATTGCAAGCACCCATGTACTAAAGTGTACGGAACACTTTCTGCGATTCCCGGTGAATTGCAAATAGACCTACCTCATTAATATTCATCAGGTAGGTCTCGGTTTGTGACCCACTGAGAATGGCAAAAGCCAAAGGGGTAGTGGCCTGCTGGAATCAGCAGACTAGCATGCCTTGATTGCTTTTCAATAAAGCATTTTTTATACTTAAATGCAGCCTATTTTACCTAAACGCAAACGGGGGGCGTTTCAAAAATAAAAATAAAAAGTTTTCTTTTCCTTTTTTAAGGGTATACCTGTTCTTAAAAATATTTTTGCAACCATTCTTAAAGGGGGAGAGGTCCCTTGAAGTTGGTGGTAAAATGCAAATGTTTTGCAACCCCATTTCGGTCTCAAAACATTCACATATACCACTGCGATTCGGTATTAATAAGGGAAGCCCTAAACACACCCCTTTCTAACATTGAACTGCAAATCCAACTTATGATTCGGTAATGGATCACTGAATCAGAAATAGGGGTTGCTACATACAAAAATGCATTTTTCTGATTGCAAACGGCCTGATCCTGTGAATTGGGCGACTTGTGACGAGAAAAATCCTTCGTCCATCTGGCCCACAGTCCTCTTGAATGTAATCTCACAATTACTAATTTAATCTGAAGGGATTGAATATGTAAACACTGACGTAGTTTGCACATTAGATGTTTTTTTTTTTATGCGGAGAGGCATTTGGGGTCTGCTGCACTCCCCTCTGCTATAACTCTTCCTCGCTCTTCCCTCCGCCATCTTGAGGTAGACGCATAATCAGCATTGCAACCTTGGTCTCATATAAACTAAATTAAACTCATTTTTATCTAACTTCTTTCCATCTGCTTATTTATGACACTCTGATGTTACATGGAGTATCATATTGATATCAGTTTGCAGTGCTGAGTGAATTAGGACTGAACTAGGAAGGTTCTTTGGAACATTACAGCTTAGCACCATTCTCACCACTGAATGATGGAGGCCACGATTTGACTCGAGATACTAGACCCTAATTGGTGTGGATTGTCACAAAGTTATTGGATGATCGTGTGATGATTTGATGTTCTTATTGGATTAGGCACTTCGACTCACTATGGAACTGGATATTAAACACACTTTAGAATGTCTGAATTGGCAGAGCATTTGTCGTTGGATTTCAGTCCTCTCCTCCCCATTACAATATGGCGGTCATGGTTAGAATTGACTTGGTTGGCGTGTGTTAGCTTTGATGGCCACGAGGTTTTAAGATGGCACCCATGTAGAACAGGTGGACACGAGCGTGACCAGTATCGCACAGCTGTTGGCCGACACTTATGAGTAGATTCTTAATTGCTATTTTGTTAAATATTTTAGTTATGGAAGGTCTGCACCATTCTGTGGCACACAATATGGCCTTTGGAGTCAGCAGGGAGAGACATCTCTCGTACAGTGACAGGACCATGCAGTAAATTAAAGTGAGTAAGTTTAGGATGATATTTTTGTGTAACTTAGATCACTAATATTTGGTACAGAATTCTTACTTGTATTTTAAGTGCACAGATTTAAGACTGCACTTTTAAACCCATTACTAGTATGAACTCTGTACCTGGTTGGGCTTTTGGGTGCATTCTGTAAGTGCAATCAGCACACATGGGTAGTGTGTTGCCACTGTAGTTTTTTTCCATACTTTGGTGTCTTGTGCCCACACAGGGTGTGGCATGACATGGACTGAGTGTATGAGTGTGTTGCTATTGGGCGGTTTAAGTTTGTTTAATAAATTGGCTATCAACACACGGGGACACTCGTGTAGCATGTGGTGGATCGCGGTCACATGTGGGGCGCACACTGATACGCAGCCAGGATGTAATGTAATGATGAACTGTATTTTGTGGTACAGATCTGACCTTGGAACTTTTAAGACTGTAATAATCAGACGGTATTGACGGGAGCTGTTGACCTAAGGTGTGTTTATAGACTCTTATCGAGATTACAGCATTACAACTCTTCCTACACTTATCTGGGCGAGTCACCCCAGGTGCCTTGCCTCACAAATATGCCAGTGATGTGTGCTAGGAGCCGTGTAAACTAATGGCGTTTTTAGTTAATATACTGAATAACCGTTGGCCACGAAATGGACCGTAATTATCCGTTTATCTTATTATGAGAAATTCCTGTGGATCATATGCTTTCCGATGTTGGCAAAGGACTCCTTTTGATTTTGTGCATGGATACCATTAGACTTGGGAGAATGATTATTGTTTAATTGTTTATTGCTAGGTCAAGGTAACTATTTTGTTCTATTTTCTAGCCCTGAAGAAGCCCAGGCAATGAGGCTGGACAAAACGTGATGGCCAGAAGCTCCTTGATGAAGACTATGCAATAAAGTCAATTTGTTGGAAACCATCTTGGTGAGTTTATGTTGTTCAGTGGGCTTGCAAGGGCTCTATTCAAACTCATGGCACAATTGCCATGCCACTCCTTGTAGTCGAGTGGTGCATGCTGTCCGCTCTGTGTGATAGTTACCTAAAGATCCTGATGGTCGCACAGGGATGCTCTGGAGGGTTCTTAGAGACCTGAGCAAATGGGCACACACAGTGCTCATCCAGGCATCGATCTGGAAGGAGTGGCTACGCTATTGTTGGTTCCTCCTACCTGGAAGTCCACCTTGAGCCTCAGCTAAACACCTCAGGAGTACCTGGAAGGACAGGGCTTCCCGGAGATTATGGTGGGTCACCTCCCACTGCACCACATTCAGCGATAGACCCCAGAGGACCATCTGCTTCCACATCCGATCAGTGCCACCTGAGCAGCTGTCCGCACTTGCAGTTTCCACCTTGCTGCTGACTGTGGGAAGGTGGACAACATCTACTTTCAACCATCAGTTCAGGGAGGAATTCACCAACTCCACCCACAAGTGGAGAGGGCATTGCCAGGGAACCCAGATATGCAGTTGTTGCTCAGCCAATATGTATTTCGATGGTTCATTCCACCAAGATCACCATTTCGCCTTCCTGCATTTCCCTTTTTCTCATCAACTACTGGAAACCAGGTAGTAAAGTGCCTTGGGGACTGAGCAGTCTCCAGCCTGCTCTTTCAGTCATCCGTCCTTTCTGGCTGTGATTCCACTGATGTAGGTCAGGCCGCCTCCTCTTCCCTGTGCAACCTGTGCGCACCCCACCGTCTACATCACTACAGCACCTGTACTCTACTGTCTACATCACTACATCCATTAAGGCCTACCTTCTACATCACTGCAGTGCCTATAGCCTCCAGTCTACATCACTACAGCCCTTAAACGATACTTTTATATCACTACAGCCCTTACCCCCAGGACACTACCTCACCCGTGTACAGCACCAGCCTTCCAGGACACTACCTCACCCGCTTACAGCACCAGCCTTCCAGGACACTACCTCACCCGTGTACAGCACCAGCCTTCCAGGACACTACCTCACCCGCTTACAGCACCAGCCTTCCAGGACACTACCTCACCCGTGTACAGCACCAGCCTTCCAGGACACTACCTCACCCGTGTACAGCACCAGCCTTCCAGGACACTACCTCACCGACGTACAGTACCAGCCTTCCAGGACACTACCTCACCCGCTTACAGCAACCAGCCATCCAGGACACTACCTCACCCATGTACAGCACCAGCGTTCCAGGACACTACCTCACCCGTGTACAGCACCAGCCTTCCAGGACACTACCTCACCCGTGTACAGCACCAGCCTTCCAGGACACTACCTCACCGACGTACAGTACCAGCCTTCCAGGACACTACCTCACCCGCTTACAGCAACCAGCCATCCAGGACACTATCTCACCCATGTACAGTACCAGCGTTCCAGGACATTACCTCACCCACGTACAGCACCAGCCTTCCAGGACACAACCCTCACCCACGTACAGCACCAGCCTTCCAGGACACTACCTCACCCGTGTACAGCACCAGCCTTCCAGGACACTACCTCACCCGCTTACAGCAACCAGCCATCCAGGACACTACCTCACCCATGTACAGTACCAGCGTTCCAGGACATTACCTCACCCACGTACAGCACCAGCCTTCCAGGCCACTACCTCACCCACGTACAGCACCAGCCTTCCTGGACACTACCTCACCCGTGTACAGCACCAGCCTTCCAGGACACTACCCCCACCCACGTACAGCACCAGACTTCCAGGACACTACCCCCACCCACGTACAGCACCAGACTTCCAGGACACTACCCGCACCCACGTACAGCACCAGCCTTCCCGGACACTACCCCCCCCGACCCCCACGTACAGCACCAGCCTTCCTGGACACTACCTCATCCACCTACAGCACCAGCCTTCCAGGACACAACCCTCACCCAAGTACAGCACCAGCCTTCCAGGACACTACCTCACCCGTGTACAGCACCAGCCTTCCAGGACACTACCTCATCAACCTGCAGCACCAGCCTTCCTGGACACTACCTCATCCACCTACAGCACCAGCCTGGCTAGCTCAGTGACGGGTGGCTTACCACCCACCCTTGCCAGGTACAGTCAAGGAAAGGCACCCCTCTCCCTTATTCTGCCAGGACTCAGAGTGCGCTGGGCCCCCTACAAGTGCCTGGCAGACCAGGAGCTCTGATGGGCAGAAGAGAAGGCGGTGCTCGAAATTAATTCACATTTAATTTCTTGCAACCGTTTCAGCTGAAATGTAAAATGAATTCCCAAGAAGGCCCCTGGGGGTCTCATTAAAAAAGCAAGGAGTACCTGAGGACATCTTGAGCTAGATAGTCAGGTTGCACCAAGGCAATTATACTTAGGTCCGCTGGGACGTGCATGGCGAACTTACCGAACCAATTCCTATAAGCAGAGGGGTGAGGCAGAGTTGAGTGTCTGTGCCCACCCTGTTCACATTCTACATTAAAGATGTTGTTGGTCACCTTAAAAAATGTAAACATGACTCCTTGAAACTCAGGGCAACCCCTGTCCCTGTGTTATTATTCACAGATGATACCATCTTGATCTCACAGGCACCTAGGGGGGTCTCCAAACTTTATTGGATGATTTCAACACATATTGTAGTGAAAAGAGTTTGGAAATAACCATCGGGAAATCTAAATACATGGCCATAGATCCCCACAGGAACTTCAGGAGGAATATTAAGGTTGGTGGGCACATTTTAGATGGAGCAGATGTCCAACTTTGTTTACCTCGGTGTAGCACTGCATTTTGGATTATCATGGAAGCCACAAATAAACCAGGCCAGTACGGTGCTGATACATGGGTCAAGGGCCGCTCTTAACAAATATAATGCATCTGTGAAGAAATTGAGTACGCCGGCCCAAGAAATTTACAAAGTCAAGGCTGCTGCTCTGTATTGGTCAGAGCTGTGGGGTATAGGCAATGTCAAACAGCTCGTTCTTGGAGAGAATACACTTATAAACGGATTATTAGGCCCACCCGTGGCGACACCCCTAGTACCCATGTATCGCGATGGTAATGTCAAACAGGTACAGCGTATCACAAATTTGTGGCCAATAATCTCCTGGATTAGACTACGGATGACACAGGAGCTGGTTTATTTATTAGGGAACTATTGGAACTTGCTAAGGCGCTAACTTTCCCTTGGCTTAGACATGTGCGGAAGTGGTTACATAAGCTTGGCCTTTCATCCTATTGGACTGAACCACAGTCACTGACGCAGAGCTCAAGAACCACTTGAAGCAAATACACTGCGAATATGCATTAAATACCGTCGGTAGCAACGCAAATCACAACAGGTCGACGACCCAGCTGCCTGCTATTAAGTCAATGACATGCTTTGAAGATCTGCTAAATGTTATCCAACACCACAAAGTGAGGATCCTACATGGAAATTCGTTATGATATACTTCAAATTAAAACTTATACTGTGAATCGGAAGTCACATGATGAAGCTATTCGCACTTTTCTTTTTTAAATAACTCGTTATTAATTTTATCCAAGTAAAACCAACACATTACAGTGCAAAGCGTGCAAGATCCCCCAAACAGCGCCCTCCGTCGTTAGTACATGTCAGCACTCACTTGGCAAGAGGAGCAGAATATTATTCCCCAGCACATGATGGTTCAATAATGTAACCAAATTGTGAACATTCTCAGCATACCATAATTTCAAGATAAACACAGTTGGTTGTCTCAGCAATTCAACTCGTAAATTAACCCAATTTTTCAATCCTCAGTGTCTGTACTGGTCTCAGAATTCAAGGCCCCATCGTTAGTAAGGCACTCCAACCACGGTCTCCACGCCATCAGATCTGAGGTGCACCCTCATCGGTGCGAGCCAACCTCATATTGTTCCTCCGCTACACCCCACTCCAGGAGCTCCCGTAACCAGCAATCAACCAGAGCTCTCCTGGAGTTCATCCATCTTATGGCCACCCTGCATTTGGCCAACACAACAAACAACTGTGTTAGTTTCTACGGGATCTTCTACTCTCCGGGTCTCTCCACCACCCCAACTATGCATGTCAACAGTGTCGAAGCAATATCCAGGGCCGTAGCCTGTACAATCTTGTGCCCACCTCCCTCCAGAAGACCGTGCCAGGTGGAGAGAGGAGGCATTTCTCTTGCCACAGTGAGTGCACCCGGCATACCTATCTGGGTCAGTCTTTTTAAGAAAAGCGTTACATAAGTGTGGCGCACGAAATTAAAGTGTAGGAGCTTGAATCTATTGATGCATGAAATGGCGCACACCAACGACAGTGTCCCGGCCCAGTCAGCATCCACCACTGGTTCCCTGAGCTTTTGCTCCCACGCCTGGCGTGCCACATAGGGTTTACTCCATTTTCATGTCAAAGTGACTGCTGCTCACAAAACACAAGCTGGAGACTGGCCACCTCCATGTGAAAAGTGCCTGCTGCTCACAGTACACGAGCTGGAACCCTGGCCACCTCCATGTGCAAAGTGGCTGCTGCTCACAACACACAAACCGGAGACTGGCCACCATTGTTTGCAAAGTGCCTGCTGCTCGCAAGTGACATGCTGGAGACTGACTACCTCCATGTGCAAAGAGCCTCCTGATCACAGCCCATGAGCTGGAGACTGGCCATCTCCATGTGCAAAGAGCCTCCTGATCACAGCCCATGAGCTGGAGACTGGCCATCTCCAAGTGCAAAGTGCCTGCTGCTCACAGCTCATGAGCTAGAGACTGCCCACAACCATGTGCAAAGTGCCTGCTGATCACAGCCCATGAGCTGGAGACTGGCCATCTCCATGTGAAAACAGCCTCCTGATCACAGCCCATGAGCTGGAGACTGGCCACAACCATGTGCAAAGTGCCTGCTGCTCACAGCACACGAGCTGGAGACTGGTCACCTCCATGTGCAAACTACCGGATGCTCACACAGGATGATCTAGAGACTAGCCACAACCATGTGCAAGGTGCCCAATGCTCAAGCCAGACGAGCTGGAGACTGGCCACAACCATGTGCAAGGTGCCCGATGCTCAAGCCAGACGAGCTGGAGACTGGCCACAACCATGTGCAAAGTGCCCGATGCTCACGCCAGACGAGCTGGAGACTGGCCACAACCATGTGTAAAGTGCTCGATGCTCACGCCAGATGAGCGAGAGACTGGCCACAACCATGCAGACAAGCTGGAGACAGGCTGTAGGAGGCTGGACTGGCTTGTAGTGAGTACCAAGGGGTACTTGCACCTTGCACCAGGCCCAGTTATCCCTTATTAGTGTATAGGGTGTTTAGCAGCTTAGGCTGATAGATAATGGTAGCTTAGCAGAGCAGCTTAGGCTGAACTAGGAGACGGGTGAAGCTACTACAGTACCACTTAGTGTCATATGCACAATATCATAAGAAAACACAATACACAGTTATACTAAAAATAAAGGTACTTTATTTTTATGACAATATGCCAAAGTATCTTAGAGTGTACCCTCAGTGAGAGGATAGCAAATATACACAAGATATATATACACAATAGCAAAAATATGCAGTATAGTCTTAGAAAACAGTGCAAACAATGTATAGTTACAATAGGATGCAATGGGGAAACATAGGGATAGGGGCAACACAAACCATATACTCCAAAAGTGGAATGCGAACCACGAATGGACCCCAAACCTATGTGACCTTGTAGAGGGTCGCTGGGACTATTAGAAAATAGTGAGAGTTAGAAAAATAACCCTCCCCAAGACCCTGAAAAGTGAGTGCAAAGTGCACTAAAGTTCCCCTAAGGACAAAGAAGTCGTGTTAGAGGAATAATGCAGGAAAGACACAAACCAACAATGCAACAACTGTGGATTTCCAATCTAGGGTACCTGTGGAACAAGGGGACCAAGTCCAAAAGTCACAAGCAAGTCGGAGATGGGCAAATGCCCAGGAAATGCCAGCTGCGGGTGCAAAGAAGCTTCTACTGGACAGAAGAAGCTGAGGTTTCTGCAGGAACGAAAAGGGCTAGAGACTTCCCCTTTGGTGGACGGATCCCTCTCGCCGTGGAGAGTCGTGCAGAAGTGTTTTCCCGCCGAAAGAACGCCAACAAGCCTTGCTAGCTGCAAATCATGGGGTTAGCGTTTTTGGACGCTGCTGAGGCCCAGGAGGGACCAGGAGGTCGCAAATTGGACCAGCAGAGAGAGGGGACGTCGAGCAAGACAAGGAGCCCTCTCTGAAGCCGGTAGCACCCGGAGAAGTGCCAGAAACAGGCACTACGAGGATGCGTGAAACGGTGCTCGCCGAAGTTGCACAAAGGAGTCCCACGTCGCCGGAGACCAACTTAGAAAGTCGTGCAATGCAGGTTAGAGTGCCGTGGACCCAGGCTTGGCTGTGCACAAAGGATTTCCGCCGGAAGTGCACAGGGGACGGAGTAGCTGCAAAAGTCGCGGTTCCCAGCAATGCAGCCCAGCGAGGTGAGGCAAGGACTTTCCTCCACCAAACTTGGACTGAAGAGTCACTGCACTGTGGGGGTCACTTGGACAGAGTCGCTGGATTCGAGGGACCTCGCTCGTCGTGCTGAGAGGAGACCCAAGGGACCGGTAATGCAGCTTTTTGGTGCCTGCGGTTGCAGGGGGAAGATTCCGTCGACCCACGGGAGATTTCTTCGGAGCTTCTGGTGCAGAGAGGAGGCAGACTACCCCCACAGCATGCACAAGCAGGAAAACAGTCGAGAAGGCGGCAGGATCAGCGTTACAGAGTTGCAGTAGTCGTCTTTGCTACTATGTTGCAGGTTTGCAGGCTTCCAGCGCGGTCAGCAGTCGATTCCTTGGCAGAAGGTGAAGAGAGAGATGCAGAGGAACTCGGATGAGCTCTTGCATTCGTTATCTGAAGTTTCCCCAGAGACAGAGACCCTAAATAGCCAGAAAAGAGGGTTTGGCTACCTAGGAGAGAGGATAGGCTACTAACACCTGAAGGAGCCTATCAGAAGGAGTCTCTGACGTCACCTGGTGGCACTGGCCACTCAGAGCAGTCCAGTGTGCCAGCAGCACCTCTGTTTCCAAGATGGCAGAGGTCTGGAGCACACTGGAGGAGCTCTGGGCACCTCCCAGGGGAGGTGCAGGTCAGGGGAGTGGTCACTCCCCTTTCCTTTGTCCAGTTTCGCGCCAGAGCAGGGCTAAGGGGTCCCCTGAACCGGTGTAGACTGGCTTATGCAGAATTGGGCACCTCTGTGCCCAACAAAGCATTTCCAGAGGCTGGGGGAGGCTACTCCTCCCCTGCCTTCACACCATTTTCCAAAGGGAGAGGGTGTCACACCCTCTCTCAGAGGAAGTTCTTTGTTCTGCCATCCTGGGCCAGGCCTGGCTGGACCCCAGGAGGGCAGATGCCTGTCTGAGGGGTTGGCAGCAGCAGCATCTGCAGTGAAACCCCAGGAAGGGCAGTTTGGCAGTACCAGGGTCTGTGCTACAGACCACTGGGATCATGGGATTGTGCCAACTATGCCAGGATGGCATAGAGGGGGCAATTCCATGATCATAGACATGTTACATGGCCATATTCGGAGTTACCATTGTGAAGCTACATATAGGTAGTGACCTATATGTAGTGCACGCGTGTAATGGTGTCCCCGCACTCACAAAGTTCAGGGAATTGGCTCTGAACAATGTGGGGGCACCTTGGCTAGTGCCAGGGTGCCCTCACACTAAGTAACTTTGCACCTAACCTTTACCAGGTAAAGGTTAGACATATAGGTGACTTATAAGTTACTTAAGTGCAGTGTAAAATGGCTGTGAAATAACGTGGACGTTATTTCACTCAGGCTGCAGTGGCAGGCCTGTGTAAGAATTGTCAGAGCTCCCTATGGGTGGCAAAAGAAATGCTGCAGCCCATAGGGATCTCCTGGAACCCCAATACCCTGGGTACCTCAGTACCATATACTAGGGAATTATAAGGGTGTTCCAGTAAGCCAATGTAAATTGGTAAAAATGGTCACTAGCCTGTCAGTGACAATTTGGAAAGAAATGAGAGAGCATAACCACTGAGGTTCTGATTAGCAGAGCCTCAGTGAGACAGTTAGTCACTACACAGGTAACACATTCAGGCACACTTATGAGCACTGGGGCCCTGGGTTACCAGGGTCCCAGTGACACATACAACTAAAACAACATATATACAGTGAAAAATGGGGGTAACATGCCAGGCAAGATGGTACTTTCCTACACAGGCACCACGGACAATCGAGCAAAATTAGAAGGTCCTTGTGTTTATTTTCACTGCTTTGAAAAGTAATGTTCATACTTTCTTCTCAGTTCGTTGCCTGGGAAACTGTGACCTGGCCTGGTGCTGGCTGACACATCCTTTATGCTTGGCTTCATGTTATTCTAAATGTTGGTGGAACAGAAGACACGTTTTTGAAACTACATTAGGTCGGTGACATCGAGGAAAAAGCGATGAGTGGCGTGGGGGTGTGGCTGCACCCAGTTTAATCTGTGAGGGGGTCAAGTCTGAGTGACGTGGTGTAGGCTCATGCTCCTCTAAGGCCTTCAATAGATGTTTGGGTGAATTATTCCCTGAAAGAGCCGGTGGCAGCGCCTGGATGGATGGATGGCGCCCTTCTTATATACAGGCATACATAAGCTTTCTCCCCAGGCCATGTCCTGGTGGGTCATGGGCCCTAGCGCAAGGTCCCCCCAGGGAATATGAAAACATTGCTGTAAATGAGATGCCGCGTGCCCGTCACACCCCGGACCCCGGTGTCACTGCACCTGCTACACTAATGTAATTGACGAGTCATCAAGGTCCTCTTTCTACTGGTCTTTCCTTCTCACCCCCGACTCCATCCATCTTTTTTCCTCATCTCATTCAGTCACGCAAGGCACTCCTCTCTATCCCCTTCCTCGGTCTCCCTCTTCTGTCTCCCACTCATCCACACCTCATTCTTAGCAACGGCTCCTTCGCTATGGCAGAGGAGCGCGGTGCCCCACTGCTCTGTGTGAGCAGCGAAAAAAAGGAAAAATAAAATGATAATGCAATAGTACTATCATTATATTTTTCTTCCGGAGCCATGTTAGGGCGGGGCTGTTTCACATGGAGGAGTGGTATGTGCACCTTAAGTGCATGTGACGCTTTAGCTGGCTGTGTTGGGCCAGCCAAAGTGTCATGCGCACTTAGCATTTCTCCAACCGGCTGTATCGCACAGGCCGGGTGGAGAACGTGCACAGGGTTCACTTCCTGTCTGAGCACCAAAGCCGGCTGCTCAGCCCAATCACAACGCTGCTGTCATGATTGGCTTAGGGAAGTCTGGGAGTCTGTGCGCTGCCGAAAGTGAGGAAGAGGTGGAACCCGTCTCCCGACAGAACAGGTAAGTGTTTTTTTATTTTTTTTTACTGGCCACCCCCATTCAGCAGCACCTGCATCTGCTCACTCTGCCCTTCTCGCCTTATTTCTGGTTCCTTTCGCTTCCTCTTTTCAAGCCCAATCTGCTCATTCGCCTCACTTTTCTCTACCTTATTTCCTTCTCCCATTCGCTCACCTTTTCCTGCCCTCCTCCCCATTCTTTCCCCCTCTCCTATTCTTTAATCCATTTCTTCTGTGTTCTTCACTGTTCCCTTATCTCTGCTCCCTCCAGAGCCCTCCCCTGAAACATAAGCACAGACAGGCCTTTGCAATGCAGTGTCTAAAAAAAGAATATAAAAAAAAAAAAAAAATCAGAACACGCAGCCTCTGAAATAGCATCTGCTGATGAGGGCAGACTTGGCCCCGCCCACCCTGGCCCCCTCCCACCTCTGGCCATGCCCACCGGTGGGCCCCTCCCACCTCTGGGCCCCAGCGCACTGCACCGGCTGCACCAATGGTAGTTATGCCCCTGTTCCCAGGATGTAGGAATTATCCTTCCAAGGATACACTTCAAAACATTGGTTGTAAGATGTCCACCTACATTTCAGGACTGGCTTCAGTATCATAACAGAAAGGTCCCCTAAATGTATCACTTCTGATAGGAAATCAAAGCTTGAAAATCTCTAGCTATCAAATAACCACAAGTTATCCAATCAAATATTATTCTTTCTACCTCTTAAAGGATCTCCTTGGTTTAAGTTAAATGCTGTACTCAATGAGGCACATAAATATTTAAATATTTGGAGAATTGTCTGTTAAGACTAACACCGTAGCTGAGGTTATCATCAGAGCACTGTGCTATGACCCCTTTACCATGTCCCCTTTTTCTGGCCAAAATATGCTAGTTTCAAGAAAATACAGTGATTGGTTTCCAAAAAAGTGTCTAAATAACCAATTCCCTTGGAAGCTTAAAATATCACAATTTTCAAATATCGTTTTCTTGCCTTAGAAGAGTCAAACAGCCACCTGTGGGTTCAAATGCAGATCTCGATGGGAAGAATTAGGATTTCAAGACATTCGCGCCTGCAAATGGAACTTAGCACCCTGGAAAATGTGCCAGATGGGCGATGTTCTACAATACTATGTTTAGGAGTACAGGCCGAAACATCAGTATTTTTAAGAACAACAGAGAGTGACCATTGTAAGTAAGGGTGACACCAACAAAGTTGTAACCCCACTTTCATACACTTTACAAAAAATACAAATTCTTGATTGTAAATAGGATCAGGGCATCAGCAGACACAGCATACTCAATTTAGGGGCAGGAATCTCAACACCAGGGATTTAAAGTACCTAACTGGCCAACACACATTTCCACAATAGTAACATTCCCTCCTGTCGACCATCTGCCAGGCTTAGAACCTGCAGGAGTAAAGGGAAGGAGTAGTGCTACTCATAGCGATCTACTACATTCATACATTTCCACAGTTTTGTGAATTCTTAAAAAAGTTAGAAATGTACTCAAACCTGTGATGTGTATATTTCTAACTTTTAAAATAATATGTCTTAATCAGGCTTTATGTAGTGAGAGTAAATCAGTCTCTGTAACAAATCAACACTTTACTTGCAACTCATTCTCCAAAAATTTCCCTTGAATATATTTTAAGGACACTGGATTGACAGAGAACAGTTTTTAAATCTCTATCTCATTAGTCAGTTTCTAGAAAAAAGCCAGGAGGCCCATTCTCACCCTGGCGACGAAGAACTTCCTCAGAAGGTACTGCCGGTCCTGGGTGCTGAGTTCGACCGAAGTCCGTGCAACAGCTTCTGGGATCTCCTTATCCCGTGCCTCCCCAGAAGCCGCTTCACCTCCTTTTTCCACACCGGAGTTTGGGATTTCCTGCTGCCCTGCGCTGCCGAGCTCCACCGGTCGGAATTCCTCACTATCGCCAGTTTGAGACATTTCCACAAATCTAGAAGAGAAAGAGAAAGCATTACTTTGATGATCTTCTTAGAGTTAGATGCTGGTGTGGCAGACAAATAATACACCATCAAAGAGCAGTCCCACCAAAGCATCATACGAGGAGCCCGGAGGAGGCCGGCCTAATGTTAGGAGAAGAGGGCGAGGGGCTGGATGACCACTAAGATGGCCAAGTGATATTGACGGGCTATTCCTGGTGTCTTGAAGCTCTGGCCTGGTTTGGGATTTTACCCAGAGGTCTAAGCAGAGCAGGATCACAGAGAGAATTTACGCCCTGGATCAGAAGACACAATATCCGACTGGAAAACAGAAATTCAAAGGATGCCAACTCATGGATTCAGTATTGTATGAATGTTATGTTTTATCATGGGGCAATGATCCGTTGCCAAGTGGACACCATGGGGCAACAATCCGTTGCCAAGTGGACGCCATGGGCCAATAATCCGTTGCCAAGTGGACGCCATGGGGCAACAATCCGTTGCCAAGTGGACGCCTTGGGGCAATAATCAGTTGCCAAGTGGACGCCATGGGGCAATGACCCAATGCCAAGTGGATGCCATGTTTGATGTACCTGCTCTGTAATATATTTTGTTTTCTGAAATCAAAATGCCAAAACTAGTTTTTTTATTTTTATTTATTTTTTAAAGAAAGCAATGGCCTGACGTGCAAGACGTTTTGCTTCTGGTGCATGTGGAATATGGTACATTTTTCTGGCCGTATACCGTCAAGCTTCGCATGGTGGTCCCTTGTTTAATAATGGAGTGATGTTCACCCTTCCCTTCACCATAGGGTGGTGAAAACCTCACTGGTTAATGCTAGCAGAGCCAGCCAGCCCATGTAAACCCAGCTGTTCCCCAACTCTAGATCCAAGGTGGGCCTTTGAGTTTAAAGCAGCGGGTGAAATTACTGTTTTTGGGGTGCTCCCACTCTGCCAAACTCTAAATGACCCCCTTATTATCGAGGAGTGTTAAAGATTGTTAGGGGGCTGAGAAGAACGTTTGAGTAGGGGCATAGCTTGGTCAGTAAGATGGAGGCGGGCGGGGTGAGCTTCATATTTTCCGACAATCACAATGGCGTATAATGCTCAAATCCATTATTACAGGACAAGCAAGGAGCATGAGAGGGGTCTGGGATGTGGACTGGTGGGACTCCTAAGGGAGAAAACACAATATTTTGTTAAATAGCCAATATTTTTGAGGACTTTGCAAAGAGAGGGGGGGGGGGTGGGAGTGTGTGTCCATTTTTGTGCTGTGTACGTAGAAATCCGACACACCTCGCCATACCCGACTGAAAGCACCTGTACCGAACTGTTCATCTCAAAATACAATTATCGCGGGGAGGGTGAAGCTGTGCTCCTGCCTTTCAGATGTAACCCTGTGACCTCTCAGGTAAGGTTTTTTCCAACATCTACTATGGTGATTGCAATAATTGTGGCACTGTTGTCGAATAGATTTTTTTCCCCACTTGTGTGAGTCTGTTGCTATTTCTCATACATTCTCAGATATGTCCCTGATCCATTCCCAAACCTTTGTGATTTGATACAGTCTCAAGGCTGGTGTAGGGAGCATGCACCCCGCACATATTGATCAGAAATATAATTGACTATGTATGCCTTGTTCTATATAAAACTACATAAGTGCTGGTACACGATTGATTTTAAGATGGTAAGAGTTAGACTACAGTCCTATGTGATGACCCTACACCAGGCCATGAAATAAACATAAATAGGTATTTAATGCATTGGTTTCTATTTGTAGAATGAAAGCACCGGGGCGGGGCCAAGTTGCCTGTCCCAGGTGAATGTGGCACAAACTGCAGTGATGGACAGGAGTGAACTTACCTGGTTTAGGGACTGGTGAGCGTAGTGCAGGAGGAGTCAAGTCAAGGGTCCCTCAATAACAGCAACAAAAAACTTCCTCTGCTTGATGCTTAGGAACTCCACAGACAACAGGGAGACCATCTGGCAGAAAAAGCTCCACCAATGGTACCCGAGGGGGATCAAGTCGAAAGAGAGCAAATGGTTGGCCAACACCCTTCAAATGAGCCAACCCTTGGCTTGGCCACTCAGTTTAGAGGGACCCCGAAGGCGGCCGCTTAAGATCTGACCCCAGCATGGACCAGTGCACACATGCAGCACTGAAGGGTTGGGGGAGGCTGGAGGGCACCACAAGGGATGCCAGGCAGCCGGTTGGTTACCGTAGACTGATAGTCATAACTTGGGCAACAGCTGGAGCGCATCTCAATTTTGTGGAAGCCATTTTCAGGGCCAATGGAATTTGGTTCCCAAACTGGGAGCTGCGGCTCCCTGGTGTGCCATCAAAACTAGCCAGGGGCGCCACACACAGTTTGGGAACCACTGAGCTATTTCCAGTTCGGACACAATAAAACTACAGCCAGTGGTTCCCAAACTGTGTGCGGCGCCCCTGGCTAGTTTTGATGGCGCACCAGGGAGCCGTGGCTCCCAGTTTGGGAACCATGTAGCCCCACAATTTTCCCATAATAATAGATTTGTGATATGTGCCACGTACACAACCCATCATTTGATGAATAATGATCAGATTTTAATAAGACAAACGTTTCCAGTTCAAACGGTTGAAAAGTTATTAAAACTGCAGCGACACGTTACCGCGCAGTGGAAGGCCATTTACAAATGTTTACTGGTCACTTTTCTGTTGCTTATTGTTACATTGGCTGTTAAACTGGTACTAATGAGGTGCAGCCAATGCCCAGATAGTATTAACAAGTTTAAAGATGACAGAATTATGAAGTAACACTATCACAAAATGTGCCAGATTAGGCTGCATAGTTTGCCCTTTCTTGCCGCATTAATCACTGAATCCTGCCGCATAATTTGGCCCTCCCCTGCTCCATAATTTCAGTGGTCCTCATGGTCTTCAACATTAGTTTTTTTTGCAGCACTCCAAACGGGTGAACTGGTGGCCCCTTCCAAACCTGTGTCAGGGGGACTCTTGCTTAGGGGAAGGAAATGCAAATTCGGGGAGAGCAGGGTAGGCATAACGTTTGTAAGGTCAAAGACTGATCAAGAAGGCAAATTGAAGTTTGCCCAGCTCGAAAATGTGGATGATGCACACTCCTACCCTTCCTAAAGAGATGTGTGGCCATGAGGCCACCAAGGGACCGGCCACTAGTCACACCTTGCGGATAGCTCACACCTGAACAAGCTCCAGTTTGCGTCTGTAATGCACAGAATAGTTCATAAGAGGGATGTCCCAGCCTTGATCCACAGATCCCAGTCCGCCAGGACAGAGCAAGCCACAACTGAGGGTATGTGACGGATGCCAAGTGTGGAATAATGAAAGTGGTCAGATGACAATCTAAAACACTCAGGGCTTATAACAGACAGACTATGATGTGTCCTCAAGTGGAACCTATTGTGAGCGGGCGTACTTTGGAGCACGTTTACAATGAATTGGCGTAGGGCAGCACCGCAAATCTTTTTGCTGCGCTGCCCTACGCCAATGCGACAGGGCAGGAATGCACTGTATTTAAAAGATAAGGTGTATTCCTGTCCTCTCTGTCAGCGCTGGCGCACAATTTGGTGCCCAGCGCCAACGTACCCGCCCTTGCACATTGGGGCAAGGGTGTCTGCATTGTTGGCAGAATTGTTTTTGTGCAGGAAGGGGCACCTTCCTGCACAAAAACAATCCATGAAGGCTTTTCCCTTTTCTAGGTGTGCTGCAGAACGCAGCACACATTAAAGAGGAAACAATGAGATTACAAATATTTCTCCCCATTATGTCTCTCCTGGGGAGGCGTATGATTTGGACGCATTCCCAGGTTTACAAGTCCTCTTAAATCTGAGAATGCATTAAAAAGCATGGGTGCTACGTGGGAAAACCCACTGAAAATCGTCATAGAACTCCTCCCTAGCACAGAGTAAGGCAGCGCAGCAACTTGAGCTGCGTTACCTTACACCGTATCTATGAGGCCACGAAAAACCAGGCAAAGTGGCTGTGCGTGACCCCGTAGATATGGGTCTGCACTATCCACCACTGTAGCTTAAAAAAAAAAGTGAAACCTTGGTGGGGCAATGCACTTGTAAACATGCCCCTCCATCTATTGCCAGGGTCAGTGGAGGGAGAACAGAGGACAGTTTAGGGCCTCAGTCACTCTTACCCGGCCACGGCTCAGCTAGCAATGAACGGCCAACAGGAGATGGTTCAAGGTCTCTTGCTGAAGAACTCCAGGGCACTGGGGAGGAGGTGAAGCCTGGGACTTGCTCACAAACCACGCAAGGCCAGACATCCTCCTTGTACACTTCCGGTGGAACGACCTAGGTGGAGAGCAGCTGGCAGCATCGCCGGGGCAGTGGGTCCAACCACACTGATGAATTCGATTATACTATTCCCCCATAATCGAACCTCTATTTGGTCAAAAATCCATTACACAAACTCAGATTCATCCATTATAAGTATACGTAGCGTGTTCTAATTCATTTTGGGCAAAGGACCCTTTGCCATGAGGCTCACGTACATCATAGAAGTCAAGATGTAAATGTTGCATTGGGGGGGGGTGGGGGGGGTAGGGTTTACAGATATTTATAAAGGATTATGGACAATTGTAGAACAGTAGGGTACTTCTGACTGCCAAGGTCATAGCGAGGCTTGGATAACACATATTTACCTTCTATATGAGCCCAGATGCTGTGTGGCAAGAGACACAGATCTACACCGGTCTTGTGTCCACTCTCCCTCCTATTAATGGTGCTCACTCCTGTGATGTAAAGCATTCACTCTTTAAGGGGTACCCCATGCATGGTATTTATCTTTATGGGCATGGTTTTGATACCAAGCGACAAACCTGAGACACAAGTTCATACAGACATCATATTTAAGGCTCTTAGTTTTCTGTTTTTACTGACTTTTGCAGATAACAAGATACACAAATCCTGGAGCTCTTCCCATACTTCTGTACATGGGGGACAGGATTTACTCGTGGTTCATAGTCGTCAAGTCATTTATTCATTTAAAGTTTGAAAACCCGTATTGTTGTGGTAACGGAAAGGACCGGGAATATCATTACTTTATTAAAAATCAAAGATTCATTAACAATTAAAAAATTACAATAGATTTATAATGTATGGAGGGTAAGAGTTTCACACTTGCTTGTAAAAAAATGTATAGATATAAAGCTTATTTAAAATGGATGTTACATAAATGTTGAATCTCCTTGTGTCACGGTTTGTGTGCACGACCATTACACTAGGAGGAGTCAACTCATCTAATCAAGATATTTCCAAACTTGCTCTACGTGTCATCACAGCAGGGTGAATCATCCAAGATCACTTTAACATAATCAACTTCTTATGACCTTCAAACCAAGAGGTATAAAACTATAAACAGGATTCCGCCCCAAGGTAAGCCTGGTCATGTGACGCAATACCATAGTCTCTTCTACTGTTGATGAGCCAACCGAAGGGCCTTACAAGAGGACTGAAAATCAAAGAACTGTACATCTTTACTGTAATCACAATTACAAAAATATGGTCCTGTGACACTCCTTTGGTTATCTGGCTACCAGTTCGCTGTCTGGATATTTAGAGTCAATTTAATAAATTTTAAGTTCACATACAGAGTTTTAATCACTTGCTGATATACTTTTTAGGTAAATCTCCCCTCCTACCTTATCTTGTATCTTTAGGTATTTGAGAAGCTTGGATCCTATTTTTGTCAGAGATAGAATGCGACTCGGTGGCTAATCCCTGTATCTTCGACCTGCATTCTACTTGCTTTATAGATGGACCTCGGCCCACACCAATCTTCAGCACATCCTAGATTTTTCAACACATACCGGAATGTAGGATTGGTCTTGTGGCATGCACACTTGAGATCCCTAATTACAGCTACAACTGTCTCAGAGATTATCTGGGCCCCATCTGCTTCTCCAGAACATGGTTTCTATTATTGGGATATTGCAATAATGCAAGGACCTCATAAGTCACTGCAATATGTAGATGTGGCAATACCTATAACATTGTAAACATCTTTTATGGCTCCAAATGTAAGCTACCATGCTGGGTGTTAAAGCGCCTTGTTTCATTTAAAACCAGCTTTGCTGCCAATAATGACTTCTCAACTTGGGTAAAAACCGAAGGATTTGTAAATTTTTCACTAAGGTATTCAAAGCATAAAATTTGGTTGAGTGAGCCCCCATTGATCTTAATATTCCTCTTCATTTACATCTATCCTCGATCGTTAGTTTGGTTTTAGACTCATTTATTCGCAAGCCCTCAGTCCAATGGCCAATAAAACGCTTAAGCTGCCTTTGCCGGTCAACCTCGTAAGAGATGTACATTGTCGACAAATTAAGATTGGCCCAAACGCACCAATCATTTTGGGAAATACACTTTTAGCTCTAACCTGAAAGTTTCAGTACCCTTCAAGAGGTAACAAGGGTGAGGGATAGTCCACAATACGGTTTGATCCCCACCATCACAGGCATTGAGTCGGTCATGCTGCCTTTCCAGTCCCAGTGGACATGTGGACATTAATTGTATGCAGCATTTTTTTTAAACTAGAGCACATGGCAAGGTATGCCATCTTTCCCCAGCTTTACTTGGAGTCTTAACTGCTCAACTGGGCGGAATGCTGCTTTTGTGTTGATAAATATTAAACTTAAATAAAGATTTTTTGATGACCTATGTAGTACATATTGTATGTAAACTACACATTCATCCAATGTCCCAGTGGCATTAACCATTGGGCGTTCGGAGTCCAACAACTCCTGGATTCAGTTCAACCGCCCTATATCTGATCATAAGAGACCTCTCCAGCCCACTGGTCGCAGTTGGTCTTTCTTTGGAGAAACTCTGTGCTAATTACACAACAAATGTCATTTTATTTACTCAACAGAAGACTGCGTTGTGCAGAGTGGTTGGAGCTCGATGTGCGCCTAATTGACGTTTGTAATTTGTAGTTCACGTGTTCATATGGCAAAAGCTCAGTAAACACTTTGCCACAATTGAAGTGGGCAGGGAATGTTGACTACATAGGGCAGGGAATGCTGACTACATAAAGACAACAGACCCTGCTGCTGCTTCCCATCTCCATCCTGAGGGGAACTCGTAGCTCTGTACCCTTATGTTTTGTGTGGGGCTCTCGGTTTTACACTCTTCAAATGTTTGACATTTGTCTGTATGTATCCAGATTTATTTTTGATCTTTAGCCAGATTTAGTTGTTGGTTCTTGAAGGAATGAAGTCGTAACTTGTAGATTTCCACATGTACTGTACTCGTAAGTAGTGAAGAAGCCAAATGTTTTTGATCACTGTACTCAATATCTATGCTGTGAGGGTCTTCCTTCCGGAAGTGGCTTTAGTGGGTAGACTGAAGAATACCTTCTTTGTTGGTGGATAATATCTTGTGGGGGGACGGGGGTCATCCAGTTTTGTTTGATCTCGCAAAATGCCAATCACGGTTCCTAAGAGCTCTGGAACAGCGTCATTAATGACTCCCATGCTGTCAGAACTCACAGAGCATCATCGTTAATGACTCTCATGCTGTCAGTAGTCACAGAGCAGCATCATGCTATGACTCCCATGTGGTCAGAAGTCATACAGCATCAGAGCAGCATCATTAATGACTCCCGTGTGGTCAGTAGTCATACAGCATCAGAGCAGCATCATTAATGACTCCCGTGTGGCCAGTAGTCATACAGCATCATTAATGACTCCCATGTGGTCAGAAGTCATACAGCATCAAGCAGCATCATTAATGACTCATGCGGTCAGTAGTCTTAGAGCATCAGAGTAGCATCATTAATGACTCCTGTGTGGTCAGTAGTCATACAGCATCAGAGCAGCATCATTAATGACTCCCATGTGGTCAGACGTCAAACAGCATCAGAGCAGCATCACTGATGACTCATGCTCTCAGTAGTCCTAGAGCATCAGAGTAGCATCATTAATGACTCCTGTGTGGTCAGTAGTCCTAGAGCATCAGAGCAGCATCATTAATGACTCCTGTGTGATCAGAAGTCCTACAGCATCAGAGCAGCATCATTAATGACTCCCGTGTGGTCAGTAGTCCAAGAGCATCAGAGCAGCATCATTAATGACTCCCATGTGGTCAGAAGTCATACAGCATCATTAATGACTCTCATGTGGTCAGTAGTCCTAGTGCATCATAGCAGCATCATTAATGACTCCCGTGTGGTCAGTAGTCCAAGAGCATCAGAGCAACATCATTAATGACTCCCATGTGGTCAGTAGTCCTAGAGCATCAGAGCAGCATCATTAATGACTCCTGTGTGATCAGAAGTCCTACAGCATCAGAGCAGCATCATTAATGACTCCCGTGTGGTCAGTAGTCCAAGAGCATCAGAGCAGCATCATTAATGACTCCCATGTGGTCAGAAGTCATACAGCATCATTAATGACTCTCATGCGGTCAGTAGTCCTAGAGCATCATAGCAGCATCATTAATGACTCCCGTGTGGTCAGTAGTCCAAGAGCATCAGAGCAACATCATTAATGACTCCCATGTGCTCAGAAGTCATACAGCATCAGAGCAGCATCATTAATGACTCTCATGCTGTCAGTAGTCCTAGAGCATCAGAGCAGCATCATTAATGACTCACATGTGGTCAATAGTCCTACAGCATCAGAGCAGCATCATTAATGACTCTCATGCTGTCAGTTGACCTACAGAATCAGAGCAGCAACATTAATGACTCCTGTGTGTTCAGAAGTAATATCATTAACATCCATATTGGCCTAGAAGGAGATCGTTGCTACCTCTTTATTGGTTCCAAGTCGCAGTTATGACCTCTAATGTGTTTTCTATGGTAACACCATCTTGGAGCCCTACAGGGACACCAATCTGTTTCATTGGTTTGTGTATTCCAGCTTAAGAGCTGCTCTCCATATTGTTAGCTCCTCTGGTTCTCATTCTCAGCAGACTTGTGTCTAAGATCTCAGCCGTCCTGTGTCCCTCAAGTTCCACATCTCATCAGTCCTGTGTCCCTCAAGCTCCACATCTCAGCAGTCCTGTGTCCTTCAAGTTCCACATCTCAGCAGTCTTGTGTCCCTCAAGTTCCACATCTCAGCAGTCTTGTGTCCCTCAAGTTTCACATCTCAGCAGTCTTGTGTCCCTCAAGTGCCACATCTCAGCAGTCCCACAAGACACGGTGGGCCAGGGGACACTGACTAGTTTTGACAATTACTTTCTGCCCATCTGGTGGGAGCTCTAACTTTTGTGAGTGGTCTGGGGATGGGGCTACCATGACGCTGTTTCTGCAGTTCCAGCTGCCTGGTGACCTGCTCAGTGACCATCAGGGCAATATTTTGTCCCTAGTCTTTTCTAGAGCATCCAAGGCCAGAATGGCTGAACCAGACATCAGTTGTTTCCCTGGGAGGCCGGGGGTGTTTTTGTTACTGGGGGCCGGTTTTGTAGCAGTGCAGCAGTTTTAAAAGCACTTCAGAGTTCCTTGTGTATCTAATAGTTTTAAGCAACAATAAAAGTGCCACGATTTCGCTGGTGATTAATGTAACTGCTGGAGAGAGATAGTTTTGTCTAGCGGCAGTTTTGACTCATCTAAGGTAGCACAGAGGGGTAATATGCCTGCGGCAAAAAACGTGTACTATCCAGATCACAGAACAGTATTTTTTGTGTATAGCTCAGTGGGTTACTCTTTTTGTTGCAGAGATCATTTTATTACTGTGCGGTTCATAAGGTACAAATATGATCTAGAAAAGTGAGCTCTGAGCTCCCATCAAAGAGGTACAGGTCACAAAGTTAGGTATATTTCCCCATTCTGTGATTATCTTAATTGTGCTAAAAATGGCTTGGTTAAGTAGAAATACATTGTTATTAGTAAAGTCAATCCTAACCACTGTGTTATGTTCTGAATCCTGAGTTTATGCTTCCCCAGACCAGGCTCTCTCAAAAAATGACACCAGTATGGATGAAGTGTGAATCCTACACCTTGTTATCCCCTTTGTCAATATTTCCTATGCATGATTCATTGTCCCTCTATGTGTGTATGATGTAAAGTGCTCCAACACCCTACACTGGTAAGAGAGGCGCTATAAAACAAATGGAATAAATGTGAGAGAGGGGCTATGGAGAGATGAGAGACACTGATGGAGGGTGATGGTGAGGGAATCACTGAAGAGCCCCAATAAAGGTTGCTGTATCCTGGTGCACTGTACAGTTCTTTTTTCTATGCTTTAAAAACTAATACAACGTGTTGTACAGAGCATTGTTTTTGCCATTTTACCCATGTTTTCTTTTGGGTGGAGAACCACCCCATGCCCAGTTGTAGTGGTCATGCTCGCTATGCACCCTATGGGGGATGGGAGGACTGAATTTGCCAGGGCTGCTGTGGGTTCCCCGTTTGGCCCTGAGACCATCCTTGATTTTATAAAACACCAGCGGACCCTGGCAGGCTGGGCAAGGAGTGGTGACCATCAGGGTTACACCGGAGTCGCTGGACCTCTGGTCACAGGCTCAGCCAATCAAGAACCACTCAGGTTATTCTAGGAGTATTTTTTATCCAAAGAGCGGACAACAAACAAGAGTACAGTACACAATTCATACTAGAAAACAGAAAACGATGGGAAAGCAGAGACCACCAGGTGATGCTTGAGACATGCTCTAAACAGTCAGAGAGGTGGCTGAACTTACAGAAACCAGCCGGGCACACCAGAGTTTTAGACATAGCAATGTAAAATATATAAAACAGAAAGACGCCCAAGGAGCCAAAGACATGCCAGGAGGCCCTGGTTGGCCGAACGTAGAGAGGGTGGAGTAAACAAAATATGTAAGATGGGGTAACATACTTAACAAGTTTGAAAACAATGCAAAGTGCTTTTTCCCCATCTGTATACAAAGCGCAAACTTGACCCAGGGGCATTAGAGCGCTTTACATGACCACTAGATTACATACAAAAAAATACATACGGGTAGGACTGAGCAAATAAAAACGAAAAAGGGCCTCAAAGGGAGAAAGCTGCAAGAGTGATCTGAAGGAGCAGGGAGTGGCTGTAAATGGATTAAAGAGGCCTGAGATGGTTTTAGGATTCTCCTGCCTCAGTATTCTCTGCTTGCACAATTAAATACAGCAGCTGCGTGTTTCAGATAAGAGCTTTGGGCACCAGCACCTTCCAAAGATGTTGCATTGATGCCGGGATTAGAACCTATACCCTCAGTTCCAAAGTCGGCTGCTCTGCCCTTTAGGCCACACTTCGTCTACGACTAATTATAACAGTGGAAGGAAAAACAATATGTAGCCATCAAAGTTGAGCCAGGTAAGGACCAACAGAGATGCCATGACTACCCAGAGCTCCAACAGACGGCTCAGGAATTGGTTGTAGTGAAAGTATAGCAGCTGTGGTGGACCCACACAAAGGGAACTGCATTAACTTAAGGGGCCCAGGATGGGCCTTAATTAGATGTAGCAAAAAGAAAAAAGTTTAAACATGAATTCTGCTAATTTTAGGTATTCCTGTCGAGATTCACCGCCACCCCCAACACTTATCACCACGCAGCTCCGCTTTCCTCATCTCTAGACCCTCAACGTCTCTGTCCAACACCACTTAAATGTAGCCATCCATCCCTTCGCCGCAGTAAACCCTTGCTCGCTCTAGGAGGGGTCTGATCTCTTTCTAAAACTTTTACTGGTGATGACACAGGGAGCCGAGTGTGTGCTCAGGGAGCAGTCCACTCTGAATAAACCTGCTTTGTTGTAGCTAAAAATAACATCTTCACTGGACTCCTGATGACCACACAGGGCTGTCTCCTAGGCCTATCTTTAGTAAGGCACAAGATAAAATCCACGAGGTTGGTTTCAGCTGCTACATTGTGCTCGAAAAGCGCCTAGAGTAAGTTCTGGCGCTTTGCACGTGTGGAATACAACACAGGAAATGCCCTGCATGAACAAAGACGCACAGACAGGGATTGGGTTAAGCGAAAAGTCCTGGTGGCTTCTTCGGCAGCCCTGTCTGTGCAAGAGAGTCTAACTTTCCACCTTGTCACATTCATATGGTGTTACAGCATTTATATAGCGTTTACTACCCCGATGTGGAGGGCTGAAGCACTTGCCTACATGAGTTGCATGCTACACAGTGTAGGGTGTGTGGTTGGAAGGATGTTGTTTTTGTTTTGATCCTGCGTGTCATGCGCGAGGACCACCGAGGTGCGGTTATGTGAAGCTGTGCGTAGTAGTCTGGTAAATGATGAGCGTAAGAGGCAGACGCGCAGTTTTACTGTTTCTAGCACACTGGTAGCTTTCAACAGCTCTCGCAGGTCCTGCAGCGGTTCCTAATCTGTGGGCCGTGGCACCCCCGTGCGCCGTCAAAACTAGCCTGGGCGCTGCGAGCAGCACACAGCAACAAGCACACCGTGTGGCAACCACTGGAATGTGCGCATTTTGAGCTGCATGCTTTTAGGAGGTTGTGGTTTGCTATGGATACCTGTTAATGGGGGCTGCCGCCCACTCCTCTGCGTTCTTATGTGGGTAGTGGTGGTTCCTTGTACCACTGTTTCTCTCCAACTGGCCCCTTCTGTGATGATTGAATTATGCCTCGTTTCTAAACCACAAGATTTTCCACTTTCGTTCACATGCTCTTCGTTTAATTTGACACACAGCCTTGCCTTGATTTTTTGGCAGAGTTTAACGCCAGAAGGGGGTCTATGATCATTTTGTATGGC